>NC_134266.1:255955307-256307807 GCF_031893055.1 Leptodactylus fuscus | reverse complement strand
TATAGATAGCCTAGGGTTATATAATTATGATAGGAACTTTTGTAAATGCATATTGAACTGTGAAGGAGGAATCTTTTGGTAAAGATCGACATCTTATTGAATAGTAGGATATAATATGATAGATTCAATATAAAAGGCGGTGTTTACATGTAATGATTATAAAAATAATGTTGTATAAATAATGTGGCTAACATGAGTATAAAACTTAATGGATAAAGGGATTTTGTTTATATGTATTTTGTTGAAGGGTATAGATGTGCAAACATATTTACCGTATGGAGTTAAAAGTTTTTATGGGCGTGGGGTGTTTTTAATTAGTGTATAAAAGCCTCAGGTTGATTAAAAATTAGTATGCCATGACGAAGGGACGAGGAAGGTCCCGAAACGCGTAGCAGTGTTTCTCCATTCGTATATGCTTGCCATCTAATTGGAATGCTGTAAACTTTTAAAATGGAAAAATAAAAGTTATATATATATATTGTTCTCCCTTTCGTTATGGTCATTCCTATTTTGGTGACACTTATTCTTGTGTAACTGGGAGCGGCACTAGAACCTGTGATGGTGGGCATAGTAGTGACTGGCGGGGGAGGGGGGGTCACTTTTTTTTTTTTATCCATTGCCACCCCTTCCCCATAATGTCATAATAGGGGGGCATTTTAACTTCTTTATTTTTATGATTTCATGATACATTAGCTCCAGTGACAGGAGGAATGCTGCCTCCTATACTGTGATATTGATTCCATAGCAGTCGAGTGTTTCCGTGCAACCACAATTGTTCTCAAACCTATATAAGGGCTAGTTCACACGTGAACTGCCCGCGCAGGTTTTGACACAGAGAGAGCCGCGGCGAGCCGCGTCTCTCTCTTGTCAAAACCCGCCCGCCGCGACCATCGCTGTCGCAGCTTAACCCTCTGCTGTCGGCTCAAATGAATGAGCCGACATAGGAGGGAGCTGCCGGGGGCATGTCCTTTCTTTTCTCCGCTAGCAGCAGCCCGCCGCTAGCGGAGAACAGAAGCCCGGCGGTCTCCATAGACCACCATTATAAGGGGAGGTTTTGGACGCGAAATCCGCTGTCAAAAACCTCCCCTTATACTCACGTGTGAACTAGCCCTAATGCTTCCAAGTAGAGCGTTTTTTCTTTTTGATACTCTCTATACTGTGCTCCAGAACCAATCTAAGTCCTCAAAGACTCAGCAGACCATGGAGTTCATGTCCGACACGTGGTCATGTGACAGACGGCATTCCACTGCTAACGCCATGGCTAATCTTGCAAGGATGTACACATATTATATATATATATATACTGTCTACCAATAAGTATTTGGACACCGGTGGTAGAATAGAAAAACAACATTTCTTCCTATTCAATAGTTGGTAGACCCCAACAGATACTTCCTTATGGATGGTATTGATGGACAAAATACTGATATATGACTGAAATATGAGCAGAGCTAGCCGTACACACGGGCACTTTCCATTCACTTCAATGGAACTGCTCGTAGTGAAAGAAGCAGCCCATTCATTTCTATGGGGAGCGCTCGTATGCCGGCTCCCATAGAAATGAATGGAACTGCTTTATACGCCGCTGATTCTGAACGTGTTTTGCGTTCAGAATAAGCTGGCGTTTACTCTGTGTGAATGAGCCCTAACGGCGGAAGGCATGACGTACATCAGGACTGCAGATATCTTCATTTGCATGGGGGTCCAAATACTTTTTGGTAGACAGTATATATAATATATATATATATATATATATATATATATATATATATATATATATACTGTCTACCAGTATATATACTGTCTATGTACCGCTTTTTCCAATAAAAGGACATTTTTCCATCCATACAAGTTGCTGACAGACCGGATTGTTATATACTGTATATATTGTGGGGAATCGCTCAGGTAGATGCTTGTAGCAGTGCAGGAAACAGGGACACAGACACTGGATTGCACACAGGTTCAGGCTTTATTCACATGTAGCGCATACACTGCTTTTGCAAAGCCACAGGATAAATAAAACAAAATCCTTCTGGCTACCAGACTCTCGCCTTGGCAACAACGAGTGGCACAGTACCTGCTTTGTAGGTCCGGTCTGGACAGTTCAACTCTGTGTGGTGCCACGCTGCTAGTCTTCACACTCAGACTGTTATTAGGGCCTGATTATTGAGCTGACCTCCCTGGTGTGAGTCTTTACCAAACACCCTTTAGCTGCCTGGCTGGAGTATACTTGTCTTCCCAGACCACACCCTTCACTCTCTCACTATATATATATATATATATATATATATATATATATATACAGTGGGGCAAAAAAGTATTTAGTCAGTCACCAATAGTGCAAGTTCCACCACTTAAAAAGATGAGAGGCGTCTGTAATTTACATCATAGGTAGACCTCAACTATGAGAGACAAAATGAGAAAACAAATCCAGAAAATCACATTGTCTGATTTTGTAAGAATTTATTTGCAAATTATGGTGGAAAATAAGTATTTGGTCAGTAACAAAATTTCATCTCAATACTTTGTTATATATCCTTTGTTGGCAATGACAGAGGTCAAACGTTTTCTGTAAGTCTTCACAAGGTTGGCACACACTGTTGTTGGTATGTTGGCCCATTCCTCCATGCAGATCTCCTCTAGAGCAGTGATGTTTTGGGGCTGTCGCTTGGCAACACGGACTTTCAACTCCCTCCAAAGGTTTTCTATAGGGTTGAGATCTGGAGACTGGCTAGGCCACTCCAGGACCTTGAAATGCTTCTTACAAAGCCACTCCTTCGTTGCCCTGGCGGTGTGCTTTGGATCATTGTCATGTTGAAAGACCCAGCCACGTTTCATCTTCAATGCCCTTGCTGATGGAAGGAGGTTTGCACTCAAAATCTCACGATACACGGCCCCATTTATTCTTTCATGTACCCGGATCAGTCGTCCTGGCCCCTTTGCAGAGAAACAGCCCCAAAGCATGATGTTTCCACCCCATGCTTTACAGTAGGTATGGTGTTTGATGGATGCAACTCAGTATTTTTTTTCCTCCAAACACGAAAAGTTGTGTTTCTACCAAACAGTTCCAGTTTGGTTTCATCAGACCATAGGACATTCTCCCAATACTCTTCTGGATCATCCAAATGCTCTCTAGCAAACTTCAGACGGGCCCGGACATGTACTGGCTTAAGCAGTGGGACACGTCTGGCACTGCAGGATCCGAGTCCCTGGCGGCGTAGTGTGTTACTGATGGTAGGCTTTGTTACATTGGTCCCAGCTCTCTGCAGTTCATTCACTAGGTCCCCCCGCGTGGTTCTGGGATTTTTGCTCACCGTTCTTGTGATCATTTTGACCCCACGGGGTGAGTTCTTGCATGGAGCCCCAGAGCGAGGGAGATTATCAGTGGTCTTGTATGTCTTCCATTTTCTAATTATTGCTCCCACAGTTGATTTCTTCAATCCAAGCTGGTTGCCTATTGCAGATTCAGTCTTCCCAGCCTGGTGCAGGGCTACAATTTTGTTTCTGGTGTCCTTTGACAGCTCTTTGGTCTTCACCATAGTGGAGTTTGGAGTCTGACTGTTTGAGGGTGTGCACAGGTGTCTGATATACTTTATATCATATAATATACTGATAACAAGTTTAAACAGGTGCCATTACTACAGGTAATGAGTGGAGGAAAGAGGAGACTCTTAAAGAAGAAGTTACAGGTCTGTGAGAGACAGAAATCTTGATTGTTTGTAGGTGACCAAATATTTATTTTCCACCATAATTTGCAAATAAATTCTTACAAAATCAGAAAATGTGATTTTCTGGATTTGGTTTCTCATTTTGTCTCTCATAGTTGAGGTCTACCTATGATGTAAATTACAGACGCCTCTCATCTTTTTAAGTGGTGGAACTTGCACTATTGGTGACTGACTAAATACTTTTTTGCCCCACTGTATATATATAGTTATAAAGTTGCAGTTGATCATTCTGCCATACAGCCAGCTAGACATGCCCACTTTCCCACCCATTTTCAAAACTAAAGTGAGTGGTGTAAAAATCCAAATTGTCACAAAAATCTTTATAAAGGAATCGGGATGTCACTCATATACACCACATGTGACGTACCGTGTCCTTTCCATAGGCTTCTGATCGATTTCGGCGGTCATGTGCTGCCAAAACAAGACCCTGGAGCAGCAGGACTGGACTGTGGTGGGAGACTTTGCAGCACCGGAGACAAGTGCCTATGGGTTTGAATTTTTTTTTTCCCTTCCCCCACCCTCTTTACCAAAAACGGGTTATCCTGAATATCTCCTTTAGGGCTAGTTCACACGTGAGTATAAGGGGAGGTTTTTGACAGCGGATTTCGCGTCCAAAACCTCCCCTTATAATGGTGGTCTATGGAGACCGCCGGGCTTCTGTTCTCCGCTAGCGGCGAGCTGCTGCTAGCGGAGAAAAGAAAGGACATGTCCTTTCTTCAGGCGGAAGCCGCGCAGGCTCAGCCGCGCGGCTTCCGCCCCCGGCAGCTCCCTCCTATGTCGGCTCATTCATTTGAGCCGACAGCAGAGGGTTAAGGCGCGACGGGCTCGCTGCGTCTCTCTCTGTGTCAAAACCCGTGCGGGCAGTTCACGTGTGAACTAGCCCTTAAGGTAAGTGTTTACACATCTGTATCTTGAAGAGTCAACGTTGTTCAAAAACAATATAAAAAAATATAATCATATATGTTTTATGAAATCCGCTTCTTGTGTGTTGAAGGTTGCGGCTGTCCACCTGGCCTGGGCTGGTCGTGACTGTGTGACTCAGACATTCAGACCACATCCATATTTATAACTCCTACCAATGCAGCAGCAAAGCTACAAAACCTAATCTCAGCAAAATCCTGCAAATAATTGGAAATCCTGAAAGAATATCTGAATAGATAGTAGTATAGAATATCTCCTATAATAAGAATATGCACGTAGGGGTGACCTAGATTTACACAACTTTCAAAGCTTCCACTTTTTTTTTTGTCTTAAGCAGACACAATAAGAACCTTAAATTCCCCCAAGGTATAGCGAGTACGGAGACTGAGGAAAATGTTACGGAAATTCTATCATCCTATTATTTTACATTCCCAGGCTGTAGGATACATAATTGTAGATGTTGTTCCTCCTGTCGGGAAAGTAGGACTCTTATCAGAGAGAATATGTATATGAGGATGTCTTATGGCATGCCTGGTGGGGTCTGGTCAAAGCCCCTTTTACTACAGGAGGTGTTAAAGTGCCCCCCTCCCCCCCTCCAGGAGAGGCAGCCACATACCTATAGTTAAAGGGAATCTGTCAGGTCCAAAATGTCTCCCAAAGCAATAATAGGCTCCTTTCATAGGAGAAGGAACATACCTTTGTGGCCACAAACCAATGCAGAGTCATCTTTGTATGCATATGCAAATCAGCTAGGATGTGCACAGGAGGCGGGGCTAATTTACCAGCTTTGCCTACAGACGGCTATCACTAAGGCAGAGGCGGAGCTAAAGGAGTTGGAGCACTTGCAGCTGTTTGTATCTAGAAAATCAGGCTCCGCCCCTTGTGCACTTGCAGGCATTCTATTGACAAGGGTAATGGTGGCACACTGTTATCAATTTATTGATACTTTTCCAGGAGGAACAACAGAGGAACGTCATAATCCAGTTTTCAATTTTTTTTTCAGAAAATACTCTAGCATTGTTATTTCATGTGGAATACAACTGTGTGCTAAACCAGATTTGTCATAAAAGTTCTACATTTCCTAATCTACAACTATATATACTGTACATATATGAACAGGATCACTATTTTATACATATTTGTATAGATTTTATACATTTTGTAATAGACATTTGTAGGAAAGCTTTAAGTAGTGACAACTCCATAAAACAATATTCCTAATAGGTGCAGTGTAGACTGACACGGATATATCTGTCATTAGCCTCGTAATTCTCCTGTTCTCCAATCCTTTGTAATGAGTTAGAGGAGTCAGGGACAAACATTAAGATATTCACAATTGGTAATTTTTGGATCCCGTTTATTGCAATTGTCATATAGAAGCCAATGAGTTTATTAGCAGTAGGAGGCCCCGGAGCTGCTCGAGACTTATTATCTGCATAGACGGCGCGGTGTGAGCAGAGGAGGCCGCGAAACAATAAACAATTCATCTACTTCATGCAGGGGGATATTCTGTAGTATGGGAAGTATTGTAGAAGGGATGTTTCAGGAATTGAGAAAATATTGTGAGTATGTAAGTGCGTATATGTATGTAAGTATGTATTTATGTACGGTATTTTGTATGTATGAGATCCGGCAGCAGCACCTCTTCTAGTCCTCTAAGCCAACCCAATAGTATAGATCAGGGCAGCCATCACTCCGCCTACCCTAAGTCAGGGGTCAGCAACCTTCAGCATTCCAGCTACTGTGAAACTACAACTCCCAGCATGCTCCATTCACTTCCATGGGAGTTCCAAGAACAGCAGAGCAAGTATGCATGCTGAGAGTTGTAGTTGTACAACTGGAGTGCCTAAGGTTGCAGACCCCTGCCCGAAGTCCTTCCTAGTTATTAGAGATGAGAAAACTGGTTTGTAATGAGCCGGGTTCATTATAAATTTTCCATCTGAATTGGAGATAAGTCCCTCTTATACATAATAATTGGAGGCCGTGGGCTCCCTCACCACATTTGGTGCTCCTTTGTGGGAGTCTTCAGTGCTCATTTGGCCTCTTCTGACATCAGCAGCCCTGATGTGACTGTTGAGGCTCATGATTGGGACCCAGTGCAGAAGTGGGACAAACCAACTTCATGACCCTTGTGTCAAAGCATCATGACATCAGTCTGCCATCGGCATAAGCCTCAGCAGTACCCCTGGCTGCTCACGTCACCTAGGAGGCCAGAAGAGGACCAAATACGCCCAGTAAGGTGAGTAGGACCATTATTTTTCCGCACCTCACCTAGGCTTCCACTTATTATACTCCGGGGTCTACTAGTGAGATGTCACCAAACAACGACTGAGCACTTGCGGGATCTGTGTTCTCCAGGGACTTTACTTGATATAGTTAAAGTTACAAAACAACCATCAGACTTGTCCACCTCTATGATCTCATTCCTGTTCACAAAGAAGGTGCACACCAAGCTCTCATGATCTACATAGCGGGTCATGTGGTGGGCCTTCTGGGACAGTGGGACAGCGCCTGATATCTAGGACTGTCCTACTGGATCCAATTGGGAGCTATGATACTGGTGCCTTGTTATTTAGCTCAGGCAGGGCTGCATTTCCTATGAGGCAACCTGAGACGATAGCCTCAGGCAGCGCCTCATGGAATAAACTGGGGGTGGCTTCGTTTTTTTTATAAGTCCTTCCCACCACGGGCATTTTTCGGTTTTTGTTTTTGCCTTGACCCCCTTCCCCATTCCAAATCCCATAACTTTTTTATTTTTCCACTCTCAGGTAGTGGGAATAAAATAAATAAATAGTGGGATCATATACTGAGGAGGACATAAAATGAGATCATATACTGTGTTGGGGGGGCTAAGAAAGGGATCATATACTAAGGGGGTGGCATAAGAAAAGGGTCATATACTGTGGGAGTGGCATAAAAAGGGTGGTCATATACCGTGCGGAAGGCCAGAAAAAAAGGTTCAATAAGCGGATTTTTTTTATCTGCCAATTGGGGCGCATGTCCTAATTAGGGGGGTCCCATCACAACCAAAGAAAGCTGGGTGGGTATCTTTTTTTGGCTTGGAGTGACTTTCTATAGTTCGCCTCAGGCAGCAGAGAATCTAGTTTCACCCTGTGCACAGGGCACAGGTGTCACTGCTACCCCTGCACCCTATAGCCACGGCCATGTTTTATACATAGACAGCATCATTGCCAGTCTTGGAAGTGTCGGGATTGTTTGTATTCACGTGCCCGTCCATTACGGTATCTCCGAAGCTTAAGACTGTGTGTGTTTTCTTCTACTGTGTACAATGCAGATGGCAGCAGGAATACAGATGACTGTCGCAGGTATCGGCTGCCAGCAAATATTGCAGAGAGACCGAGAGCGCTTGATGTTTTTATAGGCAATCTGCCTTCTGCAGACTCCGAACTAACATAAGCTTTGTTTGTCTCCAAATACTGCGCTCCTTATTCTGTGTGATAAGACTGGATGTGTTCCAGTGGATTCAATGATTATAGAGATAGGAAATAATATACGTGCCGAATAACAGGAAAATCCACACGACACAAATGATTGTTTTTCATGCGGAAAGAAATTGAATATTAGAAACTTATTTATCTGGCTGATGACTGAGCTGAGACGTGAGCCAAAAACTTCCATGGACTTTTTTTGGTATTACGAGACATGGGCAAAACTCTCAAGATTCATTTCATTTCACATTCTGATTAGTTGCGGGTTGAATACGTTCGTCTCAAACCAGTAGTGACATTATTATAGTAAGGGGTCTCTTCAGACCCCGGAGTCCTGGGGAGGGGAGCAAACAAAATAGACTGTTATACTCAACTATCCGTCATCTCTCCTGGGCATCCTCATGGCGGCCACCGGACTAGGGAACTCTTACAAGTCTTTTGAGTGATATCATGTACTAACCAATGAAGCCCGTTAGAGATGAGCGAACAGTAAAATATTCGTTATTTGTTTCGGATAGCCGCTCAATATTCGACTATTCGAACGAATATCGAACCCCATTATAGTCTATGGGGGAAAATGCTTTGTTTCAGGGGAACCCACAATTCCACTCAGGAGGGTCACCAAGTCCACTATGACACCCCAGGAAATGATGCCAACACCCTGGAATGCAACTGGGACAGCAAGGGAAGCATGTCTGGGGGCATCTAACATGCCCAAGTCACTGTATTATGTCGGGATCCCTGTCAGCTTGCGATATGCGGGAGCTGACTTTTTCCCATAGGAATGCATAGACCAGCGTTGATTGGCTGAATCCCATACAGAGTACAGCATTCCGCCAATCAACGCTGGTTCTGGCGGAGGCTCGACTGTGAGGAGGCGGAGTCTAAGATCGGTCCACAGCAGTCTCCATTCTGGTCCGATCTCAGATGTAGCAGTGTTGAGCACATAGCTCTGCTACACCTGAGATGTAGCAGCGTTGAGCGCATGCTGTGCACTGCTACACCCTCAGATGCAGCAGAACTGGCTGTGACTGGAGTATAAGACATGATGTAACAGCAGAATAGTGACTGCAGCTCTAGAGGTGACAGGAGTATAAGACATGATGTACAGCAGAATAGTGACTGCAGCTCTAGAGGTGACTGCAGTGTAAGACATGATGTACAGCAGAATAGTGACTGCAGCTCTAGAGGTGACTGGAGTATAAGACATAATGTAACAGCAGAATAGTGACTTCAGCTCTAGAGGTGACTGGAGTATAAGACATGATGTACAGCAGAATAGTGACTGCAGCTCTAGAGGTGACTGCAGTGTAAGACATGATGTACAGCAGAATAGTGACTGCAGCTCTAGAGGTGACAGGAGTATAAGACATGATGTAACAGCAGAATAGTGACTGCAGCTCTAGAGGTGACTGCAGTGTAAGACATGATGTACAGCAGAATAGTGACTGCAGCTCTAGAGGTGACTGGAGTATAAGACATAATGTAACAGCAGAATAGTGACTTCAGCTCTAGAGGTGACTGGAGTATAAGACATGATGTACAGCAGAATAGTGACTGCAGCTCTAGAGGTGACTGCAGTGTAAGACATGATGTACAGCAGAATAGTGACTGCAGCTCTAGAGGTGACTGGAGTATAAGACATAATGTAACAGCAGAATAGTGACTTCAGCTCTAGAGGTGACTGGAGTATAAGACATGATGTACAGCAGAATAGTGACTGCAGCTCTAGAAGTGACTGGAGTATAAGACATGATGTAACAGCAGAATAGTGACTGCAGCTCTAGAAGTGACTGGAGTATAAGACATGATGTAACAGCAGAATAGTGACTGCAGCTCTAGAAGTGACAGCAGTATAAGTGATGATGTAACAGCAGAATAGTGACTGCAGCTCTAGAAGTGACTGGAGTATAAGACATGATATAACAGCAGAATAGTGAGTACGGCTCTGGAGGTGACAGGAGCGTAACCCATTGAAATCAATGGGAGGCTTTTTTTTCCCATTGATTTTGATGAGTTCCGCGCGAGGATGCTGATGCGAATTCTGCGTCAGAATCAGCGCACGGAAACTCCATGTGAATGCCCCCTAACACAAGTAGTGTTTATGTTTCTTCACCTCCCCTTGGCCTTCACTGGGGTGTGAAGAGACCACAGAAAATAAAAATTTCACTTTTGGTGGAGCCCAAATTTTGGAAAATTCTTGTTGTTGAGTCCAGTTTGATCCAAACCAATACCTTGGCAACTAAGAATGCAAAATCCTCTTCCAATTTTTATGTATTTCTTGTGGGTCAGAATGGGAACTATGTCACCTTATAAGAAATGTATCACCATTTTTTTTTAGTTTTTGAAACCAGATAGTGACATCTATCACTTTTTTCCAATATGTTTTTATCTTCTGGTTGTAGATGGTTTTATTCTATGTAGGTGATTACGGAGCGGCCATCTTGCCTGAGCTTCTCTGCTGCTCTGTTAACAGCATTTAGTGATTTGCTTTACAGCAATAGTCTTGGCCATAGGCAAAAATAGTTTGGAAATGGGTCAATGGGAAAATTTTCTGCATCTGCTCTGTGCAGTGAGGGGGAGGAGAGAAGCTGTGACGTCACCTATTGTCAGTAATGGATACAGTGATGGGTCAGTGATGTTCTCTAGAAAGTCGTTAACTTCTATAGTAATCCTGTCTGGTTTTTGTGATGTTAATAATGTGACTGCTGCAATAAAAATCAGTCTTTCTTTTTATTATTAGACTCCATGGCTAGAGAGACAATTGCAGGATATAGTACTTTTTATTTTAAATATACTGACATGGATAATTAAAAATAAAGGTGTCAAAAATTCTTTAAAAATATACCGAAGACTTAGTTCCTACTAGTACTTGGTTTCTGTTCTGGTATACCATCCCCCGTTCTGCTTGAAAAATGCCGAGAGATTTTTTGGGGCAGAAACCGAGCAGACCTCATTATAGTCTAGGGGTCCACGGGTTTCCCCAGCAAATCGCTTTTTAAGTGGCTTGGGTTTTCGGGTCCCCAGGCAGAATCGAAGAATGGAAACCCAAATTCTAGTGTGAAACTAGTGCATCAACAACTTGGTTTAAAATTTAGGTAATTTTTGGTGAGACATTCCCTTTAAGGAGACTATCTTTGTAGGCCACCGTTTAACGTATAGAGACTTAGGCCTGGTTAATATTTGTGTTCGATATTCCGTTAGGGGAGTCCGCTGTACGGAATACAGACAGTGGCGTAACTGGGAATGGTGGGGCCCCGTGGCGAAGTTTTGATATGCCCCCCCACCCCAACATTCTCAACCGAGCCCCTCCTACGCATCCCTGCGCGCTCTATTATGCCCCATAGTGGCCCCTGCAAACAGTATTATGTCCATTAGTGGCCCCTGCACACAGTATTATCCCCAATAGTGACCCCTGCACACAGTATTATCCCCCATAGTGGCCCCTGCACACAGTATTATTCCCCATAGTGGCCCCTGCACACAGTATTATCCCCCATAGTGGCCCCTGCACACAGTATTATCCCCAATAGTGACCCCTGCACACAGTATTATCCCCCATAGTGGCCCCTGCACACAGTATTATTCCCCATAGTGGCCCCTGCACACAGTATTATCCCCCATAGCGGCCCCTGCACACAGTATTATCCCCAATAGTGACCCCTGCACACAGTATTATCCCCCATAGTGGCCCCTGCACACAGTATTATGCCCCATAGTGGCCCCTGCACACAGTATTATGCCCCATAGTGGCCCCTGCACACAGTATTATCCCCCATAGTGGCCCCTGCACACAGTATTATGCCCCATAGTGGCCCCTGTACACAGTATTATGCCCCATAGTGGCCCCTGTACACAGTATTATGTCCCATAGTGGCCGCTGCACACAGTATTATCCCCCATAGTGGCCCCTGCACACAGTATTATCCCCCATAGTGGCCCCTGCACACAGTATTATGCCCCATAGTGGCCCCAGCACACAGTATTATCCCCCATAGTGGCCCCTGCACACAGTATTATGCCCCATAGTGGCCCCTGCACATAGTATTATGCCCCATAGTGGCCCCTGCACACAGTATTATCCCCCATAGTGGCCCCTGCACACAGTATTATGCCCCATAGTGGCCCCTGCACACAGTATTATGCCCCATAGTGGCCCCTGTACACAGTATTATGTCCCATAGTGGCCGCTGCACACAGTATTATCCCCCATAGTGGCCCCTGCACACAGTATTATCCCCCATAGTGGCCCCTGCACACAGTATTATGCCCCATAGTGGCCCCAGCACACAGTATTATCCCCCATAGTGGCCCCTGCACACAGTATTATCCCCCATAGTGGCCCCTGAACACAGTATTATGCCCCATAGTGGCCCCTGAACACAGTATTATGCCCCATAGTGGCCCCTGTACACAGTATAATGTCCCATAGTGGCCCCTGCACACAGTATTATGCCCCATAGTGGCCCCTGCACACAGTATGATGTCCCTCAGTGGCCCCTGCACACAGTATTATCCCCCATAGTGGCCCCTGCACACAGTATTATGTCCCGTAGTGGCCCGGCACACAGTATTACGACCCATAGTGGCCCCTGCACACAGTATTAGAAGACACAGTATTAGAAGATAGGAGGAATAGCCAACACTAAAGAGGAGAGAGAGTGTATTCAAAAGGACTTAGACACACTGGAACAATGGGCGGAGGCGAACAAAATGGTATTTAACAGGGACAAATGCAAAGTTCTACATCTGGGTAACAGAAATGTAAAACACATATATAGTATGGGAGGAATAGAACTAAGTGATAGCATAGGGCAGTGATGGCGAACCTATGGCACGCGTGCCAGAGAGGGCACGCAGAGCCCTCCATGCTGGCACGCGTGCGGTCGCCCGGATCGCTCACCAACAGGGAATCCGGTACAGGATTCCCCGTTGATGAGCGATCACTGCCTTCAGTTGTATGTGCAAACAACACATAATAATCCTGTGGGGGGGGACACCTACTGCGGAGCATATAACACTGGGGGGCTACTGTGGTACTGTGGAGCATATAATCCTGTGGGGGGGGACACCTACTGCGGAGCATATAACACTGGGGGGCTACTGTGGTACTGTGGAGAATATAATATTGTGTGGTGGGCCCACTGCAGAGCATATAATACTGTCTGGGGTCCCCTCACTATTTATATCACACAGTATCTGTTTTATAGCAGACGTGATATTAGTACAGGATGTAAGAATATTACACGGTAACTATAAAACAGATCCTGTGCGATGTAAATAGTGAAAATTAATTGTTCAAAGTACCAAATGCCGAGACCTTTACATTTCAGTACAACGTTGTTTGTATTATTGAAAGCTCTGTAAAGCCCCACATGACTGTAATTTTTGGTCAGTAACTGTCCGCAATTGTGGATCCGCATAGTATTAAGTCTATATTGTCGTGTTGGCACTCCGCGAAAATTTTGTGGGTTTTGGGTTGCAGTTTGGGCACTCGGTCTCTAAAAGGTTCGCCATCACTGGAATAGGGGAAAAGGACTTGGGCATAATAGTAGATCACAAATTCAACATGAGCCAACAGTGCGGTGCTGCTGCAAAAAAGGCTAATAAAATTCTGGGATGTATTAAGACAAGCATTGAATCTAGATCAAGAGAGGTCATTATTCCGCTGTACTCTTCCCTGGTCAGACCACACCTGGAATACTGTGTACAGTTCTGGGCGCCTCAATTCAAGAAAGACATCGATATATTGGAGCAAGTCCAGAGAAGAGCAACCAAAATGGTGGAAGGTCTGCAAACCATGTCCTATGAGGAGCGGCTAAAAGAATTGGGATTGTTTAGTTTGCAGAAGAGAAGGCTGAGGGGAGATTTAATAGCAGTCTACAAATATCTGAAAGGTAGTCACAGTGCAGAGGGATCGACCCTATTCTCATTAGCACAAGGAAGTACAAGAAGCAATGGGATGAAACTAAAGGGAAAGAGATACAGATTAGACATTAGGAAAAACTTTCTGACAGTGAGGGGAGTGAGAGAGTGGAATAGGCTGCCACGGGAGGTGGTGGGCGCTCCATCAATGGAAATCTTCAAGCGGAATCTGGATAAACATATAGCTGGGATGATTTAGGAAAACCTGCACTCGCAGGGGGTTGGACCCGATGGCCCTTCAGGTCCCTTCCAACTCTACCATAAAAATAAAAAAATAAAAATAAAATAAAATATTATGCCCCATAGTGGCCCCTGCACACAGTATTATTCCCCATAGTGGCCCCTACACACAGTATTATCCCCCATAGCGGCCCCTGCACACAGTATTATGTCCCATAGTGGCTCCTACACACAGTATTATCCCCCATAGCGGCCCCTGCACACAGTATTATCCCCCATAGTGGCCCCTGCACACAGTATTATGCCCCATAGTGGCCCCTGCACATAGTATTATGCCCCATAGTGGCCCCTGCACACAGTATTATGTCCCATAGTGGCCCCTCCACATCGTATTATGTGCCATAGTGGCCCCTCCACACAGTATTATGCCCCATAGTGGCCCCTGCACACAGTATTATCCCCCATAGTGGCCCCTGCACACAGTATTATCCCCCATAGTGGCCCCTGCACACAGTATTATGCCCCATAGTGGCCCCTCCACACAGTATTATGCCCCATAGTGGCCCCTGCACATAGTATTATCCCCCATAGTGGCCCCTGCACACAGTATTATCCCCCATAGTGGCCCCTGCACACAGTATTATGCCCCATAGTGGCCCCTCCACATCGTATTATGTCCCATAGTGGCCCCTCCACACAGTATTATGTCCCATAGTGGCCCCTTCACACAGTATTATGTCCCATAGTGGCCCCTGTACATAGTATTATGTCCCATAGTGGCCCCTGCACACAGTATTATGTCCCATAGTGGCCCCTGCACACAGTATTATGTCCCATAGTGGCCCCTCCACACAGTATTATGCCCCATAGTGGCCCCTGCACATAGTATTATCCCCCATAGTGGCCCCTACACACAGTATTATGTCCCCATAGTGGCCCCTACAGGATTAAATACTGTCACGTCACCCGCTGACCGCTATACCAGGACAATTGTGGATAAAAAGTCTGGTCGTGTGCATTATAATTTAGTAACTCCATGTTTCTCATATTAATAGCAGTTAATAGCAGGCCAAAAACGCAATGTGAAAAAGCCCTGAGGACTTATTAGGAGGCTCTTATAAATGGTGTTGGCTCTCTATAGGCGCTGTCACACGTAGCAGATTGTACCTGCAAATAGAATCTGATTAAGCCTTGTAATGCTGCTAAATAAAGGGAAATGTAATACAGAATTGGTATGACGCAAAATAAGGTAGTTTTAAAATGGCGGGGGAGGGGGGGGCAGACACTTAAGGCTGTATGGGGCCCCAAAATTCCTGATGGTGGCCCTGGGTCTCTCTAGCTTTTGGAGGAGATATTCTGGTTTTTTAATCCCAGATCATGTCACTAGGTTTCTAGAAAACCAGACATTGATCTATAGGGAGCTACCTTGTTATGCTGTTCTTCTGTTATTCCTCCTGAAAATTTGTAAATCACCTGAGAACTGGATGTTTAGCTTTTACCTTTGTCATTGGTCACATCCTCTGACACATCCTCTGACACTGTCCATTGAAGACTAACCCTGTAAGGACACACCTTATTGACAATAGAATAGTACCACCCTGTTGCCAATTTGTGCATGAGGCATAACAGAGGAACAGTTCTATAAAAAAAAAGTTCTTCAGAATTGCTATGTTACAGGGAATATAATAATTTTCTACTAGGATTTAGCTGGCTCTATATAGAACAAGCTAAATCCAAGTGGGCAGAGGGGCCAGGTCCTTTAGCCCACTAGGATGTAGACTCTACCGTTCTGTATTCTCCTGATCTTCCATGAGACTCTATTTTCATCAGCTTTCACACTGTCCAGCTTCATCCTATATAGCTCCGCCCACAAAATAGCATGTAGCTCTGCCCACTACCTAGCATGATCCTATTCTAGAATGGCACAAGGACCTGTGATGATGTCATCACAGGTCCTTTAGTGTTGTGTAAACCTACATTCCTTCACTGCGGTCGTGTAATGATGTCATTTACCGGGATAAAAAGTAGCCTATGTTTTAATCGGGGTTCCTATCTATGTATGTGGCAAATTTCATGCAAACCCGTTCAGCCGTTTTTGCATGATTGAGGAACAAACATCTATTCACATTTATAATATTAGTAGGATAGGATGCACCTACCATCCTCTCTGTACCACTCGATTGGTCATTCTTACCGCCATATTGGCATTGAGGTCAGCTTGTAGTGCGTAGAATTTGGCGAATCTCTCCTGGCACAGATCTCAGTTGTTTTGCAGTTTTAATCGATTTCCTAAGTATAATAGATTTTTCATGTTCCCGCTGTTGGCCGGATACAATGGTTCCCTGGATATCTATAAGGCAGCATTACGCCATTAATAGTAAGCCAACCAGAAGATTCAGCACAATGTAATAGAAACTTAATAACAACACTAACTCTACTTGGATCTCTAAATGCATCAAAATAATAAGAATCCTACAATATAATTACATTTTCCACTAAAAAACAATATTTGACTTAATTTTATTTTTTTAAGTAACTATTTGCTCCATTTTACTGCTAATTTATTTATCTGACACAAAGGAAATCTCCAAAATCCTGACAACCCCAGAGGCGGGTGTTATATATAGTGATCTGTCAATGTGTCCATTGTGGTCTGAAAGTACTTACCTATTACAGTATATGGCAGCAATAAGTAGCAATGATGGGAGCAGACATGGATGTGCAGCTAACTCCTTCCTAACACCTGTGAGGGGCGCTACAGGCTACACAAATACACTGCCGCAATAGGGAGTCTCCACACTACACAGGCAGACTACTGTCATAGGGGGAGGTCCAGACTACACAGGCAGACTACTGTTATAGGAGAGGTCCAGACTACACAAGAAGACTACTGTTATAGGAGAGGTCCAGACTACACAGGCAGACTACTGTTATAGGGGGAGGTCCAGACTACACAGGCAGACTACTGTTATAGGGGGGAGGTCCAGACTACACAGGCAGACTACTGTTATAGGGGGGAGGTCCAGACTACACAGGCAGACTACTGTTATAGGGGGGAGGTCCAGACTACACAGGCAGACTACTGTTATAGGAGAGGTCCACACTACACAGGCAGACTACTGTTATAGGGGGAGGTCCAGACTACACAAGCAGACTACTGTTATAGGGGGAGGTCCAGACTACACAGACAGACTACTGTTATAGGGGGAGGTCCAGACTACACAGGCAGACTACTGTTATAGGGGAGGTCCAGACTACACAGGCAGACTACTGTTATAGGAGAGGTCCAGACTACACAGGCAGACTACTGTTATAGGAGAGGTCCAGACTACACAGGCAGACTACTGTTATAGGGGAGGTCCAGACTACACAGGCAGACTACTGTTATAGGGGAGGTCCAGACTACACAGGCAGACTACTGTTATAGGGGAGGTCCAGACTACACAGGCAGACTACTGTTATAGGAGAGGTCCAGACTACACAGGCAGACTACTGTTATAGGGGGAGGTCCAGACTACACAGGCAGACTACTGTTATAGGGGAGGTCCAGACTACACAGGCAGACTACTGTTATAGGGGGAGGTCCAGACTACACAGGCAGACTACTGTTATAGGGGGAGGTCCAGACTACACAGGCAGACTACTGTTATAGAGGGAGGTCCAGACTACACAGGCAGACTACTGTTATAGGGGGAGGTCCAGACTACACAGGCAGACTACTGTTATAGGGGGAAGGTCCAGACTACACAGACAGACTACTGTTATAGGGGGAGGTCCAGACTACACAGGCAGACTACTGTTAGAGGGGGGAGGTCCAGACTACACAGGCAGACTACTGTTATAGGGGGAGGTCCAGACTACACAGGCAGACTACTGTTATAGGGGGGAGGTCCAGACTACACAGGCAGACTACTGTTATAGGAGAGGTCCAGACTACACAGGCAGACTACTATTATAGGAGAGGTCCAGACTACACAGGCAGACTACTGTTATAGGGGGGAGGTCCAGACTACACAGGCAGACTACTGTTATAGGGGGAGGTCCAGACTACACAGGCAGACTACTGTTATAGGAGAGGTCCAGACTACACAGGCAGACTACTGTTATAGGAGAGGTCCAGACTACACAGGCAGACTACTGTTATAGGGGGAGGTCCAGACTACACAGGCAGACTACTGTTATAGGAGAGGTCCAGACTACACAGGCAGACTACTGTTATAGGGGGAAGGTCCAGACTACACAGGCAGACTACTGATATAGGAGAGGTCCAGACTACACAGGCAGACTACTGTTATAGGGGGAGGTCCAGACTACACAGGCAGACTACTGTTATAGGAGAGGTCCAGACTACACAGGCAGACTACTGTTATAGGGGGAAGGTCCAGACTACACAGGCAGACTACTGTTATAGGGGAGGTCCAGACTACACAGGCAGACTACTGTTATAGGAGAGGTCCAAACTACACAGGCAGACTACTGTTATAGGGGGAGGTCCAGACTACACAGACAGACTACTGTTATAGGAGGGGTCCAGACTACACAGGCAGACTACTGTTATAGGGGGAGGTCCAAACTACACAGGCAGACTACTGTTATAGGGGGAGGTCCAGACTACACAGGCAGACTACTGTTATAGCGGGAGGTCCAGACTACACAGGCAGACTACTGTTATAGGGGGAGGTCCAGACTACACAGGCAGACTACTGTTATAGGGGGGAGGTCCAAACTACACAGGCAGACTACTGTTATAGGGGGGAGGTCCAGACTACACAGGCAGACTACTGTTATTGAGGGAGGTCCAGACTACACAGGCAGACTACTGTTATAGGGGGAGGTCCAGACTACACAGACAGACCACTGTTATAGGGGGGAGGTCCAGACTACACAGGCAGACTACTGTTATAGGGGGAGGCTCCAGACTACACAGGCAGACTACTGTTATAGGGGGAGGTCCAGACTACACAGGCAGACTACTGTTATAGGGGGAGGTCCAGATTACACAGGCAGACTACTGTTATAGGGGGAGGTCCAGACTACACAGGCAGACTTCTGTTATAGGGGGAGGTCCAGACTACACAGGCAGACTACTGTTATAGGGGGAGGTCCAGACTACACAGGCAGACTACTGTTATAGGGTGAGGTACAGACTACACAAGCAGACTACTGTTATAGAGGAGGTCCAGACTACACAGGCAGACTACTGTTATAGGGGGAGGTCCAGACTACACAGGCAGACTACTGTTATAGGGTGAGGTACAGACTACACAAGCAGACTACTGTTATAGGGGGAGGTCCAGACTACACAAGCAGACTACTGTTATAGGGGGAGGTCCAGACTACACAGGCAGACTACTGTTATAGGGGGAGGTCCAGATTACACAGGCAGACTACTGTTATAGGGGGAGGTCCAGACTACACAGGCAGACTTCTGTTATAGGGGGAGGTCCAGACTACACAGGCAGACTACTGTTATAGGGTGAGGTACAGACTACACAAGCAGACTACTGTTATAGAGGAGGTCCAGACTACACAGGCAGACTACTGTTATAGGGGGAGGTCCAGACTACACAGGCAGACTACTGTTATAGGGTGAGGTACAGACTACACAAGCAGACTACTGTTATAGGGGGAGGTCCAGACTACACAGGCAGACTACTGTTATAGGAGAGGTCCAGACTACACAGGCAGACTACTGTTATAGGGGAGGTCCAAACTACACAGGCAGACTACTGTTATAGGAGGAGGTCCAGACTACACAGGCAGACTACTGTTATAGGAGGAGGTCCAGACTACACAGGCAGTCTACTGTTATAGGGGGAGGTCCAGACTACACAGGCAGACTACTGTTATAGGGTGAGGTACAGACTACACAAGCAGACTACTGTTATAGGAGGAGGTCCAGACTAAACAGGCAGTCTACTGTTATAGGGGGAGATCCAGACTACACAGGCAGACTACTGTTATAGGGGGAGGTCCAGACTACACAGGCAGACTTCTGTTATAGGGGGAGGTCCAGACTACACAGGCAGACTACTGTTATAGGGGGAGGTCCAGACTACACAGGCAGACTACTGTTATAGGGTGAGGTACAGACTACACAAGCAGACTACTGTTATAGAGGAGGTCCAGACTACACAGGCAGACTACTGTTATAGGGGGAGGTCCAGACTACACAGGCAGACTACTGTTATAGGGTGAGGTACAGACTACACAAGCAGACTACTGTTATAGGGGGAGGTCCAGACTACACAAGCAGACTACTGTTATAGGGGGAGGTCCAGACTACACAGGCAGACTACTGTTATAGGGGGAGGTCCAGATTACACAGGCAGACTACTGTTATAGGGGGAGGTCCAGACTACACAGGCAGACTTCTGTTATAGGGGGAGGTCCAGACTACACAGGCAGACTACTGTTATAGGGTGAGGTACAGACTACACAAGCAGACTACTGTTATAGAGGAGGTCCAGACTACACAGGCAGACTACTGTTATAGGGGGAGGTCCAGACTACACAGGCAGACTACTGTTATAGGGTGAGGTACAGACTACACAAGCAGACTACTGTTATAGGGGGAGGTCCAGACTACACAGGCAGACTACTGTTATAGGAGAGGTCCAGACTACACAGGCAGACTACTGTTATAGGGGAGGTCCAAACTACACAGGCAGACTACTGTTATAGGAGGAGGTCCAGACTACACAGGCAGACTACTGTTATAGGAGGAGGTCCAGACTACACAGGCAGTCTACTGTTATAGGGGGAGGTCCAGACTACACAGGCAGACTACTGTTATAGGAGGAGGTCCAGACTAAACAGGCAGTCTACTGTTATAGGGGGAGATCCAGACTACACAGGCAGACTGCTGTTATAGGGGGAGGTCCAGACTACACAGGCAGACTACTGTTATAGGGGAGGTCCAGACTACACAGGCAGACTACTGTTATAGGGGGAGATCCAGACTACACAGGCAGACTACTGTTATAGGGGGAGGTCCAGACTACACAGGCAGACTACTGTTATAGGGGGAGGTCCAGATTAAACAGCCATACCTGCTTTAAAGACATGCCAAGCAATTCATCAGCACCTTATGTGGGACAGACAAATGACATACCGATAAATAGTGGAGTTTCACTTTAAGATGCTTTCCCTATATCCATACCCTATATGTCAGCATCGTGTTTACAAATATTCCCTCTCTTGGGCTTTCAGGAATGTATGTGTGTCAGCCAAGAAGATACATTATTAGTTTAGAAGTAATTAATAACAATTAGTGCTAATTATATTATTTTCATACAAAATGTTATCAGTTAAAAATGCAATTAATCTCAATGTATCTCAAGGCTGATTATTTAAGATTGCCTCGGCATGACAGGAGAGCGGAGCTCTTAAATGATACGATGGCCTATTTTCACCACATGGCAGAGATTAATGAAGTTCTAATGTTTTATTCATTCAGAGGCAGAGTTGCGGCTCTCCGGGCTACAAGACATGATGAGGAACCTCTACTATAGGAGGACTTGAGGGCCCCAGAAGTTAGGACTGAAGTTTTGACTTTAATCGTGAAGAAGTTGTTCCTGTACCTACAATGATATTTCTCTTCTCTTTGACTCTTGACCACTGCTATGGTCTGGTTCTTCAATCCCTAACTTTTTGATTTTTGGTGTTTTCTGTGACCAACTATACAAAAAATTCTGAAATTGGCCACTGGAGTGCAGCTCACTTGTGTGAAAAATGACATCTCTTCAGACCCCAGAGTATAATAGATAGAGGCCCAGGGGAGATGTAATGGCCAGTTCACAGAGTTTTTTGCAGGGGATAATCGTACACATTAGGGAGAGTGTGCGCCTACATAGGCAGTATGGAGACTTACAAGTCATTCCTGCTCTGCTAGGGATTCTGGGTAAAAAAATATGCAAATCTATTCTCCAGGATGTAATTAGGAGAACAGTGCACTCTGTGTGCTGCCCTCTAGATGGCTACATCCTTAACATCATGCATGACTCAGTTAAAAAGTCTATTTAATCATGATGTGGATTTAATTGCCAAATTAGTATTTCTATTCCAAAAGGAACAGATTTACCAGCTATGGACAGCGTTCATTTGAATGGGAGCCACTCATTTTTTTTAATCCCGCTACAGGGAGAAAGAAGCCACTTGCCTTTTCTTCCCACGGCTGAGACAGCCACGGCGTCCGTGGTGCGAGACTCACTCCCGATTAGGCCCATTCATTCGGGCCTAATCAGGAGCGGTATGCCAAAATGGGATTCTCATTCTCATTGGCATCCCGTCATGGTTAGGCATGCGGAGGTTTCCGCCGTGTGAACATATCCTAAAAAGTGCATCTGGTACTTTCCTTGTGATGTCTAGTGAACTTCTGTAAATTCATTGTCTTGGGAATCACAGCCTCAGTGCTGATTAGAGATGAGCGAGTACTGTTCGGATCAGCCAATCCGACAAGCACGCTCGCATAGAAATGAATGGACGTAGCCGGCACGGGGGAGTTAAGCGGCCGGTCGCCGTCAAAGCGGAAGTACCAGGTGCTTCCATTCATTTCTATGGAGTGTGCTGTTCGAATCGGCTGATCCGAACAGTACTCGCTCATCTCTAGTGCTGATGAAATCACAGAAGAGCGCCAGACAACGCAAGAAGGTTCGAGAGAGATAATGGGAGGTATGTGTGTCTTGTTTTTCACCTTCCCTGGTCCTCCAAATATTATACTCCGGGGTCCGAAGAGACTTCGGAGTATAATGTGGCAGCCATTTTGGTTTGCATGAGACAAAAGCTCTATTTGTTTGGTTTCTTTAAAAAAAATTATTCTAGAATATTCGGGACGACCACAGCTAGTTACGAGACGTTTTGCCCATCACTAGTAGATTTATTATTTAGTAGGTTAATCCTTCACCTTGAGGTTCTTGAGGCTCAAGACTTTTCTTGGGACTGCTTTTTAATGATATTTTAGTATCTGCTCTCTTAATCTGAAGAATTTCTCTGGCAGAAACTTTTCTTATTATACCTTTATCTGCACGAACCCATCTGTGCTCTGAATCAACCATAAATCTCTTCCCAATACGATGATCACACTTAAGTTCTTGTGAAATATCTAATGATTTCTTGCCTTGTCCAAGATATTGCAATATCTAACACTTTTTCGACAGCAGAGAAATCTTATTTCTTTCCCATATTGTTGAATTTTTATAAGTCGCTGACTGCAGTTTAGACGTCCTTGTCGTAGAAAGTTTAGTTATTAAATTATTAATGGAGATAAATAATCTATTAGCTGCTGTCCGATGGGAAAGAGGTTTGAAAGATTTTTCCCTTGCTCTCACAAGTACATAACAGGAGTCTGCTGACCTTTAGAAGATGTGTGTCCTGTCAGATTAGTCATTATTGGGGAAGAAAACCTAATTTTTACTGTGCATAATATATATATATATATATATATATATATATATATATATATTCTGAAGATGATCTGATTTAAGGACGACTGTTCACCCCCTCCACCGCTTTGTCCCCTTCAATAAGCGCTGCTCCACTGATTCTTGTGCAGTCGGGGAGCCCTCACCATTCCCAAGCAATCAGTAAAGTTACTTTCTACACAATTATTCTTTTTACAGTCAGGTGGGTGGGTCCTTCTCTTTCTGTTCCAGCCAAGGACCGCCCACTTGACAGTACAGAGCATAATTGATGATTGCTTGAGAAGAGTGGGGGCTAGAGGAAAAATTCCAACATTCCAAGAATCAGAATCCCCAACTGTGTGTTGGAGGATGAGCGAATATAGGGCAGCCATCAACGTCCCTGCTCCACAGATCTCTATGTGCTTTGTGTCCTGTGCATGTGAAAAGCGTGTTACTAATGTGTGTTGTTGTCTTATAAGGACATTTGATGATGTCATTACAATGTCATTAGCTTCATGTGTGGGAAGAATCTGATCACATGGTCATGACATCAGCAAATGCCCTTTGGTGCAATAGGATCTAGTAACTAAATTGTCTTGAACTTGGAGTGTCGTAGTGTCTTTCAATATGTGCACATAGAGTTTTTTGTAGACGGATTTTGAGGCGGAATCCAAAAAACTCCCCCCAACTCTCCCATTAATTTCAGAGGGAGTCAATAGAAGACTTTTTTCTCTAGTGTCCTGACTAGAGATAAGCGAATACTATGAAACGGCAGTTTCGAATAGCACGCTCCCATAGAAACGAATGGGTACGGCCGGCGCGCAGGGGGTTAAGTGGTCGGACACCGGTGCCAGCTGTGTCCATTCATTCCTATGGGAATGCTGTTTCGAATAGTATTCGCTCATCTCTAGTCCTGACCCATCTTAGATGGATTCCACCTTGTAAATGCCATTGAAATGAATGGCAGAAGTTTTTTTTCTGCCTCCCATTCATTTCCATGGACTTTGCAAGGCAGAATCTGGGTCATCATGACGCTTCTATTTAACTCTAGCTGAAAAAAATCTACCATTGACTCTTATTGATATTTGTCAACTCTCCCAAAATGTACGAAAGGCTGTCCAAAAAGGGGGAAGAGGTGGTTAATCTTTCAGGCCTGGTGTTTTGCTCCTGTATCTGCTGGGTTGTTAGATTATATGTGGCATGGACACGGGTATGGACCATTATGTCATGAAAATTTGGGGGTTTCACAATTTCACGTACAAAAAGGGACATAGCCACTTCCAAAAATGTACGAGGCTCACCAAGTACCCAATGTTGCAAGTATGTCTTAAACTAGTCAACGGAACCATGGTTTCCCAGCCAGTCTCCCACGCCGGTACTTGCCAGGCCTGAAGCTGTGTAGTGTCTCTCCGATCTGGCGAGGGACGCAACATTCAACTTAGAATGGCCATTGACAACTAGCTGGGAATCCCTGACTCTATTGACTATGTCAATGGCCATTCTACGATGAATGTCGTCGTCAGATCGCAGACACTACGTAGCTTCAGGCCTGGCAAGTACCAGCGTGGGAGACTGGCTGGGAATCCCTCATGTCTTAACCTAGTTTGTGCTGATATTATTGGGTTCCCAGAAGTCAGACCCCATCACAGACACGTTGTCAGGCTTCAATGTGTTTTCTCGGAAAACCCCTTTAATGTCCAGCGAGTTGTTTCTTCATAAACATACTTGCTACATTTTCTGATTTACCGCCAATGTTTTTGCCTTTTGTTCTCAGCATTTTTGGGTATTTATAACTTTACAGTCGTTTTTGTCCTTTTTCCCAGACTCTGCTTTCATGGGATATGCATCATAAAAGAAATCTTGCAGCATAACATATTTTGGAATACAACTCTTGGCGACACTGAACAAACAGATAAAAAAAATCATTCTTTGGTTTGGGCAAATTAAACATTTCTCTATTGGTGAGGCTCTGAGAAGCGGAATAGCTTCAGGGAATAGCAGAAAGCTGCACAAGTGTTACTGAAGGACTAAGTGACTACAACAATAAAAAGAAGGTTTCTCCGTAATGGATGACGAAGAAAAATACAGAGCCTGACATTTCCAGAATAGCAAAGAAGTACAATTATTGTTCACACTGTAATAGAAATGTAAAGCTAATGTATACTACACAGTCCCGTCATATTAATGTGACCGCCGCCTACTTTTGACGTCAACGTTAAATAACCAATCGCAGAAGGCGCGTGTCATCAGCCATCTGGGTGCACTCATCATTGTGGAAGGCACGATGGATCAACACAAGTATGCAGCTATCCTTGCGGACCATGTTCACCCCTACATGCAAATTGTTTTTCCTCAGGGTGATGGCATCTACCAGCAGGACAATGCGACGTGTCATAAAGCTCACAGTGTACGTGTGTGGTTCGAGGAGCACCAGGATGAGTTTACCATACTACCTTGGCCAGCAAATTCCCCGGACTTGAACCCAATTGAGAATCTGTGGGACCACCTCGATCGGATTGTTCGTGCCATGGATGCTCAACTGAGTCACCTAGCGCAGCTGGCCACGGCACTGGAGTCGGCATGGCTCAACATCCCAGTGACATCATCACAACATCCCCTCTCTTCCTGCACGTCTCGCAGCGGTCCGCTCTGCCAAAGGGGGTTATTCTGGATTTTGACATGTGACTGGACTGTGTATATGTACCCAAATAATGTAGATAACACACAATTCCCCCTCCAAACCGATGCCTCACACAGATCAGAGATCTACAACTGGGCCTTTGAATTACAAAAACTATAACCCCCCAATATCCAGACGTCCAAAGATACCTACAATCATAATGCCATTTTTTGGTTTAGAATTCTGTATACTTCGCTAGGTGTCACTCCGATAATTCTGGTATAGTTGGAATTTTTTCTTTAGCCACCACCATTCCTGGGCAATCTATTGTTGTTTCTTCATAATTTCGCTCTCTTCCCTTGGGTGGGCGAGAAGAAAGCCAGGGACCGTCCACCTGACAGTACAGAGCATGAGTAATGGGAATGATGGCTTGGGAACAGTGGATGCTAACTGCACAAAAATCTGTGGATTTGCCCCTATCAAAGGATGGAAGGAGTTTGTAGAAGTGGCAAAAGATGCTCTTTAATATTAACCAATTGGACTAATATTATGTGGTTCTTCCTTGTCCCACCAAAACAGTTCTGACCATTCGTAGCCATGACACTGCCCTATCTCTGCAGGAACCTTAAAGGGATTCTATCATTAAAATGCTATTTTTTTCTCACTAACACATAGGAATAGCCTTAAGAAAGGCTATTCTTCTTCTACCTTTAATAGTCTTCACCGCGCCGCCGTTCGGAAGAAATCCCAGTTTCCTTCGGTATGCAAATTAGTTCTCTCGCAGCACTGGGGGCGTCCCCAATGCTGCAAGAGAAATCTCCAGTGCCTCCATCTTTGTCTAGAACGGCCTCTCTCCGCATCATCTTCCGGCGCTGGGTTCAAACTTCTACGCATTCGCAGTCAGCTCTGCCATCTGCATCTCTGAAACAGTATTTGAAAGCCTCACGAAATTCCTTTGTGCGAACATACCCTTATTATTGCTGTTTTTTTTTTTCCATCATCCACCCCCCCCAAGAAAGTGCAAACTTTAAACAATAAGTTACACGTACCTCAATATAGTGCCACAGAAAAATACAACTCATCACGTGAAAATAAATAAGTTCTTGAATTGCAGAAAATTTAAAAAAAATTTAAAAAATTCAGCATTAACTGTTTTTTTTTTTTTTTTTGGAACGTTCACCATTCCACATACTACATTGCTTTCTAACCCTATTAGATAACGTATCTGAAATAATTTAACAGTCTCTTGTCCCTCCTGAATAGCTAAAAGGGAATTTTTTATAGATTTGGTAAATAATGGAAAAAAAAAAAAAAAAAAGGTATAAAAATGGAAAATCTAAAAATACCAATAGATGATATATTATGTAGTCGGAGGAAACATCTCTACAACGATGATCACTTGGTTGTGCAGTAGAATAATAAATATAACTAGGACAGGTCTTGGATTCCCGGCAATAGATTTTAGTCTGCGGAGCAGAAGTGTAATCATCCGTAGAGATAGAATTTCTGAGCACGTCTCATTCTATGGAGAGAATTCCCTGTTCTAATCTTATTTTTTGCATTGGGGGCAGAGAAGATTAAGAACCTTCATTTCCTAGGTGTATGGTGTAATAGGATACAGTTACGCTATCTGTAAATGTTTTTACTTTTGGGTACAAATAGAACGTTCAAAAACTTTTTGAATCGGTAAATATAACATGGCAATCCAAAAACAGCGCCAACCCCGTCCATGGGGCGTGTTTGTGGTATTGTGATGATGAGCTGCAATACCACAGGCATCCTGTTGATAGCTATGGCGCTGTTTTTGCAAGAAAAGAGTTATGTTTTTCAAATGCTGGACCAAAAAACCCCCACAAAAATACTAAACTTTTTTTTTTTTTTTTTACTGTCTTAACCAGGGTTCAATCAAACCCTAGGCCCTATGCACGGTTCATTTTGTGTACCAGTAAAAAAACATATACCTATGTCTTGAATTTTGAAAAAAATATTTGATTTATCACTAAAGAAGGGTTCGGGGAATGTGCATATGAAACTGGTGGGTTCGGGACCTCAAACAAGGATAAGAACCACTGCTGTAGAGGAAGGTGTAGTAGACCATCTTCTCCCGATACAGTAAAAATGCAGACATAACATGGGCCAGTATGTTCTAAAAAGTTATGTTTTTGACCTTCATGACAGCAGATTGACACGTGCCAAATTTGAAGATGCAAAAAATACATGTGAACAGACCCTACCAGGAAACTGGCACAAGGTTGCCCTGTGGAAAAGGCCCACGTAACAATCCTGATGGGAAAATCCGGCCCATACATCTGCTGATTTCCAAGCCCAAACTCATTGCAGTGACCCAGACCCTGTATCAAAGTGATCTACAAGGTAAGGAGTCCCCGCTATACAGAGAACAAAACAGTGGAGCCGTGGAGATGCAGGGACTCCTGGCATCATAAGTCACAATGAGGCCACGAGTCACCTTCTATATAGGCCACAATCAATAGACAGGACTGTATTTGCCCTAGCGCCAAGATATTGTTAGAACAGTGTGAACTACTTTTTCCTGCCATGTAATTGTCTAAATTGAGATTAGCATTATCTAGTAAGTCTACCAATTATATTGGCCACTTAAGGCTACATGCAGACGGCCGAGGTGCATAACGTCCATTTTTTATGGCTGTTCTGCAAACTAGGGACACCAATTTTCACTGATTTCCAAGATGTTTGAGTGTGGAGGGATATTTGTAAAAATGGTCAAAAATAGGACAAGGTCATTTGAACGTAGCCTTAGGGCAAGTTGACACAGGATTTCTTGGTCAGGATTTTGAGGCTGTATCCGCCTCAAAATCCTGACCAAAAAGACGGTTCCCATTGAAATAAATGGGAGCCGATCAGTTCTTTTTTCGGGAGCCATTTGCTCCTTCTACTGGAAAAAGAAGCGACATGCTCATTTTTTTCAGGCGGATTCGCCTTGCAACATCCGCCTGAAGACACTCCCTCCCGACTAGGCACATTCAGTTGGACCTAATCCGGAGCGGAGTGCGCGACTAGATATTTAAGGCTATTCCTATGTGTACTTCGTTAAAAAAGGGAATTCTAATGATAGAACCCTTTAAACTTGTAACTTCAGCTAACTGAACCCAATGAATTGTTTTATTTATCTTGCCCTATTAAGCCTCAGTGTTTACAGTTCATTGCCTAGTTTCAGACCACCACTGCTATCTAGCTGTAGTGGTTTTAGTCCCTGGTTCACTGTGATTTATGGTTAATGGAGTCTTCTGTCAGCTCTGCCAAGTGTACCTAGCTGTTGAGCCCTGAAAAGCACTCAGTGTTTCGTTTAGCCTAAGCTTAGTCACCAACATTGTTCCTGAAACCAGCCAATGAAGGGGAGAGGAGACAGGAGAGCAGGTGAAACCCTGAGATGGTAAAACCAAATTACATTACTTTACTTTCCTGTATGCTTTGAAGTCAGTCAGAATTACAGTATGTTCTGTCTTCTGTCCGGGCAGCAAGTTGATTTCTCGGATCATATAGTTGTACATAGATTTTTATCAGTAAGGCTTACTGTCTAAATTTCTTCGCAAACACTTTAGGGTCAGTTTCGTAGAAACAAATAACCTTTTAGAATGTTTTTGGAGTGTGGGGAGAAGTGGAAGAAATATACGTAAACAAGGAAAAACTCACAGTACTGTGTAGTGTCTTTCCACACCTGCCTAAAAGATTTGCAAATTTGAATGCTTTCAATAATAGAAGTGTTAATAACTTATTTTTTTCAATTACCAAAATGAAGTGAACGAAGAAAAGAGAAATCTAAATCCCATATATATTTGTTGGGAGCACCCCCATGGAGGAGGAGTCCTGGAAGTGATGATCCGGCCCCCGCAGAGCCCTGATCTCACCATCATCCAGTCTGTCTGGGATGACATGAAGACACAGACAGATTGGAGCAAGCCGACATCCACAGAAGATCTGGGCTTAGTTCTCCAAGATGGCGGGAACAACCTCCCTGCCAATTTCATTCAAAAACTATCTGCAAGTACCTGTGTTATGTGACAAACTTGAGATCTTTACTGTTTCAATCTGTTCACACCTGCATTGCCAAATGGACCCACTGACCTATAATGGGGTCTTCCGGATACCACCAAGGTGACGGTAGGTGAACAATCCCTTCTGAGAGTCTTCTGGTGACTCTTGTATGACGCTTGTATGGTGATCACACATGTACAAACCATACACATCAGCGTGTTGACTACTACTTCACCAAAAAACAATTGTCCTTGAAGATCCTCAATAGGAAAGAGGGGCTTTGCTTCCTATACCGGACCATTCTACAAGCAGCTCTATCAGATCTTCCTTATGGTTTTCCAGATCTAGCTTTGAGTCAATACAGACCATGGATACATGTTGAGTATTTATAACCCAAAAAGCAGCCATTTTAAGTGAAGTCTACACAACACATCCAATCTTTATTATGGTCACTAAAGGGGTACTCTAGAATTTGGAGCAACCTCAGGAAAGCCAGAGTGGGTTTAAAATAAAATACAAATAAATAAAAATATTAATAATAAAAAAAAATAATAATTAGTAAAAAAAAAAAAAACAAAAAAAAAAAAACCCTTTTCTCAGCACTCCATTGTCCGCTATCAGTTCCCTCATCAGTCAGAAATCGTTACACACATTCGACTGCTATGTGGCCTCAGCGGTTGCTGGAGAGGGACCGGTGAGGTTGCGCCGAAACTTTGGACAATCCCTTTAAATCCTTTCATTAAATTTCTTCTGAGCAAAACCCCCAGGGCAGATCCTTGTAGTCGTCGCCCATAAGAAGCGATGATTTACATATATCGCCATGTACATTGTGACGCACTAATAATGACCTACGTACCTGTCTTCAGATCCAAAATTAGTAGTAGACAACTGTAGGAATTTTTAAAATGTCCTAAAAAAATATATTAAATATAACAAAACTTCAATTTTAAATATTTATTTTAAAAAAATTAAAATGGTTTTGTGTGTGTTTCCAGATCACATGTAAAAAGTTGCACTGTCCATAGACTGAGCAGTAACATATACACAGCAGGATGTATACAACACATGTACAGTATACATATATCTATGAGAGACGTTACTCCTTAGTTTTTGTGAAATCAAAGGCCTTCCACCACTGCGCGAACTGTAACACCTTCTTCCTCTGATCATCAAAGTTCTCCCGCACGGCTTTCCTCCAGACCCGAGGCTCCAGATCCAGCATGCCGCCGATTATTTCCTACAAAACACAGTCGTGCTCTCGTAAATTGCTCAAAAGATATTCTATGGAGGAAAACGGGATTCCGCAGCGGGCCCACTCCCCGATCTGCAGATTATTAGGACACATTATTTGGTACAGGGCTATAGGAGATTAGGAAAAAGTAACAGAAACAGAACTAACTACTGATAAAGATATAGAAATACCTTGCCAAAGTAATGGGGGAACTTGTTGTGATCTTCAATAACGTGAGCAAAACCTCCTTGAAGCCCAAAATCCACTGAGAAATAAGGTAAGCCTTTTGGAACCTTAAAAAACAAAAACATACAAAAATCAGTTCCAAGTATAAGACAATGCATTGGGTGAATTTTTGAATATGACAACATATGGGGTCACATCTGGTTGCGAAGGAAAAAATACGTAAGAGTTGTCCATTTTGGATCCATCTACTAGTTCTTAGTCCTCTTGCCGAGACCACATGGTAAGGTGAACTTCTTGAGATATGTTCATATGGTGTGGTGCTGTGCGGTGTCTGTCATTGCTGTGGTGCTGGGCATAGACTGGCAGAGGGGATATTGGGTCGCTCCCTTTGCGGTGGCCGTTGTAGTAACCGTACAGTGCAGCACTCAATAGCCTAGGGACCCACTACACAGAGGTTGCCTTCAAGGGGGCTGGTGGGCTTATACACCTTGACCGAAATGTACACGAAGAACCTCATGTTCCTTTTTGTACATTTTGCTAAGTCGCATAGATCAATGTATAATACTGAGATTGTCGTCCATGTCCTTTTCCTTAAATTTTTTTTTTTTTTTGTAGATTGTGAGCCCCACATAGAGCTCACAATGTACATTTTTTTTCCTATCAGTATGTCTTTGGAATATGGGATGGAAATCCACGCAGACACGGGGAGAACATACAAACTCCTTGCAGATGTTTTTTTTTTTTTTTTTTTGCCCATGGCGGGATTTGAACACCAGGACTCCAGCGCTACAAGGCTGCAGTGCTAACCACTGAGCCACCGTGTGGCCCCCCTTTTCCTTAAATTTGGCTCCATATTGAGAAATTTCTGTTTGTCAAAGGGGCTGCCTGACAAAAAAAACTGATCACAGACTGTAAGGCTGAGTTCACATGGGAGTTGTTTGGACTGGACTTTGACGCTGCAGCCGCCTCAGAATCAGGCTCCAAAAAACGCCTGCCGCTGCTGGCCACGACTGGATGTCAATGCAGTGCACCGGCATCAAGGCGTGGCACTCCGCTCCCAATTAGACCCAAATGAATGGGCCTAGTCGGGAGGGAGTGTCACGCTGCAGACGCATTCAGACGCAAAATCAGTGGCAAGATAGGGCGAGCGGGGGAAAAAAGTGAACGGCTCCCATTGAAGTCAATGGGAGGCGTTTTTTGGAGCCGGATTCTGAGGTGGATTCCGCGTCAAAATCCAGTCCAAAAAATTCCATGTGAACTCAACATAATACTCTTGACATGGCTAGTGATCAGCTAAAACTGCCATCAAGTGTTTATATTCCCTACAGCTCCCCCGAAGGAGAAATGAAGTATTACACAGATTGGCCACATATTATTGCAGGTCATACTCCATACAAATAGTGGGACTCCGGAACCCTGATCTGGTGGACCCCCGTTATCAGACCCTGATTCTCTATCCTATGGATAGAGAAGGGTTTGCCTCACCACTTAGATATATTACACATCAATAATGTTTACCAAAAATTTATCCAATCCTTTGTCCCAGTGGATCAGTCAGTGGAGGGTTTTGTTGTCTTTTCATTTCCTTAATTTTGTAATAAAAATAGACTATTAACCCTTCTATTTCTGAAGGCATTCTTAGTTTGCAGTGCACCTGCCTAACACTTTTGCACCATACCGCATTAAGCAACACTTGAGCGAGTCCTATTGAGGCAGACTGTAGCGGGGGTTAAATGATATAACACGTCCCGAGCCATCCTACCGCCTCCACATCTAGAAATCCTTCTTTCATTTTGGTATCGTATTATGGCAGTCTGTACGGAACGAATGTCGGATGACATGTGGATGGAGGCGAGAAAATCCATAGAGTGTCATCTGAAAGGTGAAGAGGTCTCTTATCGCGGGCAGGTTTGGAATAAATAAATGAGAGCTTCAGTTCCATCTGGCGATGGGGAATATTCTCCCTCTCCTCTAATAAGCCACATCGGATCGCAGCCTTTTATGTTATTTATAGTGGGAAAACAGAGATCAAAGTAGAGACCTGAGAAAGGACCTTCCGAGCCGACGACATTTGCTAGTAAGATTTATAAATACATCCTTTTGATCATTTAAGATATTTCAACCTAAAACACTTCTTGGTTTGGGGACTTTGAAAAATAAGCAAAAGACTGACGTAGAGTTTAATACGTATTAAACAGCTTTGCAGAATATATAGATATATACAGTATAAGTAAGTAGGAAGATGCTTGGTATGCCTGGCAGCTAGTCAACCAACTGTCTGGGTCACCTCCATTGTAGTAACCAGCGCTACACTTGTACCGAGCGGGGTTTGACCCATATGCTCCAAATTGTTCGTTTTTTTACGAAACCGAACATATGGAGATGTATCGTGGGCAAGTTAAAATGGCTGCTGCATTGTACGCTGGGGTCTCTTTAGTCTCCAGAGTATACTAGGTGGAGGCCCAGGGGAGGGGAGAAAATACATACTCATCTTCCCCTCTTTGGTGGCATGTGGCACACTCCTGGTGATGTCACTCACTCAGGGTCACGGCTGATTGGGACAGCAGTGGTCATATGGGCACCCTGGACACATGAGATCATCAAGAGACTGCCAGACCTGACTGGGAAGGCCCCAAAGAGTTAACAGAAGGAGAGTATGCATGATTTTTTTTTCACCTCCCCTGGACCTCCACCTATTATTCTCTGGGGTCCGAAGAGACCCTAAGGAGCCCTGACAGTGTTCTACACTAGGTTTTATAGATAGGTTCCTAGGAGCCCTGACAGTGTTCTTCACTATGTTTTATAGATAGGTTCCTAGGAGCCCTGACAGTATCTACACTATGTTTTATAGATAGGTTCCTAGGAGCCCTGACAGTGTTCTACACTATGTTTTATAGATAGGTTCCTAGGAGTCCTGACAGTGTTCTACACTATGTTTTATAGATAGGTTCCTAGGAGTCCTGACAGTGTCATACTCTATGTTTTATAGATAGGTTCCTAGGAGCCCTGATATTGTTCTACACTATGTTTTATAGATAGGTTCCTAGGAGTCTTGACAGTGTCATACTCTATGTTTTATAGATAGGTTCCTAGGAGCCCTGATATTGTTCTACACTATGTTTTATAGATAGGTTCCTAGGAGCCCTGACAGTGTTCTTCACTATGTTTTATAGATAGGTTCCTAGGAGTCCTGACAGTGTTCTATACTATGTTTTATAGATAGGTTCCTAGGAGCCCTGACAGTATCTACACTATGTTTTATAGATAGGTTCCTAGGAGCCCTGACAGTGTTCTACACTATGTTTTATAGATAGGTTCCTAGGAGCCCTGACAGTGTTCTACACTATGTTTTATAGATAGGTTCCTAGGAGCCCTGACAGTGTTCTTCACTATGTTTTATAGATAGGTTCCTAGGAGTCCTGACAGTGTTCTATACTATGTTTTATAGATAGGTTCCTAGGAGTCCTGACAGTGTTATACACTATGTTTTATAGATAGGTTCCTAGGAGCCCTGACAGTATCTACACTATGTTTTATAGATAGGTTCCTAGGAGCCCTGACAGTGTTCTACACTATGTTTTATAGATAGGTTCCTAGGAGCCCTGACAGTGTTCTACACTATGTTTTATAGATAGGTTCCTAGGAGCCCTGACAGTGTTCTACACTATGTTTTATAGATAGGTTCCTAGGAGCCCTGACAGTGTTCTACACTATGTTTTATAGATAGGTTCCTAGGAGTCCCGACAGTGTTCTACACTATGTTTTATAGATAGGTTCCTAGGAGTCCTGACAGTATTATACACTATGTTTTATAGATAGGATCCTAGGAGTCCTGACAGTGTTCTACACTATGTTTTATATTGTAAACCTGCTTGAAATAAGCAGGTCTCTTATTTTTTTCTCCTACGTAAAAAAGAAAAAAAACCTACTAACTCCTAATGAAATGAAGGGGAGACAGATTTGGAGATGAAATCCGCCTAAAATTCTGAGTCAAATTATGTGTAAACAACCCCCTATGGATGGTCCAGTGATTTAAGACCATTGCGGTCTGTCACCTTGGACACCACGGATAAGCTGATTGAAGCGACATACCTCACAGACCATGTCACATCATTTTCATTAGTCACATGGCTTGATCTCGGCTTGGTTCCCTTTTAAGTGGATGGGCTGATTTGCAATGCCAAATACAGACATTATATAAATGAATGACACTGTGCTTGTCAAGCCCCAATTAAATAGGGTTTTTGTCTCTTTTATGATAAAACCTATCCACAGGATTTAATGGAGTATCCAGGACCACAATTTTTGAACGGAAAGCCGGTTGAGCAAGTGCACTCACGTTTCATTCACATGGACCCACTAAATATTGGAATGGCTGTGGATCTGGGAGTGCGGTTTAATTATTTTAACCTATTCTGCCACTTTAATAAAAAAAAAATATATATGTGGCTGTTTATGTGAAAAGGGCCCACACTGTCGATATGGAGTTCTTGGTATCATTGTAACGGTTATGGTGTAACAGTGTACAAATTCTTAAAAGTCTCAACAAATTTGTAAACTTGACATTTTTAAATAAAATTTTTGCATAAAACAAAATTGTGATTTTTTTACCCAAATATGTTTTGGACTATTTTCTCTATAATTAGTTTCGACGATCTGGGCCCTTTTCACGTAAACAGCCACATATATATATATGTATATATATATATTGCCCCCTTCACTGACTACAACTCTTTGCCTCTGTTAATAAGCCCCCTTCATTGATTTCTGCACAGTTGGAATTTTTTCTCTAGCCCCCACTGTTGCCAAACAATCACTTCTGTTATTTTCAGCCTCCACAATATGCTAATTAGGCTCTTTAGTGTCAAGTGGGCAGTTCCAGGATGAAACTACTTGTATTGAATGCTCAGGAATGGTGAGGGCTAGAGAAGAAATTCCAACAAAATCAATGAAGCAATGCTGACTGAAGGATGCAAAGATTTGGAGTTGGTAGACATCCCTTTCATTGGGGACTATATAAATCTGGATGCAGTGAGCTATACCTAGTAGAGACTGCAGGTGGTCATGATCACCATGTCTCAAAATTTAGGGGAAAGAGCCCAATTGCTTGACAAAGAGCTCTACGTAGTGTCAAGCCCCAATTAAAGGGGTTTTGTCACAAAGACATTAAACCCCTTTCCGCAGGATTCTATGGAGAATCCAGGACCATAAAATCAATGGAGTGCCAGTTGAGTAAGCCCTCGTTCACACGGGGTATGGGACTGCGTATTTTGGTCCTGATTCTGATGCGGGAAGCCGCAAATTGGATCAAATTGTGCCTGCCACGACTGTTGCGGCTTCCCCCTCTGGAGTAGGCCCAAATGAATGGGCCTAGTCCGGGGGGTGCTGTCACGAAGCGGACGCCGGGGCTGACTCAGCCGCGGAATCGACCTGAAGAAAGGACAGCTAGTGGTCTACATAGACCTCCATTGTGAGGGGGCGGATTCGGAGGTGGATTTGGTGTCAGAATCCACCCCATCTTGCTCCGTGTGAATGAGTCTGAGGTGCACTCAAGTTTCACTGACATGGAGGATGCAGGGGGGCTTGCATCCCCCATTTCCCAGGCATCGGACTCCCAGTGATCAGACACTTATCCTCTTACCCTATATATTTAATGATAAAACCCTTTTAATAGTTCATAATTAACAGGTATATGTTTGAGCGACTTTTATAGAAGGTAAATTGGTTACAAGGACATAAAAGAGGGATAAAAGTGACTAATCTCTAAAATATTACACCAGCAACAAGTGGGAAATAGACTAAAGTATAAAACTGTGTCTTTGTGAGACTATGACATTAAATGTGACATTCAAAATGTCACCGAGCGCCCATGGGCTGCTCCAGACAGAGGATGAGATTTGTCATTATAAGAAAAGCTACAGCTGCAGACAGCTCGACCTCATAGAGAAGACATGTAATGGGCACGAGGAGATGGAGCGAAGCTGGACGTCCGCAACAGATGAATGGCGCGACATTACAGGCAGATCACACAGCGGCCTATGTAGATGATGGATAACATTACCGAGAAACACCTTAATCTGGCCCCTAAAATGATCAGATCTGATATAATCTCATCAGAGAAACCGGGGAGAGAAATAATCTTCACTCTGAAAACCTCATACAAATTGGAATTAGAAGTAATCTCAGATGGAGGAGAGTAATCATCTCCGCTAGGAGGAAAGAACGAGAGAGGAGCGGGAAGGAAGAGAGAGAAATGTCTGCTACATGGACGTCACATCATGGGGCTAAAGTAGTGGAGAGATAGATAGATAGATAGATAGATAGATAGGAGATAGATAGATAGATAGATAGATAGGAGATAGATAGATAGATAGATAGATAGGAGATAGATAGATAGATAGATAGATAGATAGATAGATAGATAGGAGATAGATAGATAGATAGATAGATAGGAGATAGATAGATAGATAGATAGATAGATAGATAGATAGATAGATAGATAGGAGATAGATAGATAGATAGATAGATAGATAGATAGATACTGTAGATAGATAGGTTCAGATAAGAACCGAAACGTCGCTGCTTGGAATAAACCCACACGTTTTCTAAATATTGGAGTGCTGCCATTTTTTCCATTTCCTATATAAAGTTGAAGATTAGCCACCTTCCAGTTTGGCTTTGCACCCGGTTTGTATGCTGTGCTGCTTCTGCATTTTTTTCTACTAGATAGATAGACAAATGGATAGATAGATAGATAGATAGATAGATAGATAGATAGATAGATAGATAGATAGGAGATGGATAGATAGATAGATAGGAGATAGATAGATAGATAGATAGATAGATAGATAGACTGTAGATAGATAGATAGATAGATAGATAGACTGTAGATAGATAGATAGATAGATAGATAGATAGATAGACTGTAGATAGATAGATAGATAGATAGATAGATAGATAGGAGATAGATAGATAGATAGGAGATAGATAGATAGATAGATAGATAGATAGATAGATAGATAGATAGATAGATAGATAGGAGATAGATAGATAGATAGATAGATAGGAGATAGATAGATAGATAGATAGATAGATAGATAGATAGATAGGAGATAGATAGATAGACTGTAGATAGATAGATAGATAGATAGATAGATAGATAGATAGATAGATAGATAGATAGATAGATACTGTAGATAGATAGATAGATAGATAGATAGATAGATAGATAGATAGATAGATAGATAGATACTGTAGATAGATAGATAGATAGATAGATAGATAGATAGATAGATAGATAGATAGATAGATAGATAGAGAAATGTTTTCCAGACACACATAACCATATCGTATAAAAGTGGATGGAAAGGTGAGTAGACAGAGATATGAGGTAGACAGATGGATAGATAGACATGAGAGGTAGATATGAGATAAATAGCTATGAAATACATGGATAGAAAGATAAAACTTGAGCGAGAGTTCTGAGATACAGCTAGCTATGAAGTAAATGGACAGAGGATAGATACGAGATAGGATTGGAAGCAATAATTCGGAGACATGACGATACTGTAGACAGACAGATGTAAGGGAGATAGTGTAGATATACGGCCGGACAGATCGGACCTAGACAAATACATATTCTATGAGATAAGATAAATGAAGACGCTGTAGACAGATCTGTGACACTTACTGCATATTAAGTATTCACGTACGAGGAGACTCGCAGTCAATTTTAGAGAAACTACTCCCTTACTCCTGGGACAGAAGGAAAATTCACTGAAATGATTTTCGCTCCCGGCATAATTAATGTGATAAAAATTAGAGCATAGCGCGCATATTTATGAGTACACTAGCAGTCACACACGTAGATGTAGCAGAGCTATTCCTCTACACCACAATATTCCGATCACGGCACTACAACGTAATCATGTCCCCGAGGAATCCATGGACGTCACATGGAAAGGTCAATGTTCTACAGTCATCTAACATCACATGTGTCAGATCTTCCACCCTGAGAAGATCCTGGAGATGAGGTGTAGGGGTAGATGGATAAAGCATGTCCTCACACATTGATGTGTATACATGTATCTTAAGCTGACAACCAAATCTCATGTGTATGGGGGACTCCCCAGATCACGGGATCGGGCAATTAGATCATAGCAGTCCGATCCTATTGTTCACGGAGATATAAGCCACTGCCCTAATATCTAGAAGACATTCCCCTTTCCTATTCAGCACACTATTCGTCCAAGTGTGCATGTGTATAGTATACAGCGGGCCTTACCGAGATTAATAACCCAATAAGCTACTCACCGCTCTTCGGACATCCTTTGTAGACAGGTCTATGAGCTTCTTATTCATGGACCATTCCTCGTCAGATTCCATAATTGCTTTCTGCGAGAAAAACAGGTACCAAGGTCATAAATGTGCCAACTTAAAGGAAAAGTCCATTCAAAAGGTAAAATCCAGATAATGGCACGGTATACAGCATGCAGTGCATTCCTGTTACGGTATGGTTTCTACAATGCAGCAGGTGGGGGTTATAAGAGGAGACGGGTCCATTGTATCCTTTGTGTAGGGATCATTTGGTAGGTGCCAAGTCATGTGACAGCTAAGCTCCTCCCAGTGTGGGACAAATAAAAAACCGTATCACGTTACAAAGGCTATGTTCACATCTGTGTTAGAAACTCCAGCACAGCAGATGAAAATATCCTACAAACAACTTTTTTTCGTCCAACCAAATCACAGAAAAAAATAATGGGAGGGGCAACACAGTAGCTCAGTGGTTAGCACTGCAGCCTTGGAGTCCTGGGTTCGAATCCCGCCAGAAACAACATCTGCAAGGAGTTTGTATGTTCTCCCCGTGATTGTGTGGATTTCCTCCCATATTACAAAGACATACTGATAGGAAGATAAAAATGCACATCGTGATCCCTATATGGGGCTGACAATCTACATTAAAAAAAAAAAAGGGGTCCCTTGGGGTCCGTTACTAGATGGATCCATTTTCCTATGATGGAACCAAAACAATGCAGATGTGAATGTAGACTTAAAGGGAATTTGTTGCCGGACCCCATATTGATAGTTTAGGGTCACCTAAGTCACCTAAGTGTTTGAAACTTTAGGAAAAGATATCTCTGTTTCTGTCAATATGCAAATAAGCTCTTTGGAGCAATGAGGGTGTGGTCACTTACGTCTTTGTAGCAATGACGATGCCCTCGTTATGCCAAATAGCAAATTTGCATGTTGACAAAAACAGGTATATCCTGGCAAAGGAGTCAGGGGAAAAAACTGTTGGATTTAGGCGACCCTAACCTATCTATCGGGGGCTGGGCTATATGTGGGTCTGGTGAAAGACTCCCTTTAAAGGGAAAACTAAGTCTATAAACTTCCTAAATAGTGATGGACATGTACAAAAAAAAGTTTCAGAGACTGTAATACTGAAGACCTATTAACATCTGACTGGTGGGTGTCTATTAGGAACCCAGCTGCTCAGATGAATGAGGAGTCATGGCTTATGTATTTTTTTTTTAACCCAGAAACAGCGCCATACATTTGTTTGTGGCCATGTCTGGTACTACACCTAATAGCAGTCCAACCTAATTCATGGGCATTGGACGGACCTGAGGTCTATCCACCATCCTAACCTTGCAGCCTAGAACTCACAATTCTGTAAATAAGTCATTATTTTATCAGTAAACAATGGGAAAAAGAACGTTTCAGAATCCAGCGCTTCCTTCCATCTTCTGTATACCATAATGGTCAACATTAACTCGATATTCACCAATGAAAAGCGTCTTTACACTCAATTCAGTGGAGCCTTGAACCAAAGACCTGAATAATCGATAGCAGATTGGTATGGAGGCTCTGCCTAACAACCTCAAACTGTCATTTAAGCTCCGCCCACCCTAGAGAGGTTTGAAAGCTACAATTGTAAATAGGCCATCACTTAAAGCATGGAAATAACTTATTTATATCCTTTATTTTTACCATTTTCATACGTTACCCCTATTACCATCCATCGAGGACGCTATCCATGTAACGCCATGCGATGACTGGACTTGTCCTTTAAAACGGTAAGTGTTGCGGATATTACCAGACACGATGGAACGTATGCCATCATCTCATAGGAAGTCTATGAAATAACAAGCATGGCAGTAAAAGGCCGGGTACGAGGGCCAGCGAGTGTCAAGAGTAAATGTTATGTCGACTAGTTTTTGCCTAATGAAATCTGGCCCGGGCTCGGTGTCATTGCAGAGAATGTGTTCCCGGACACCCGGTGACAATTGCTTATTCCGAGTTCTATTTGCAATGTACTTCACCTTTGCTGCAGAATACATTGAGGTGTGATTTATGTCTGCAATAACCTCCCATAAATCCGGGATAATGAGTTTTTACTAGGTGTGCAGGAAATCCTTCCATACACGGAGCTGTTGTCTGATTGAAAAGATGTGATCTTTACCCTGCTCGTAACAAGACTTCAATTTATTCCAGAATATTCTATGCGGAAAGTTGGGACTGACTTTTCTGCCGCGAGACTGAAAGTTTCATTGTTTGGAATATTCTCATTTATTATTATTTTTCTTTTTTTTGTGGGAAAATCGAAAAAAAGTAACACAAAAACTAGAAGAGAGTAAAAATTGATTTGCCAAATAGGATCGAGACTCTGTTCACAAAGGCGGCAGGTTTTAGTGATCACAATATAATTGGTTTCAGTGATGTACAGAGTATAACAAAAAAAAACAAAAAAAAAAACACACAAATATACTAACAGAAAACAACAACAAAAAAATTTACAAATGGAAATCTAAAAAACAAAAATAAAAATTTGGAAATTGGAAAATTAAAAAGAAATTAAAAAAAAAAGTTTAGAAGTATAAAATAATGTTTTTTTTGTTTTTTAAATTCATTTGTAGGGGATTGTCCCACAACAAACATTTAGCCATCTAAGTGTAGTTGGTAGTCTGTTCCCGGGAACCCCATCTTTCACTAAAATGGGGTTTCCATCCCCTTGTTCTCCTTAGGGCCCTTTCACACGGGCACAGATGGGGCAGATTATGGCACGTAAGCCACGTCATAATCCACCCCCTCACAATGGTGGTCTATGGAGACCGCCAGGCTACTTTTTTCCGTGAGCGGCATGCAGTCGCGCACGGAAAGAAGAACTGGGCCGCCCTTTCTTCTGGTGGACTCCGTGGCTCAGTGAGCCGTGGCGTCCGCCTGGCGGCAGCAACCTTCACGGTCAGCCCATTCATTTGAGCCTACTCCAGAGGGGGAAGCCGCGACCGCGACAGGCGGGTTTTGACCCAAGAGTGACGTGGCTCCCCGCGTCACACTCGGTGCCAAAACCCGCTATACCACCATCCATGTGAATTTAGCCTTAGTCTGTGGGATTGGCAATCTTCATCACTCCTCTGGACAAACCCCCAATAATCACAATGATCACACATTCTGTTTTTCTATCTATATATCTATCTGTCTATATTTGTGATTTTTTTTGTTTCCTCAAAAATTCTCAAAAACCCCCCCAAAAATGTACTTATAAATCATTAATCGTACAGAAGAGTCATTGCTAACTCTTCAATCCTGAATTGGCAGAAGTCCTCTATGCACTAGACAACATGCTTTTTGTGGGCATCTGTGGGCAACATGCGAGCCCTTCCTTGACCTTTCTGACTGATCAAGAGGGCCCCCAAATTTTTTTTTTACCCCGCCCTTATTAATGTATTAGTCTTACTCATAGTTGCATAGTCAGATGTTTTCTATTACCCAGACCCCTTAGCTAGTAAAATCTTTGTAATCTACCAACCTTAAAATAAATTGGTGCCATATCTCCCACCTCCTTTGGCAGAGGAATACATTCATAGACCAGATGGAAACGCTTTTTTAGGTTTATGTTTGTTTCCAGAAAGACGCAATCCAATCCTTTATCTTCAAACATCTTGACCAATGTCTTACGGAACATCTAGAATGGAAAAGTCAAAAAGTATAAGTGGAGCCCTCTAGTGGATCAGCGAAGTCACGGCCCCTTAGAATACACGGTTGGGTGTAGGGGCCTTAGAAAAGAACAGGCTAATACTATATGTTGAAAACAAGGACAGCGTTGACAAATCGCATGGTCATGTAGCCTAAACGAGGGCGCCATCTCTCTTCTGGAATTGAAAGCGAAGGTTCCCATCTATGGGGGTCAACTAGTACCCAAAGTCATTGCAGCTCCTAAACCTACCCTAACCTTACACTGGGAAGGTTCATGTAATCCATGTCCAATAAACTGAACAGGGAGGAAATGCAATAAACATGGATCCTATGCAGAAAGATGAAGACGCGAAATCATTAACATTCTGCCTGCAAAAAAACCCCGTAACATTCCTAAAATAACCCAGATTATGTAAAAGTCGCTATGAATCCGAAAAATGTGATGTCCTTGTCAGGCTGTACTGAGCTTTCCTCATCTTGTAGAGTGCTTTGGATGACATCAGGTCTCCTCATATCTAATGCAGAGCGCCGCTCCCTACGACTTAGCTCTCTTCTTAAAGGAACACTCCAATGAATATGGATACTTTGTTATGTATAATGCAGGGTTCGAGGGGGGGGGGGGGGGAGAGTCTCGATCAGTCGTAGAAATCGAGAACAGATCACCTGAATCTCATTCCATATGTCTTCATCCAGCAATGTGGCGGCCGTGTAGTGCTGTAACGGGACGATCAGACAATGACCCTCTGTGAGCGAAAGGTGATTCGGGAGACACAAATATACCTAGGAATAAAAATAAAAAAATTAAAAAATTAAAGGTCCACTTTTAAACATCACAATATATTTAGAGTAACCATCCAGTGCTAGAAGATGAATACATACAATATGGTAAGCAGAGAGGCAACCACCCAAAACTTTTTAGAATCAGCCATCCTGCCAAGTGACGTGACGGCCTGTTCTGGAGGTGCCTTCGACTAAGTGGCGCCACAGCACTCCACCCCCAGGATTGAAAAAAAAGAGTATGATGTCTTACTAAGAACTTATAGGGGCAGAATGTGAAGTTCCAGGCTTCCTTCCAGTTAGTATTGTCTGTGGTCCACGCTGTCTAATTTTGCATGACCTGACTATGCCACATGTGTCCATGGTCAACTAAAGAATGGTCTCTGCCAAGTTGCTTCTCATCCTCTCAAATCCAACTTGGTATTGACCCAGCCACCTGAAAATTTTCGGACGCATAACAGGACAGCTCCTATTGACCTCAGTGACAAGCTTGTCTTCCAAAAGCTCCCAACACCAACTGGTGGTGGTTGTAGGTAAGACAAAATTTTATCTAAAGGGGATGTTCAGAAATCTCAAAACATGTGGTCAATGTCATGGCATAAAGCATAAACATATCTGATACTTATTTCTTTAATTTCCCAACTCTCCAATGCCGATGCACTGGAGGCCCATGATGGTCCATCGGCGGTGACAACACATACATCAATCACATTACTGAGGGTCATGCCCTATTCAGTCAAGTGATCCACTTAAGGCCAGTGGTCAGTGCATTGGTCAAATTTATGACCTTGTAGCAGGAGTAGAATGGTCATATGACATAGAACCCCCCAGGAGGCAGATACAGAAGACTGCTGCCCCCCACAGTGCTCTGAGAATGTAAGAATCAGCACAATGGGAGACTAGGGTGTATACTAGTAAGCTCACTGATATGGTGCAGCAAGTACACCACCCAAAGTTATTATTCCACACTTATCCCATCTAATGGTATGGCTATGTGAAGGGAACCCGGGGATGTGAAGTTCTGCAACAAAAGCTGAGCTCTAATAACTAGATACAGTACTGTGCAAAAGTTTTAGGCAGTAGTAGGGAGGGAAAAATACTGCAGTGTAACAATACTTTTAGAAACAGAGGTGTTAATAGTTTATCTTAATCAATTAGCAAAATGAAGAAGAAAGAAATGTAACTCCCATCAATATTTGGTATGACCTTTGCCCTTCATCAGTTCTTCTCGGTATTTGCAGACAGTTTGTGAAGGAACTCGGCAGGGAGGTTGTTCCCGCCATCTTGGAGAACTAAGCACAGATCTTCTGTAGATGTCGGCTTGCTCCAATCGATCTGTCTCTTCATGTCATCCCAGACAGACTGGATAATGTTGAGATCAGGGCTCTGCGGGGGCCGTCTCATCACTTCCAAGACTCCTCCTCCAAAGGGCAAAAGTCACACCAAATATAGATGGGCTTTACATGTCTCTTCATTCACTTAATTTTATTAATTGAGAAAAATAAACTATTAACCCTTCTATTCCTGAAAGCATTCTTACCCTACAGCATTTTTTCCACCTGCCTAAACCTTTGTACAGTTCTGTATATTATGAAATTATTCAGGGAAGATATTTGTAAAAAAAAACAAAAAAAAAAACAAAACAAAAGTTGTCTTCCATTTTTCCGTGCTGACATATTGATGGCCTATTTTTAGTGTAAGGATTTCTTAGATTTGTTTCACCAAAGGGTTCTATGTGACATACAATAACAAAAAATAAAGCTGACAGGTCCTCGATTCTATCAGAGCGCTGCTGCGGCGACAGTCATTTATGTACCAGCCCCTTGAACACTGTCAGTTTTCATCTTCCCGATCCAAGCACCGATGCCCCATGCTGGATATGCTGCTATTGCTGGAATTCATTGTGCAGCAATTTCATGCTAACCTATCCACTCTGTGACTCCGAGCGACAAACTAATCTGTGCTGTAATCTAATGGAAAGAACAGAACGTAGCGTCATCCTTCCACTTTAACGCCTTGTACAAAACCTTTCATTTTTCCAGTTAAAAAATATTAAAAAAAAGTCTGCCATATGACGCACTTTGCAGCAATCAATGTTCCTATTTTAAGGTTATCGAGATGAAACTGCGTGGACTTTTGGGAACTTATTAGTAACATTTCATTTCGCTAAGATAGGACGGCATAAAACGCGTGGGGATGACTTAATAGGGTCTCCTGCTTTAGCAATTACATGAAGTGCCTCTGACAGTATTCTCAGACTTTTCCCTGCTCACTTCCCGTCTATCATTCCTTTCACCATCTCCTAATACATTTAATCATGCAGCGCCGTGCTTCTGTTTGACACCATTCGGCTGATCCTGGCGTCTTCGTACTCTAAATTATCTATGATCTGACCCCTCTTGTCTTCGCCACCTTGACAATAACCCCGAGTAATCAGCTCAGCCGGTCTTTCGGCACGGCTCCGTTCACTTTTGATGGAAATTATTCCTAAACAGGAATTCACAATTCAAAATGTTATTATCTGATCTATTTATAGGAAGATCATTTCCAAAATGTATCAGGGGGTTACCCGTGACTGAGTAACTTCCGCCCGTATGTTGTGTTATATATATATATATATATATATATATATATATATATATATATTATATTATATTTTGTGTAACTAATTAAAGGGGACCGTTTGCCCCCTCCACATTCTTCAAATAGGTGCCGTTCCACTGATTTTGGCACAGTTGAAATCTTTTCTCTAGCTCCCACCATTCCTGAGTAATCGCTTCTGTTATTTACAACCCAATTATGTTCTTGGGGGGCGGTCCTAGGTTACAGCAGAAAGTCAGGGACGGCCCACGAGTAAGATTGTGCTGAACGGAAAAGATATGACTACTTGAGAATGGTGAGGGCTAGAGAAAAAATTTCAACTGCGCCAGAATCGGTGGGGCAGCGCCTATTGAACGATAGAAAGAGTTTGTGGAGAGGGTGAAAGGTCCACTTTAATTACTAAAAGAAAATATGAGACAGCAAATTTAGACCTAGTTAGAAATGCTTTCTATTAAATACAGCCATGGCGAAGGACCAGCTGAGTTGATAACTCAGGGTTATTGTCAAGGTGGCAGACCTATCGTCAGTGGTGGAGTCTACAGATTTACAACTGAGGCGTTAACTTTCATTGTAATCCTACCTTTGATCATAATGACTGAGTGATTGCTAATTGGTTGCTATGGACAATGGCTATTGTTTTCCTATGCACAAGTTTTGATACATCTTTCCCCCCATTGCTGTAGTTTCTGCACCATTGCCTTGAAACAGTTAAACTCTGTTCCTTTAATCCTCATCTTAGGAAACGTCTAACTGGTGTTCTCTGGCAACGTGCATTACGATGACTCGCGAGCGAAATTATTTTAATGTAATCAATCGACGCCTCGGATTATGATTTTGGCAAAAATAATTTGACAAGTAATTAGAACGACCTCAATGTGCAAAGTATCCGCGGGATTAATTACATCTCGCAGAACGTGGAGACCCTCGCTGCATCTCTAGCAGAGGTCACGGAAGGCCTCGGTGGGGCCAACGCACCTGTCAAAATGCGAATTACAGAGCTGCACGCAGCACAGACGTGTAACCGATGACAGAATATCAGACAACATGGAGATCTGTATGATTTCAGCACTAACATTGTGGCTATAAGTGACATTTAACCAGACCTAAAGTGGCAATATAATTACATTATGTGTAGACAGGACGGCAGCAGAGCATGACCCTCAGGGCATGACTACACCTGCTACCATATCTGCAAACCAATCTTACCCAGGATCACACAGGAGACAAGATCTGGATTTAGAAAACTCACCTCTCCGACCATCAATTCTGAACCGGTAGACATTGCTTACATACGGTAGATAGTAGTAGGACAGGACTAGAATCATACTCTGCGCTGGCTGTAGCAGTGACATGTCAATACTACTGCGGTCAGTGCTGCTGCCACTGACATGTCTATGACAACAAGTCTTCCCCGGAGGTCAGTATACAGGCTACGATGGAACGGCAGCAGAGCAAGATTGGTCAGGATCTTATGTTTGCTTCTTTTATGAGAGGACTTTTCACCACCTCCAATAAGAGCAGTTCTTTATATTCTACTAAATGCTCCTACTCTGGCACAGTTGGGATTTTTTCTCTAGCCCACTCTGTTCCTGAGCAATCAATGCTGTTAGTTTTGGTGCCTGATATACTATTCAGACTCTGTACTGTCAGGAGGGCTGGAGCAGACAGGGGGTGTGATCCTCAGCTCTGATCTCTGAATCACGCCCCCTGCCTGACACCGCCCACCTGATAGTAAAGAACGTAATCAGCACATCAGGCAACAAAACTAACTGTGCCTGTTGCTCAGGAATGATGGGGGCTCGAGAGAAATTTTAGATCTGTGTTTCAAAAGCTGTGAGCTTTTCAAATTTAAACATGGTAATGTTGATGGGGAAAACCCCTTTAAAGAGTTCCTTTCACCACCTTTGCTAAGTCCAGATCTTACATCATTTATTAGGTACTGTTCCACTGATTCTGGCACAGTTGGAATTTTTTTGTCTAGCCCCCGGCATTCCTGAGCAATATGTGCAGTTAGTTTTGGTGCCTGACATAATATTTTGTCTCTGTACTGTCAGGCGGGCAGTTGTCAGGCAAGAGCAGACCTTGCATCGAAGACGTCTGCACCGAGTACCATAGTCCTATATCAATCTGGTGCCTGACAAAGCAGATATACATCTATACATCTATAAAAGCCACTTCCTAGTGATCCATCAGAGACTCTATCCAGCGCGGTCACAAACGCATCAGCAGTTTGCTTCAAGATTTTGACATTTGGTTGTGACTGTACTTAAGCTTACAGAATAAAAGAGTATCCCTTGCTCCAGAGGACCTGTCCCTTCTGTTTGTTAGAAGGACGGTGTAATTCTTCATTTCACCTGCGGTGGTGCTGTAGGAAAACTGAACAGCTAATAAGAGGTTTCCTTACACATGATCACTGCGAATCTGAGCGGTGCGACACTCAGGTTATCGTCTAGGGAAACTTCTAAGAATAATGAGGTTGTCCAAGTAGAACAACTCCATCAGGGACTTAAAGGAAGTCCGTTACTAGAACACTAAATATCAACCCACCCTCATGCATAGATAGGTTAGGGTCACCTGAATCAAAGAGTGGTTTTCCCTATATATTGTTGTTTTTGTCAATATGCAAATGAGCTCTTTGAAACAATGAAGACGTCGCATTTGCTCCAGAGGTGTAAGCAGCCACTCCCTCATTGCTCCAAAGAGCTCTTGTGTATACCGACAGTGATATCTGAGCAAGGCAGGTAGTGAATCACAAGTTTGATCAAGGTGGCCCTAGTCCACGGGGCCGGGGTGATGTACCCTATTCCTCTCACCCCTTTCCCACCCTACTTGTACTGTGGAGTAAATAAAGAAAACAGACCCGGACAGCTGCTCTTTATGTGATCTGTACATGATCAGTTTACAACAATTCTCGCCAGTAAAAGGTCATTTTCCCGAAGACTAGTCCAAAATGAACACACTTTCCGCATCTCCGCACCGCCGGCCCCCTGCTTAGAGACAATATTGTTTTCATATGCTAAACAGAGAAATCCGTGTTGCGAGCTCCAGCAAACCGGGCTTGTTTAGAGAAAGTGTTGAGACAATACCCAAGTGTGCTGATATTTATTTTTGAGAAGAATATATTACATTAAGCTGTCTTCACTCTGACTCATCCAGTCCTGTCTATTGTCTGCAGCTGGCGGGAAGCCTCGCACCGTTCCCTGGCCATCATCCCTTTAATCCTGGTAAACTTATCTCACTCAAATTAACTGTAATAAAAAAAATGAGCCATCTTCTGGAAGGTCTGCTGAATTTTAGCTTCGCCCCTGTCATCCCAATAACTAGCATGAGACCATAATACAGTGCTGTGTCCCCCAACTAGTAATTCGGGAGACACATGTGACTCTCAGACCCCATAGCTGGTGACATATCCAAATCCTACAATGCCCTAGTGACAAAATATCACCTAAATTGATGCCCTATCCTCACCATTGGCTTGAGGATGGGATATCGGACTATCAGCTGTTTGAGCATTGCAAGTACTTACCAAGCAGAGCGCCCTACATTTGTGCAGTGGCTGTGCTTGGTATTACAGCTCAGCCCATTCACTTGAATGGGACTGAGCTCCTATCAGGCAATTTGGCCATAGTATGCTTGGAGTTCACTATTCATGGGATACCTATCGCTATATTTTAATATTTAATTTATAGTTTAATTTAATATTTTATGCAACATGAATATATATATATATATATATATATATATATATATTTCTGTTCCAGGAATAGGTTCCAGCAAAGATGTTGGGAGTTCACTTTAGTCACCAATATGTCCAGTGACTGACTGAAGGTGTAATATGTCCCATCAGGTGACATCGCTGGAGGTGGGTGAACAGGAACCAGTGGAGAACCAGGGAAGCATCAAAATGATGGTGGAAGGGGCTTTATTATCTGTCCCTCGGTCTAGGCTTGCCAAGAGGACCAGGAGATAAGAACCACGGCGCTTCACCAGATACAAAAAAAACTTTCTTTATTGAAGTCCAAAAGAACACAACGCGTTTTGGGCTTCTACTGCCCATTCTCAAGTGTCATGAAGTCTATGTTTGGGTCATAAGTGTCTCAGAAAGTAGGTGTGAGCCCAGGCCTATGGAAGACAGTGCAGGGATTGAGGGCAGTAGAAGCTCGAAACGCGTTGTGTACTTTTGGATTGCAATAAAGAAAAAACTTTCTTTATTGGTGATCCTTATCTCCTGGTCACCTAGGGTGGCACGGGTCCTGCAGCTGTTATCACCTAGGGATGAACCCCCCTACAAAGTGGTTCATAAGCTATTTGGTGGTTGTGGTCTCTCACAACCACACAAGGTGAGAGGCTCTTTGTCTTCTACTTACCAACTCACCATATACATCTCGGTGCTGTTCTTTGTTTTTGTTTATGTCTCAGGATTGTATAGAGATGTCTATATAGTTTTCAGTTCTCCCTGAGTTGGGGGGTGGAGACTAGCTATTATAATGTCTCCATTGCACAGCATACAGAAAGAAGAGGAGAATCTGCTGCACAACTCCTTCTCTCTTATTCAGCTCATCCTCCCTCTTCTGCCCTCACCACTCTGAAGAATGTATATACTGTGGATACCTTTCTGAACTGGCAATCCATCTCAAGCAACCAAGACGGGACATGTCTGCCTCTAGTTGCCCTCAGTTTAATGTCCCTCTCCAGATGCCCCAGTTTAATGTCCCCTCTAGTTTCTGCTGGTTTATACTGGGGCACCAGGAGAGGGACTTAATACTGTGGGACATTTGGAGGGAAACGTTATAATGTGGAGGTGTATAATGTTAGGGTGACTGTAGGAGGATTTTACTTTGTGGGGCACATGGAAAAATGATTGAGAATGGGCGGAGTCAGCGGAGAAGTGGGTGGAGCTAAATTTGCCGCGACACGCATGGCCCTCTAGAACCGTTACAATTTCTCATGTGGCCCCATGGGAAAATTACTTGCCTCACCCCTGGGTTAGAGGGAGGAAAATAGCATAAGTAGTGACAAAAGCAGCTCATTTCTTGGATAAGATAGATGACAAAGTTGCTTATATGGTTAATTTATGCAAATGCCCTCCAGAGCTGCTGAGTGTGAACATTCCCTTAGTGCCAAACAAACCCTCATCATTTCTCACCTTCACTCCTATGGCGATGATAAGATGCTTTGGAAGCTCAGCGTTATCAAAACAATACGGACATTTTTCCATCCTGGCAGCGAGTCTGCGATGTTCTGCAATGGCTTGTTGCCGCTCTCTCTCCTCTTCCTCATTTGCCCGCTCCTTCTTTGCGGCTTTCGAGACGAACATATCATCCAAGGTATAATAATCCTGGTCAGTCTTTTCTCTCAGCTGGAAACAGAAAAATCACCAACCATTTAGAATCATAAAACTTGATCACGTAAAAAAAATCTGTTATGGAAAATTGCAAAAAAAGTCATAAAAACAAATAAAACCTGACAATCATAATGGAAATTTTTCCACCTAAAATCAAATTCTGTTGACCGCATCTATCAATGCGAAAAAACAGGTCTCCTCAGGCAACTGCGGATTAATATTACACGCCGCCGGAAGCCAGAGATTGTCTAACTTTTGCTTTTTTTGATCTTTTTTCATCCGTCTCTCCATTGGAGAAAAAACACAATGGGGCACAATTTGTAAAATCCACAATTTTCGCACCAAATTTAAAGCCCTGGGAAGTGAGAGACTGAACCTTCTGGAATTCGAAAATGAGTGTGACTCCTATTAGAATTAGACGGACTTGTGAATTTTAATTACAAACCCGACGCATTTTCTGGCCGCAATTTAGACAATTTGTTCAAGTGGCACAAAATATACAAAATATTTTAACATTATCTATTTTATACATGGAAATACATATTTATACATTTATTTTGATGGGTCTTCCAGCTCAAAATGGATTTTTCATACTGAAGGCCTATCCACACCAAGACCCTGAACAGATGTTCTGGCGACCTACAGACACTGGAAGCCGCTGCAGTGGACAGGCGGTACAAGTAATAGAAGTGACATTGCAGCCCATCAAACTGCATAGTGGTGGTCCTGGGGAATTACAGTGCTCAGGGGCGTTACTACAGGGGAGCAGCGGTAGCAGCTGCCACAGGGCCCGGGACATTAGGGGCCGGGTGACAGCCGCTACCTCTGCGGATTTTGGTTTTTTTACTAGGCTGTTACCGGCTGGAATAACTCCAGCTGGATACGGGCCCTAATTACTTACCAATCCTGTCAGGGGCCGGGATCGGTAAGTGATGCCGCTGGCCCCACAAGCAATATTATACTCGGGGGTCTTTTTCAGAAACCCCCCCTTCCCCAAGTATAATGATCGGAGGCCCAGGAGAGGTGAGGGAACATAAAAAACAGTGTTACTTACCTCTACAGGTTCCAGACAGGCTTCGGGCCTACTTGTGTGATGTCCCTGATGTCACATGACCCATGACCCGAGTCAAGTAACGTCCTGGACGTCACTGAAGGTGGCCAACACCACCGAGGAGAGCAGCGGAGTCAGGGAGAGGTAGGTAACAGTGTTTTTTATGTTGGTATCCCCCCTTCCCTGGTCTCTAATCATTATACTCTGGGGTCAAAAGTTCGCCACAGGGACCCCCATTCCTAGTTACGCCACTGACAGTGCTGATCCTATTACCTGAATGGGAGATGCCAGAACGCACACGCCATCTACCGAAACAGCTTCTGGGACCCAGAGGCTGCCGGATCAACTGATCTGTACAGGGTCCAGGTGTTGGACTCCCACAAATCACATAATATCCTGAGGATAGCCAAGCTGCCTGTTCGCATAGGATAGGAGTATAGCCAGAGACGCTTAGATGGGAATACTCCATATATAAAACATATATACTCCATATAATAACATATATAAAATATAATAAATAACAACTACAACAATTACAATAATCATAATTATATATATATATATATATATATACACACACACACACGAGTATGTATATGTATATATATAAATATATATATATATTTTTTTTTTTCTTTTTTTTTTTTTTGCACATAGGTGGTGGTAATAAGCACAACCTCCTGGTGTGTAGAAGTTACCAATATACCGGCAGGTTGCCCTTTTATCCACACCGTTTCTGCCGCCCCATTCTAGCCTTGAACATCTCCCCCCATGTCTTATGCTAAATATGTAAACACTGAAGATCAGCGCTGATTATCTTCAGGAAGAAAACCGTCATCTTGATTACTATTATTTTTTTTATTTTTTATTTTTTTTTACTATATTTTCATTTATTTTCTAACAAAAATCAACCCTATCCACATATAAAGTAACCTGCAGAGTCTACAGATTTTTGGAAGGACGATGAATAATGCATTCATCTTTGATTAATATTTTTTAGAGTTTTTTTTTTTTACTACTTTTTAATTTATTTCCTTCAAATTCACATATAAAGTAACCTGCAATATTGTACAGAATTTTGGAAAAACACATTTAAAGGGTATCTGAGTATTCATGAAAAGCTGAAATATGTGCGGGGTCTTACTGAGCAGTCTGTTCTAGGACTGTATAAGGCTTCATACATGGTGTCCTATCAGTTTTTCGGCTGCTAAAGCACATTTTGCATTTTACTTTGAGGCTGTGGGTGTGTACAGTAAGGAGCAGTCTGGCCCCCTCTCCTCTCCATTATAACTGGATTGATTTGTTTATATGTGATTTTGCCAGTAGTAACTGTATAAGAGCAAACAAATAGCTGAAAAAGCCCAAGTAACCATCATGTAAAGGATCCAGAAACACTGAACTGCAAATACAAAGCAAATACATGCAGGTACCCACCACATTTTAGCATCTACCATATAGGAATGACACAGGAAAAGAGCACAGTCAGCTGCTTTCTATCTGTGAATAATTTCCCATCTTCAACCACACAATCAACCAGAAGTGCATACAAGTACATAGAGTTTATTCTTACATTATAAGCGGTGAGATGTACAGAATCTTCAGTCCTAGTAGTTTGCAGAAATGTGCAAGGCTATGAGGAGAACCAGCCCCTCCCATCTGCATTCAGTGTGTAAAGTCAGAAACCAGTTCTCCCCTCCCCTCTATGTCTTTCTTATCTGATGTATCTAGGGACAGACTTCCCTACTAACAAAGGAGCCAACTGTAAGTGAGCTAGAGGGGAAACACCTACTGGCAGGAACTTCATGGTCTGTTCACACAGCGGAAACCTTTTCCACTGCGTGAATTCTCCACGCGGCATCCCGCTTCTGATTAGGCCCGAATGAATGGGCCTAATCGTGAGCGAGTCTCGAGCCCCGGACACCACAGCTGACTCAGTTAACAAAATCTCAATGTTCCTGCATGATTAGAACCCGTACTCCAGTAATAAGCAACGAGAGAAATAAGGGGAAATTAGACAAGTCAGCGGATTTTGATGTAGGTTTTCACAGAAAGGAGCCAAAATCCCTTAATAAATTATATTATAATATTTATTAATACCACAAATGCTGCCAGAAAATAAAAACATATAAGAGTTTAGGTACACTTTACCCATCCACTACACTAGACTAGCAGGAAAGGACGTATTAACCCTGATTTTCTCCAAGCTTTTATGGTGGAGTGGTGTAGTGAATAGGTTAATACCAGATTCCACGTTGAGGCATTAAAGGGATTATATAGTTTTTTTTTTCTAGTGTTGTATGCTGAATGGCCACTTTATTAGAGACCCCAGGGATGGTACGGCTTACCCAAACACGGGTCAGTTGAGTTCACCCCTTCATGTCAACTGTATACTATATGGAAGCTGTACAGTTTCAGCAGGACAGTGCACCATGCCACAAGGGTTATATCGTCATGGACTGGTTCCAGGAACAAAACCATAAATGTTCCTTGCTTCCTTGACCTTTACAGTCCCCAGATCGTAATACTACACAGGATCTCTAGGATAAGGTAAAAAAAACTTCTTACCAGGTCATGTCGGTGTCTCCATCTAGTTTGCAACAACTGCAAGGCGTTCTCTAGGCCTATATTCTTCTAGAACAGTCTGACCTAGTGGAATCTATACAGTATCGCAACATCAGGCTGCGGTTCTGAAGACCAGAAGAGGTCTGGCGTGCTCTGGTTGTCTCTAATAAAGTGACATACAGTGCATATGTACTTGTAGATACAGTATATAAACAAGCACACAAGTCAGACTCATAAATATTCATACCGCCAAAGATAACGTTGTTATAGATAACCAAATATCCTTCCATGAACTCACAATGCCTTGGGCCCTTAAGCCCTAAAGTCAATGGATTGAACTTCAAGGCATGACAGAAGAATCCCCACACCTAAGAGTAAAAGAAGCCTGAGAGCCACATCTTTCTCTGTAGAAGACATCCCTGACAGCCATGGCATTTCCAAGTAACCTGAAGCACACAGGGGTCCCCCTAGAGAGGGAGTCGTCTGACCATGACCAATACTCGCCCCTTCTGGGAGACGTACAGGATTTGATGGGATGTATAAAACACATGGCTTATCTCTAGAAGTAATAACAATAGAATCAGGTATGACAAGTCATAACAGGGAAAATATAGAGTTAAAGGGGTTTCCCATTAAATTTGAAGACAATTGAAAATTAAACATTTTTGCACATATATATAAAAAGGTAAAGATTTTCTCTAACCATTTTAGTGGTGACAGTCTCTTTGGCTGCCAATGGATACGATCATGAAGGCAGGAATTTTCTAGGTAAGAAACCCAGGAATGATGTCCTTATTGTGGTCGGGTTATCTTCTCATATATGTAGTGTCGTCCTGATAACCAACCATGATGTCCTTATTGTGTCCGGGTTATCTTCTCATACATATACTGTCCTCCTGATAACCAGCCATGATGTCCTTATTGTGGTCAGGTTATCTTCTCATACATGTAGTGCCCCCTCCTGATAACCAGCCATGATGTCCTTATTGTGGTCAGGTTATCTTCTCATACATGTAGTGTCCTCCTGATAACCAGCCATGATGTCCTTATTGTGGTCAGGTTATCTTCTCATACATGTAGTGTCCTCCTGATAACCAGCCATGATGTCCTTATTGTGGTCGGGTTATCTTCTCATACATGTAGTGTCGTTCTGATAACCAGCCATGATGTCCTTATTGTGGTCAGGTTATCTTCTCATACATGTAGTGCCCCCTCCTGATAACCAGCCATGATGTCCTTATTGTGGTCAGGTTATCTTCTCATACATGTAGTGTCCTCCTGATGACCAGCCATGATGTCCTTATTGTGTCCGGGTTATCTTCTCATACATGTAGTCTCCTCCTGATAACCAGCCAAATGATGTCCTTATTGTGTCCGGGTTATCTTCTCATACATGTACTCTCCTCCTGATAACCAGCCATGGTGTCCTTATTGTGGTCAGGTTATCTTCTCATACATGTAGTGTCCTCCTGATGACCAGCCATGATGTCCTTATTGTGGTCAGGTTATCTTCTCATACATGTAGTGCCCCCTCCTGATAACCAGCCATGATGTCCTTATTGTGGTCAGGTTATCTTCTCATACATGTAGTGTCCTCCTGATATCCAGCCATGATGTCCTTATTGAGTCCGGGTTATCTTCTCATACATGTACTCTCCTCCTGATAACCAGCTATGATGTCCTTATTGTGGTCAGGTTATCTTCTCATACATGCAGTGTCCTCCTGATAACCAGCTATGATGTCCTTATTGTGGTCAGGTTATCTTCTCATACATGTAGTGTCCTCTTGATAACCAGCCATGATGTCCTTATTGTGGTCGGGTTATCTTCTCATACATGTAGTGTCCTCCTGATAACCAGCCATGATGTCCTTATTGTGGTCAGGTTATCTTCTCATACATGCAGTGTCCTCCTGATAACCAGCCATGATGTCCTTATTGTGGTCAGGTTATCTTCTCATACAGACGTTCCTCCTGATAACCAGCCATGATGTCCTTATTGTGGTCAGGTTATCTTCTCATACATGTAGTGTCCTCCTGATATCCAGCCATGATGTCCTTATTGTGGTCAGGTTATCTTCTCATACATTTATACAACTGAATGGGCCCGGGTAGAGGTATTTATTATATTTATTGGCCTACTAGCAGCCATATAATATAAAATATCAACAATAAGTTTCGGAATATCCCTTTAATGTATCTGGATAATAACCACAAAACATACAAGCCACATTAAAAGGGCAGATTACAATAATGAATGTTACAGCAGGCAGGAGGTTATTGGAGGCATTTTAGACATCTAAAGATATATTGACTTCGCATATCTGATCCTGCACACCGGTCTGTGTGTTATCGATCCGGACTGAACGCTAGTTTTATTGCTTTCGTTCTGTGTCACACATTATCATAACTGTGAAATGTATGTAGCCCTCGATGTACGTCAGACGCCGGCGCGATGGATTTCTTCATAATGAGGAGTGCACATAAGAGCTCGTCCTCTACTTAGAGAAGCTTAGAAATATTCACAAGGTGTATACAAGAGATCAATCACCCAGGACCCTTAATGGATCAATGGATTACAGTGCTCTTGTGAATGCCGTGACCCCTTGACTCTTTATGGCAACCGTCGTCTCATTCATAGTGGCCACGCAATGTAATAACAGTCTCTTCCTTCCACTTCTATGAGAAAAGCTTGTAATAAAATTGCACGTCCGCCATGTATCAGGCGGTATGTGATATAAACAGTAAAGCGGTCACAGCGTTCGCATGAGCTCTGCAGACCCGATCAGTGGGAAAACAGGTGTCGGATCCCGACTGATGGGTCAGTAATAAACAGGAACTAGACCCTCGAGATATATAAATGTGTTTATTTTACCACGTGGTTAGTGTTTGGTGTTCCTTTAAAGGGGTTTCACCAAAACAGCTGCCACACCAAGCACAGCCGCTATATAAACGTATGGTGTACTTCTTCCGTTGCTGGTGGTCAAACTTCTAGGCCTGTGGCAGAGCCGACTGCGCATGCCTACAGGCCACAAGAAAATGGTTGCTTATTTAAGTAAGCGGCCATTTTTCTTGTTGCCGCGGGCATGCGCAGTCGGCTCTGCCTGAGGCCTAGAAGTTTGACCTCCAGCACTGGAAGAAGATGCGTGAAGAGGACGTTCCAGAGGAAGAGGTGGCACTGGAGATTTCTCTTGCAGCATTGGGGACGCCCCCAGTGCTGTTTGAGCGCTGGGGACCGCCCCCAGTGCTGCGAGAGAACTCATTTCCATACCAGTGAAAACTGGGATTTCTACGGAACGGCGGCGCGGAGAAGACATCTAAAGGTAGGAGAAGAATAACCTTTCTTAACACTATCCCTACATGTCAATGAGGAAAAAATGTGTATTAATGGTAGAATCCCTTTAAGATAGGGGCCAATTTGGCCACCTGCTATGATGAGAGGTATAGTATGACTATATTCAAGTGAATTGGACCAACTACAGTTCCTTGCTGGGAGCACCTTAGCTGCGGCACCTTCATTCTCAGGAGTAATGGAGACCCAAGAGGTTGTGATGGTATATCCTAGCCATATGCCATCAGTTTAGAAGACCCCTTTAATGCTGGCTGAATATGCCTTAAAACCCAGTACAGCTTTGGATGCAAACCCAGCACAGTATACACAGAGATAACAGCACAGCACTGGGCAGCCATCCTCCTATGGTAATACAGACAAATTGCAAATGACCTTGCGCTCGGAGACTGCTGTCACATGAATGAGTGGGTGGTGGAAACGGATTATGTTATTAAAAGCTGCAGTAAAAGTAATATCTGGGTGGAAAGACCAGCTAAGGAGATGCATCTACATCTTCAGCCTCTGACAGAGTGTATCCAAGTTACCTGAAACGCAGCAGTTCCATTGTCCAGACACCCACATGGAGCAATGAGAATGAGAAAAATAACAGCGGGGAGGTGAAATGCATTTTTCATCCTGCAATATTCGCCTATGGCCAAGATTCTCCGCTATGTAGCCGATCACCTGGCTATAACGTTACAAGCTCTAGATGCAAATACCCCAATTATTTTTCCCCGTGTATCGGCTCAAAACCACCAAATCCATGGCCTGGAGGCCCGTGAAAAATACTGCAGTGTGCAAGCAGCCACTAAGGATACCAGACATATTTTGTCAGTGCATGCATGCGTGTACATGTGTGTGATCCATGTGTATGTACGCGTGTGTGCATGCACATGTGTGATCCGTGTATATGTATGCGTGTGTGCACATGCGTGCGAGTATTTGTGTGTGTGCACGTGTGATCCATGCGTATGTATACGTGAGTGGTCCGTGTATATGTATGCGTGCATGCGCGCATGTTAATCATGTGTTTTTGCATGCGCAGTGCAAGTGTCCATGAGTGCGGTAGTTGTGTGTGAGTACGCATGTTCGTCCGTGTGCATCCATCTGAGTGTGTTTGCATGCATGTGTGGTCCGTGTGTGTGTGTGGTATTTATGGGGTGACATTGTGGTATTTGTGGGGTGGTGTTTGTGTTGTGTGTGTCTAGAGGCTCTGATGTTTGTGTGGTGTTGTGCTTGTGGGTTGGTGTATGTGTGCTGTCTGTGTGATGTTTATATGGTGTTTGTGAAATGTTTGTGTGTTGTGTGTGGTATTGCGGCCCCTTTAGCAGCGACTCTTCACAACTGTTGTTTTCCCCTCAGCGCTTTCACTTTTCCCCATTATAGGTATAGGGCCTAACTTTAGGGACCCCAATCTCATGAAGGGGGGACGCTAGCGAGATGTAACTTGCGCAGTATTCTGCTCCTGTGGGTGGAGAGGGGGTGTGCCAAATTTCACCCAAATCGGGTGAGAACTGTGGATTTGTATACACCGGACAACTACAAATCTTGAGTTATATATATATATATATATATATATATATATATATATATATATATATATATATATATATATATAGGTAGATTAAAGAAATACGTTTCCATCTCCATTTGTCAGCCTACTTTTTACATAGAAGCCTATGGAGAGGGTGTAGGGGAGGAGGAGGTTATTAGAAAGGACACAAATAAGGGCAGCTGCAGCAGCTATGAGTGAAGGGGCTTCTGACTCTGCTGTATCTTTAATAAGGAGACTACCACAGCACATCATGAGGCAATAAATCAATTAACAGCCTCCTTCTCCCCCTCCCCTCTCCATAGACTTCTGTGTGTATTAGTAATTTATGAAGGTGTTTTATATGTAAACAGTAACATCTACAATGTCTCGATGTTGTGGTAATTAAAACCATTCACCAAAATATTAGTACCCAATTAGTACCTAGAGTAAAATTTATATTTATAGATTTGGGTGTCTACTCAAGTGGCTGGCAAACTTCAACCAATACAGGAGATACTGTCATCAGAGTCTGCAAAGGTTGCTTGAAGGTGGAACTTTGTTTTAAAGGGTCCCTGAGTTTTCATCAAAAGTGGAAATAACTGCAGGATCTTGCAATGTTCTCTGGTTGTATAAGCCTTTATACATGGTGTTCTATCAGTAGCACATTTTGCAGAAGGCGTATAAAATACACAGCAGTCTGCCCCCTCTCCATCCATTACTACTAATACTGGTTTCAATACACAATTCTGCCAGGAGTAACTGTAAGATAGCAAACAAATAGCGGAGAATAGTGCAATGGTCCATAATTTTGGAGACCAAGGTTATGATGCAGGAAAGCTGCCTGCTGTCTATGACTATAATCCCATAAGCAATAACACAAGCAGAAAGCGAGATGTAGGTAGATAGACTCTTCTTACACTCCTTGTTTGATATGAGAGATGCAGACATCTTTGAGCAGTGGACAAAAGCAACATATCTGTGAGTAGAGAAACTGTGAAGAGAGACCTGCCGCTCCCTTCACCATGTTCCTGTATTGAGCTTATTTGTTTCTAAAGACGGAACTTCCCTAGCAACAGGAAGTGAACAGCAATTCAGCAAGAAGTGACACACCTAGGAGGAGGAACTTTAGAGAGGTTCTTCAGGGAAGAAAAGTGTAAAGTTTTTGAAAAGTTGGTGATCATTTATGTTTTATACAGCTCTCAAATACAAATCAATAGGGTGTGATATAGGACAGAGATGAGCGAATATACTCGATCGAATACATTCGACGCATAGCTCCCGGCGCCAGCGAAGGTGGGAGGGGTAGTAAAAATTCGATGCCCAGGAAGTGTTTATGCAGTGGAGGTATTCAAACGAGTATATTCGCTCATCTCTATAGGACAGGACTGGTCCTCAGGACACTCTTTAAAGCAGCTCTCTGCTCTGGATCCAGAATATGCGACCCCTTCCCTAAACCTGACAACCCCCCGTAACTCTACTAGTACTGCTGTACGTATACACATATTTTTCCAAGGATTTTCAGCACTCTGTGCCCTGCAGGAGGTCGCCATCAGTTCCACAATAATCAATTAAGATTAATATTTTACGCATGTATCATGTCATCTGCTGCTATAAAAACAAGAAACAAGTGGCTGAGGTCTATGTGGACAATCTGGAGATCTCCAGTCAGGTCACGGCTGGAACGTGTGGCTGGAGAAGAGATTTAATTTAGTAAGAGCCATGCACAGACCTCGTGACATGTTCCAGTGACAGAGGGGTAATGCATGACAAGCCAGACATCTGTACTTAGTAATGATTTCACGCATTTGGCATCAGTCAGAAGCGATTAGCCAAACCCAGCTCTGATCATAAGCAATAACCACACAGATGCTGCACGATAAGACCGAGCAGTCTGCAAAATCATCTCTAATGTCCTAATACATCTCTCTATATTGGTACATTACACTATCATTATACTTGGCACAGAAGCCTCAGACAGTTATTTCGGGCATGGAGTGGTGTAGCGTAAAGCTCCTGGGCCTCAAGGCAAAATTAAAGCGAGTGTTGTCTTATGTGTTAGATAGGTTTTTGGGTTCCCTTGGGCACCAGGGTCTTGATGCACACCCTATAGCTACGCCGCTAGGTGGCACGTCTGTTTGATAACATCATAGAAGAGATGGCAGTGGAATTACCGTATATACTGCTGCACCCTTAAAGGGGTTTTCCTGGCTAAAAAAACATTGATGACCTATCCTAAAGAATGGTCATGAATATAAGAATGGTGGGGGGGTCCGAAACTCACCAGCCTCATCGACTAGCTGTTCTTAGCAGTAGATCTATAAAGAAATTGGAGCAAGAAGCGGACAGCTCCGCTCTCTGTCAACGTAGCTTGGCTCCTATTCAAATGAGCAGAAGTGGATCTGCAGTACCAGGACTGACCACTACACAAAGAACAGCGCTATCTGCTTCCTGTTCTATACTTTGTGTATCATCAGCTGAAAATAGGCAATCGGTGGGGCACTGGGTGCTGGAACCCAACAAAGTTGGTCAGAGCCGTGTCACCCCTACCCATAACTTATTAAAGGGATCCATGGACACATCCAAATCAGAAGGTCAACCTCAGATTCTTTGCAACAAACAGATCGTATTTGAATTGTGTGAACATGCCCTTATGTCACAGACCTCACCCCTTCTGTATAACAGTAAATCTGGAACAGTCTGCGAGGAGATTTTGCTGTGCAAGCTGCTTTTGAGCATTACTTTTTTTTTTTATAAAGGAGCTTTCATGTCTTCTGACATTGCGGTGTAATATATCACTGGTGTCCCTGGCCCTACAGCTTGCCCCAAGATGGTACACTTCCATAGCCTTGTACTGTCAGAGGAGGCTTCCACAGGGCGCAGGGATATCGGTGCTGAAACGAACGGCACAGATATCTCTGGCACCGGGGCGCATATCGACAAAGCTGTATGTCAGCTTTCTAGCGGTATATAATACCGCCAGTGGCACTCCTACAAAAATGTTATTCTCTGACCCACTAAAAAAGGTACATGGTGTAAATTATAGTGAAGGTAATCTCCTTATTGGTGCTGCTATTTATGGGTTTGGTCCTCAGCTGTGTCATGTGACCAACAATAAGACTCTCTTAGGGTAAATTCACACAGGGTATTTTGGTCAGGATTTGGAGGCCGTATCCGCCTCAACATTCTGACCAAAAAGACGGCTCCCATTGAAATCAATGGGAGCCGGTCAGTTCTTTTTTCCGAGAACCGTTTGTTCCTCCTCCTGGAAAAAGAAGTGACGTGCTCATCCTTAAGGCAGAGTCACCTTGTGACATCCGCCTGAAGACACTCCCTCCTCCCGACTAGGCCCATTCATTTGGGCCTAATCCAGAGCGGAGTGCGCGACTGCACCGGCACCCAGTCGCAGCTACCCTTATTTTGGACTGGAACCTGAAGCTCTCGCAGATGGGTGAGAGGACCTTTGGACAGGTAGGACTTTATATTCTCCATTATTTCCTGGGTATCAGGTGGATGGCAGCCGCTCATCTCCTTTCTCTCAATTGAAACATAAAGCAGGTTCAGCCAGGCAGAGCGCGGACGGTACGAGGGGGCTGGATTCATAACTGTTGCCCCAATTTTTTATTCAGACAGCTACAGTCTGAGACGAAATCTCATTTACAAACAGAACAATTCCAATTTCTGTTATGACCTACTACTCCTTCACATGTAATTGGAAATCACAGAGCGGGATTTGACCTATAGAAAGGGCATAAAACACTCACCTGCGTCCTCTCCCCATAGAAACAGAGCGGCCTGATCCCAAAGGAATGAGTTTCCAATGCTATGGACTGCAATGAATCTTCGCAGCATTGAGTATAATCATGTGCATGTGTAAATGGAGCGTTCTAGCATAGGACGCCATGGCTTTACCTCTCATAGTATTACACTGTGTATGAGATTGTGACGCTGTATACAGTAATACCGTAACGTGCTATTTGTTCACTCCATTGCTAAGGTTAGGTTCACAGTGATATTAGCTGTTACCTGCATCCTTAGGATGTAGATAAAGTTGAATGCAATGGCGGACATCAGTATGAAAAATCCATTTGGAACCGAAAAACCTCTTTAAATAGAACAAGATGGAGGTAGCCTAGTAAGAAGACTTTAGTGATTTCCCATTTCACCAATGATACCACACACAGTACCTTGGCTGCCATTCTCAGGTATAGTTTGTTCTGATCTTCGGCTGATCCCATCTTTTCTCTCTTGACCAGATCTTGCAGACTCTGATGGTCGTCATCATGGAAGTAGCGGACCCTCTCCTTATCGACGTGTGTCTCGACCTGCAACACAGAGCAATGCACAATCTATGTAAAACCGTGACTATCATACCCCCGAAAAATTAGCACAGTAAATTTTATGATGGTACAGTACATATATAGGCAGAATAGCCGAGCTCACCATCTAAGACGTCAGACATGCTAGAAATGTCTGACACATACTGGTACAGACTCTGGGACTCAAAGCTGTAGGTACATCAAAAAATGTCCATGATGGAAATACCCATTGAAATTGAAATCCTCAGAAGTTAAGACAGAATTACAGATAACCCCATAGCTCTCAAGAGTCCCCATTTCCGCGGGACAGTCCCAGTATCAGACTGCTGTCCCGTGGTCCTGGATGGCTTCCTACATGTCCCACTATTTCCCTGATGTGTGGGGACCGCGGAACTTCTAGCAGAGCAGACTGCGCAGGCGCAAAGGTCAAGGGAAAATGGCCGCTTGCACAGTATTGTTAGCGGTCATATTCCCGTGGCCTGTGCGCCTGCGCAGTCTGCTCTGCTAAGTTACAAGCCTGCGCCGGAAGAAGACACTGAACATGCGGACGAAGAAGGAGGCAGCGCTTGGAGACACTTCTCTGGCAGCGGTGGGGACGCCCTCATCGCTGTTTGAGCGCTGGGGCCCACCCCCATCGCTGCAAGAGAAATCATTTGCATACTGGTAAAAACCGGTATTTCTGAGGAACGGCGCGGCGGAGACCACATCTAAAGGTAAGAGACGAATAGCCTTTCTAAAGGCTATTCCGACGTCTTATCCACAAAAAAAAAAAGTTTTAATGGTAGAATCCCTTTAAGCTGGGGGCAATTGGAAAAGGACAGTTTAATCTCCTTCTCTAATTACCCACAATTTAATTTTCACTCCAGCTGCCATTAATTTGTCCCCCCTCCAGCTGCCCCAGTTTAATGTCCCCCCCCCTTCTTATTTCCCCCAGTTTAAATTGGAGCATTAGGAGAGGGACTTATTACTGTGGGGAAATTGGAGGGGAACATTATAATGTGGGGGCATATAATGTTAGGGTGACTGTAGGAGCATTATATTGTGTGGGAGCACGTGGAAAAAGGGATGAGAATGGGTGGAGTCAACACAGAAGTGGGTGGACCTAAATTTGCCACGCATTTTGTCCCTTTTTCTGTTCCTTGAAAGCTGGGAGGTGTGTAAGCCTACTATATTATCTTAAAGGGATCCTATCATTCAGATGACATTTTTTTTCTAAGTACCACGTCGGAATAGTCTTAAGGAAGGATTTTCTTGCCCTACCTTTCATTGTCTTCTCCGCGCCGCCGTTCGCCTACAATCCCGGTTCTTGTTGGTATGTATATTATCTCTCTCTCAGCACTGGGGACGAGCCCCAGCGCTCAGCCAGCACTGAGGGCGGCTCCAATGCTGCGAGAGAACTCTCACCAGTGTCGCCTCCATCTTCGTCAGGAACGGCCTCTTCATTCTCTTCTTCCGGCAGTGTCTTCTTACTTCTAGGCCTTGGGCTGAGTAGACTGCGCATGTCCACAGGCCCTGAGAACACGGTCGCTTACAATACTATGCAAGCAGCCATTTTCTCGTGGCTTATGGGCATGCGCAGTCTGCTATGCCCAAGGCCGCTGGCTTTAGAAGTTACAAGTCACCGCCGGGAGAAGAGGCTGAAGATGATGCTGCTGAAGAAGAGGAGGCAGCGGATGGAGAGAGTTCTCTCGCAGCATTGGGGACGCCTTCAGTGCTGTCTGAGCGCTGGGGCCCGCCCCCAGTGCTGCGAGACAGCTAATTTACATACCAACAAGAATCGGTTTTGTAGGCGAACGGCGGCGCAGAGAAGACAACGAAAGGTAGGAGAAGAATAGCCTTTCTTAAGGCTATTCCGACGTGGTACTTAGAAAAAATGTCGTCTGAATGATAGGATCCCTTTAAAGTGCACCTGCAATGATAAAAAAAAAAAAAAAAAAAAAAGCTTTGTACTGGGGAATACTAGAAACTTTATAATATATTTTATCAAAGAAATATGTTTCCTTCTCCGTGTATCAGGAGGAGTTACTTCTTATACAGAAGTCTATGGAGAGGGGGGGGGAGGAGGCTAATGGAAAAGACACTCATACACTACAACTGCTGAGCTCTGCTACATGTAACTAAGACAGCTCTATAAACTCCACTATATCTGGTAAGACAATGCTTTATCAGAGTACAGAATGAGGCAATAAATCAACAAGCCAGACGTAAACCCCTCCCCTCTCTTCATAGACTTCTGTATGGATAACAGATATAGATGCTATTAGAGATAACAGTCAAGGGTGTCAAACTCATTTTTTCCAAGGGCCAAGCGCCAAAACTCATTATCTCTGCAGTGGAACCACCGATTCAAAACGGGAAAATACTCTTTGATTCAGATGATCTTAACCTATATATCGGCAGGGTTGGGTTGATATGCCGGGATCTGGTGCCTTTAAGAGATCATATAAGATTAGATGACTATGGCAGTTTTCTTCCAGAAACAGCACCACTCTTGTCCTCAGACTGTGCCTGGTATTGCAGACTAGTAACAATGAACTGAATAGCTTAAGATGTAATACCAGAAATGGCCAAGAGACCTGAGTGGCGCTGTATCTGGAAGAAAACAAAACATAATCTTTTCTGGAAACTGATTAGTCACGGGAACCATTATAGTACCTATGTCGATCAGCATGGCTCCCACACCATTGGGCAGATTTCTAGGAAAGCTGGGTGATAATCCCTAGAAGACCTGACAACTACCAGTCATCTGTGCACTTTGAGATAGGCCTTCTAAACAATGCCAAGAGGGCACACGTAAAGCCCTGCATCTTTATGTAAGTCTTAAATAAGGCTAAGTGTATACAACTGTATGACAATGAGTCCTGAATGGCCGCACCGCCTATACCCAATAATTGGAGCCTTGTATAATGTGCTGCGTTAATATAACGGGTGCAGGGTAGATCTATCTTGTATCTGCATGTGTCGTGACTATTGCAGAACATTTCCAAGGAGATGGACCTTGAATAAAACACCCTTATAGCGTGAACGTGAGCCGTTAATATCAATAGAGAGCATGGTAGAAAATACATTTACATTCCTTCCCCGATCTACCAGCCCCGAAGCTCATCTCTACCGACTGCGTGTGGTTAATGAACCGTGTATGGGCAGAAGGGGACAAGGGGACACGGCGGCTCGGAGTCCACAGAGGAGATACCAGGTGGGTTATAAAGACCAGGAGAGCTGGATTTCACTCGGAGCTGTGATACGTACTAGGGTCCATCTTACATTTCTGCTAATGTGAACATATAGGTACGCAGCCACTGAGGCGGACACATACAACATAGCCTACAATAAAAATAAAAAAAAATCGGAGATAATGTTTTCCAAAAGGAATAGATCGCCAATTATATTATATTTTTTTGATCGTACATATTTTATTCAATTTCTGTACAAGATCATGGGAGCTGCCATCTTGCCTGAGCTTCTCCTCTATTAACAGCACTTAGTGGTTTGCTTTACAGCACTCTCATGGCCATAGCCAGCAATAGTCTTCTAGACATGCTCTGTGGAGGGGGAGGAGCTAAGCTGTGACATCATCTATTCTCAGTACTTGATGTAATGATATACGATATATAGAGATGAGCAAGTACTATTCGAAACTATTAGCATTTATCAATAGTCGCTGCTTCACTGATTCCAGCACAGTTGGAATTTTCTCTCTAGCCCCCACCTTTCCTGAGCAACAAGCACAATTAGTTTTGTTGCCTGATGTGCTATGTAGATTCTGTAATGTCAGGTGGGCGGTGTCAGGCAGGGGGCGTGCTTCAGAGCTGCAATCAGAGACAACCAGTGTCTGAGCTCACAGTCATCCCCCTTGTCTGCTCCTGCATGACACCGCCCACCTGACAGTACAGAGCCTAAATAGTATATCAGACACCAAAACTAACAGCATTGGTTGCTCAGGAATGACGGGGGCTAGAGAGAAAATTCTAACTGCACTGGAATCAGTGGAACAGCAACTATTAATTCATGTAAGAGTTGAACATGTTAGAGGTGGTGAAAGATCCGCTTCTTGTGATCAAAGATTTGACAATGATGGTTAGGTCTGAGCTCATGTGACTACTCTATTGGAAAATCAAATCCTTCTTCACTGTTCTGGGCATTTTTAGGGTTTATTCACATTGGCTGCTTTGGTTGAGGTGCATTAAAGCAGATCTGGTATTAGCCTACCCACAGTATGGGGGCCGGTATGTTCTCCAAATAGCAAAACAGCAATAAAAATATAGTGCCATAGATAATAGTGAGTGTTAGTACATTGACTGCAAAAAAGATTGGGTGCTCCCCTGTCGCTCCTGTTGACTTCTTTCTTGAGGTTAGCACGGTTTACAAAATTGCGTTATAGTCTACGACTTATTTTTACGTTAGCCAAACACAGCTAAGAAAGGCAAATGGTAGCCAAAAAGATTTTAAAAATACCTTTCATGTCCTCTACCACCACTGGAAAGCCAACAGTCAGCTTTGCCGGTATCTGCCCTGAGTGCAGAGCTATCGGTGCAGTTAGTTTTGGCACCCATTATCACTGCATGGTCAGGGGGGTCTTGCGGTCATAGAGGACCACTAAGAATTTCCCACCAAAAGTTTGCTATAGTGGAAGATAATCATTACGAGAAGAATATGTGGCCAACCATGGAAATAAGGAAAGCTCCACTTAAGCGACATCATTGGCTGATGGTAGGTTCACACTAGCATTGGGGTCTGCATGGGAAACCAAAAGACAGAGACCCTGTCCACTTAAAAAGCTGGTACCTGCAGAAACCTGCGAAACTCATAGGCTATAAAGGGGTCCATGGTTTCAGTTAAAAAAAAAAAAAAAAAAGTCCTCCTTGCAGGACTTTTTTCTCTGAGGATTTTAAGTGGAATCTGCGACTTCTATGGAGACTCCACCACAGATGAGAATCCAGCCTAAGACAAAACAAAATTGGCTTGCCTAAACCAATGGACACTCTATGAGACCACCACTCACAATGGTATTAAAAAGTGGTTTTCTAGGTGGGTGGTCTTCTTAAAGAAGATATGCATAACATATGGAAGAACTGAAATCTGGTTTGTATAAGGGGTTGATCTTCTCAAACAGGTGGTCTTTCAGGAGGGTATTACTATATTATCTTCTGGACAGAAAGCAGGTATGGAGGAACTAGGTGAACTAGGAAGCATACAGATCTTGAAAATGGATGGATAGATGGATAGATGGATAGATAGATAGATAGATAGATAGATAGATAGATAGATAGATAGATAGATAGATAGAACCTAAAAAGATCACCAAAAATTTACCAGTTGTCTCTTCCGCCTTCCTCCCCGTGGTTCTGCAGGACCTGCCATGGAGTTCACTGGCCAAGCTCTCCCGGATTGATCAGTTTTGACCAACAGAATTTCTTGCTCTTCTCCAGGTCCCGAACTCTGCAAACAAGCGAGCAAACACATAAGAAAGCATCGATACAGTACAAATCCCCATCATCTTCTATCTACTACTCCAGACTAAGGAGTCGGAGAGGTACGAGGCTTTCACCCATGCTCCATTCCACGTCTCTCCAAGCTATCCTCCCCCATTAGCGACGTGGAACAAGATTTCCATCTCCATAAATTCATAATAAAACTTTCAAGGTGTTGGAACAGTCTGAACTAAACATTTGCATAAAGTACTTAAGTGGCAGCGCTGGACTTTTTCTTTCTGAAGTGGATATTAAATTATTCAGATGTGCAGAAGGCGTTTAACATTTATTGCTAATGAATCTCGCTGTGTGTTTCTGCCCTTTAACAAAATGATTAGGCCTCTTCACCAGGGGAGGGGTTCTTATAAGAGGCGAGCGGAATAAAACTAAAATAAAAGACGACTGGAAGAGGGAGGATACGCCATTATCTTGTGAAGAGTGGAAGAACGTGAATCTGATGATAGTCGGTGACCACACAGGGGAGGACGGACATGCAGAGAGAGAGGCTGGGTAATATCGAGCTGGGACGGCACATTTTGTGGTAGTATGCTAGGTATGGTCAACAGAATTTTGGGACAAATTTCATACTTTTGATATACAAGGTTTACATACTGAATTTAAATATATGTATACTTATGTACATACAAATCTTAGGCTGCATTTACCTATATAGTTATCAGGAGGACACTACATGTATGAGAAGATACCCTGACCACAATAAGGAGATCATGGCTGGTTATCAGGAAGACACTACATGTATGAGAAGATAACCCGACCACAATAAGGACATCATGACTGGTTATCAGGAGGACACTACATGTATGAGAAGATAACACGGACACAATGAGGACATCATGGCTGGTTATCAGGAGGACACTACATGTATGAGAAGATAACATGGACACAATAAGGACATCATGGCTGGTTATCAGGAGGACACTACATGTATGAGAAGATAACATGGACACAATAAGGACATCATGGCTGGTTATCAGGAGGACACTACATGTATGAGAAGATAATCCGACCACAATAAGGACATCATGGCTGGTTATCAGGAGGACACTACATGTATGAGAAGATAACCTGAGCACAATAAGGACATCACGGCTGGTTATCAGGAGAGACATTACATGTATGAGAAGATAACACAGACACAATGAGGACATCATGGCTGGTTATCAGGAGGACACTACATGTATGAGAAGATAACCCGACCACAATAAGGACATCATAGCTGGTTATCAGGAGGACACTACATGTATGAGAGGATAACCTGACCACAATAAGGACATCATGGCTGGTTATCAGGAGGACACTACATGTATGAGAGGATAACCCGACCACAATAAGGACATCATGACTGGTTATCAGGAGGACACTACATGTATGAGAAGATAACCTGACCACAATAAGGACATCATGGCTGGTTATCAGGAGGACACTACATGTAGGAGAAGATAACCTGGCCACAATAAGGACATCATGGCTGGTTATCAGGAGGACAATACATGTAGGAGAAGATAACACGGACACAATGAGGACATCATGGCTGGTTATCAGGAGGACACTACATGTATGAGAGGATAACCCGACCACAATAAGGACATCATGACTGGTTATCAGGAGGACACTACATGTAGGAGAAGATAACCCGACCACAATAAGGACGTCATGGCTGGTTATCAGGAGGACACTACATGTATGAGAGGATAACCTGACCACAATAAGGACATCATGGCTGGTTATCAGGAGGACACTACATGTATGAGAGGATAACCCGACCACAATAAGGACATCATGACTGGTTATCAGGAGGACACTACATGTATGAGAGGATAACCCGACCACAATAAGGACATCATGGCTGGTTATCAGGAGGACACTACATGTAGGAGAAGATAACACGGACACAATGAGGACATCATGGCTGGTTATCAGGAGGACACTACATGTATGAGAGGATAACCCGACCACAATAAGGACATCATGACTGGTTATCAGGAGGACACTACATGTAGGAGAAGATAACACGGACACAATGAGGACATCATGGCTGGTTATCAGGAGGACACTACATGTATGAGAAGATAACACGGACACAATAAGGACATCATGGCTGGTTATCAGGAGGACACTACATGTATGAGAAGATAATCCGACCACAATAAGGACATCATGACTGGTTATCAGGAGGACACTACATGTATGAGAAGATAACACGGACACAATAAGGACATCATGGCTGGTTATCAGGAGGACACTACATGTATGAGAAGATAACACGGACACAATGAGGACATCATGGCTGGTTATCAGGAGGACACTACATGTATGAGAAGATAACACGGACACAATAAGGACATCACGGCTGGTTATCAGGAGAGACATTACATGTATGAGAAGATAACCCGACCACAATAAGGACATCATGGCTGGTTATCAGGAGGACACTACATGTATGAGAAAATAACCCGACCACAATAAGGACATCATGGCTGGTTATCAGGAGGACACTGCGTGTATGAGAAGATAACCTGACCACTATAAGGACATCATGACTGGGTTTCGGACAAGTTCTAGACTATAGAAAGTCAATCAAGATCTCAGATTGTCACCACTAAGATGGTTGGAAAATTTAAAGCTTTAAAAAATTTAAAATTATTTTTATTTGTAAAATTGATTAACTATTAAACTGTAAAACTTATATATAGATATGTTCATGGAAAAACCCTTGAACGTTTTGTTATGTTATACTTGGTTCACACTACTTCTGCATATTGAAGGACCAGAACGACGGAGAAGCAGACTGCTAAAGTAGTGGCAACACATTGACATTTGCAGCCGTGATTTTGCGAAATAACGTGGTATATACGATCCTAACTCCCATTGAAATGAATGGGAGCGTTTACGGCGCGCAAAATCTCACACGCCGTATACGTGCCAGATCACATGGCATGTTATATCGTGTGAATGCACCCTAATAAGAGTCCATCAGGCGTCTTTCAATTTAAAAGAAAATGGTGGAGGAAAAAAAAATCCTCCTCGTAGGACTTTATTGCAGTGTTCATCTGAAAATTGTTAGAGGAAAGAATCCCCAACATAGACTCCAGTACACATGTGAATGTAGCTTATGTGCCATCATGTTCCAACAATTTTAGGATTATTTTTCTCCATCACAATCCTTTTAGGCTGGGGACCCACATGGCAAAAAGTATGGCGTTTTACAGTCCCCTGCAATGTTGGTGGGCTTCTAGTGAATCCCATCCACACATTGCCGAAAAATATGTGCAGTGTTTGAGGAAATCGCAGAATGTTAAAGAGCTTAAATAGAATCTCAGGCACCAAAACTACCAGAGATTGTTGCTTGGGAATGGTGGAGGCTAGAGAATAAATGGTGGAGGCGAGAGAGAAGATGGCGGAGGTGAGAGAGAAGATGGCGGAGGCGAGAGAGAAGATGGCAGAGGCAAGAGCGAAGATGGTGGAGGCGAGAGAGAAGATGGTGGAGGCGAGAGAGAAGATGGTGGAGGCGAGAGAGAAGATGGTGGAGGCGAGAGAGAAGATGGTGGAGGCGAGAGAGAAGATGACGGAGGCAAGAGAGAAAATGGTGCAATCTAGAGAGAAGATGGTGGAGGTGAGAGAGAAAATGGCGGAGGCGAGAGAGAAAACGGCGGAGGCGAGAGAGAAAACGGTGCAACCTAGAGAGAAGATGGTGGAGGCGAGAGAGAAGATGGCAGAGGCGAGAGAGGAAATGGAGGTGAAAGAGAAAATGGTGCAATCTAGAGAGAAGATGGCGGAGTCAAGAGAGAAAATGGCGGAGTCTAGATTCCAACTATGCTGGAATCAGTGAATCAACTCCTCTTATAGATGCTAAGAACTAGAATTGGTAGAGTTGATGAAAGCCCCTCTAGCAAAGAGACACAAAACACCCCCTGAAAATAAAGGTTCAGAACATACAATGATCCGGCCAATGCCAACATGTACACATCTTCACACTAGCACTAGAACAGTAGAGAACCAAAATCTCAACCATCTAGGTGCCAGGAAACGTAACTCCAATTTTTTATGTAACCAATTCAACAAAATAATACGCAATGATGGCCAAATTCATAACATGCCGCAATCCATATCTCAACCACTTGCCGGGCACATAAACACATGTAGAAGAGATATCTGGTGACAGAGTATCACAAAATCAGGTTGTTTTTGAAAGCGGTTAATGTCGTGGAAATGTCCAGATATGGACAACAGGTTAGGAAGCGGATTGATCTTTTGAATTTCCTAGAAACCCTTTAATGCAATTATTTTTACTGAATGAATTTGGATGAACTTAGAACAGGGAGTAGAGAAAGGGAGGGTGAAAGCTACTACGTAAAAAAGTATCGTGAAACAAAAATTGCAAAAACAATAGAAACACAAAAATGAGCCTCCTATTGCTTGGTGGCCACAGGAAGAGCCTTTCCAGCAAAGAGGTCACATCTTCTAAAGTCATGAAGAAATGAACATATGCTCCTCGGCGACAGTGAGGGTGTTTAGTATGCTGACGAAGGAGGACGCAGACACAGTCCATGTAATATTACACGAGAGACAAGATACAAGAACACTTGGGAGACGGCGCAGACAGAACAATGACAATAGCTGCCGAGATTGCAGAATTATCCGATGAAAACCCTCTCGCTTTTATTTTATTTTCTAATAACCCGCTGTCCTCCCCACTGAGTCTTTGCACACAGTTTTCCCTCTGGAAACTTGTTAAAAAAAAAAAAGTCGTGAAGCTGCAAAACAATAAAAAAGTGTCTTATTTAGATTTCACTGGGCTTATTCAAAAGACAGAAAAAAATAAAATTTGGGAAAGCAATTTAATTGTTGTTTGTGGCACTGTATTGTATCGAGGCGATAACCCCGACCCAAAATATCAAATGTAGGATCCCTTTAAAACATCATTTTCTGGTAAATTTAGATTTATTGACATTCTGTAAAACAAGGAACAGACATAGAAAAGAGTATGCAAATACATATAGTCGAGGAAAACTGTAGAACCACGATAAGTTGATTACTTCTTGGAAAAATGAAAAACTTGCTCTAGTGCCATCTTATGGAAGGTAGCATCCTATGGATCAATGCATGATGTTTAAGAAACCTATGTGACATGATCTAGGATTGAAGCCGAACTTGAACTTGCTCTCAAAAAGGAAGAGAGACCTATCTGCAGACAGCTGTTTCGGGTTATTGTTCTTTATAGGGAGCTTCCTTCCAAAAGGTGGTGCTAGGGAAGATTTTCCTTTTCCCACATAAGGTCTGGAAGACTCTGAACACTAAAAGGTGAGCTGCAAACACACCTTTGGAGTCAGTAGGCCAAACCATTGACTGTAACTCTCACCCTTCGTTTTCCACAGCCCAATTCTGAATAGTGTGGTTCTATCCAAGTCTGCGTTGAACCCGAAATTGCGGAAAGTGATACAACCAAACATGACCTCAGTGAAGAGAAACCAAAAAGGAGTCAGACCAGAAACAGTCAGGAGGCTGAAGGGCAGGAGTATGTAGTCAATATACACAGTCCAGTCATATTAATGTGACCACCGCCTACTTTTGACGTCAACGTTAAATAACCAATCGCAGAAGGCACGTGTCATCTGGGTGCACTAACCATTGTGGAAGGCACGTGGATCAACATAAGTATGCATCTATTCTTGCGGACCATGTTCACCCCTACATGCGAAGTGCTTTTTCCTCAGGATGATGGCATCTACCAGCGGGACAATGCGACATGTCATAAAGCTTGCAGTGTACTTGTGTGGTTCGAGGAGCACCAGGATGAGTTTACTATACTCCCTTGGCCAGCAAATTCCCTGGACTTGACCCCAATCGAGAATCTGTGGGACCACCTCGATCGGGTTGTTCGGGCAATGGATGCTCAACCCCATAACCTAGCGCAGCTGGCCACGGCACTGGAGTCTGCATGGCTCAACATCCCAGTGACATCATCACAACATCCCCTCTCTTCCTGCACATCTCGCCGCGGTCCGCTCTGCCAAAGGTGGCTATTCTGGATTTTGACAGGTGGTCACATTAATGCGATTCGACTGTGTACATTAGACACCTGCAGAGTATGAAAGACATTGAGGTGAGGGGTGCAGTGATGGGAAGATGTTCTTCTTTGACGTGGTTATCCAAGTTGCATAATCAATGACCACAGATATCAGCAGGACCCCCAGACGCTCAGCTATTTGAAGAGGCCACTGTGTTCAGGTGAGCACTGCAGCCTTACCAAGCGTAGCACCATACATTTGTATAGTGGCTGTGCTTGGTATTGCAGCTCCGCCCATTCACTTGAATGGGACGAAGCTACAATCACGTGATCGATTAAGGTGAGGCCACATGGCCTGTGAAGCAGAAGCCAGCTAATCCACAAGAGTCCGGATCGCCATTTGCCCCCCGGATCTACAATTGATGACCTATCCCAATGATTTATAAGACCTGGAAAACCCCTTTAAAAAAAAAAAAATCCTAAACTGTAAAAAGTCCCTTTAAATAAAATCATAAGGCTGAAAATAAGCAAAACCACCACTATCAAAGACTATAAATGCAGTGCCAATATAGCTAGTAATCATGGCCGCCTATGATGAGGACCACAGAACTTCTATTCCCCGAGTCTCGCTTACGATGAATTAATTTTCCACCTCGATACTCCACACGCGGTGAGGTTTATAATATAAAGGAGCGGTGAGTGAGAAGCCCACAGTAAATTACTGCCAATGATATGCTAATGGCTTCGGTGCAGGTGATTTATTTTTAGATACTTTAAATTACTTTGGTCATATCTTGGCATGCCATGAACACAGCTGATTCCACAAGATACAAGTAAGAAGGAAGCAATTAACATTGTGTTGCTCCGCGGTGGAACTTAATTGCCTTTAACGGTAAAAGAAACACAGGAAATTAATTCACTTTTCCAACGAGAAGTGGCTTCTGGGAAGAGAAAACTTTTTTAGAATGGAGTTACTTATTTTGTAAGGAACACAATGAAAGGAGTATAAGCCAGGAAAGTTTCGGAAACTTGATGGTTGTCCATTCAAAGCTAAAATACAAGGCAAGGTTGAAGGGAATGGGTCATCTTCTTTGACCACCCCACCCAACCCCAATCCACCACCAATACGTTATGTGTTGCCCTCCATTTCCTTCTCACCACCAGTAGACAAGGAACTTTTGTCCTGAAGGCACATTGGGTCATAGGGATGGAGACCCGATGGAAGAAGTCAAGTCTTTTACACCACAATCTGCCTGCTTCGCCGTCCATCAGTCCTAGTCTAGGAGTTTCGATGACATCAGCATCACTAAGGGAAGTCAATCACAGATGATAGGGATTGGGTTGCAGCATGGAGAGTTGGACTTCTTCTGTAAGTTTTTATACTGACTGCCAGATTGGAGTCGGGAAGGAATTTTTCCCCTGAAATGGGGCAATTGGGATTTTTTTGCCTTCCCCTGGATCAACACTGTAGGGGATTGTCGGGTTATAGGTTGGACTTGATGGACTGATGTCTTCATCCAACCTCATCTACTATGTAACTATGACTTGAAGGACATAAATTTACATACAGAATAAAATTTATATTCCTGGAGATAGAGGCAGCATACTGGCATTATAAAGACACCGGAGGACAAACAGAGACACTACGAGGTACTGATGGTGGTTTGGGAAGGGACGGGTAGAGCCGACATTTCCCTTAAATCCTCTAAATGCCCTCTATACTCCTTCTCATAACAGGAAGATTTTTATATTCCCTTATTAAGAAACAAGGAATACAAGGCAATCTTGTAGATGTGTTGAGTCCTCTGCCATGCTTATTGGTGGGCGGGTGGTCCCAGGGGTTGGACCTCCACCAATCACTCCTTTATTTTCCATAACATCCCCAGCATATACAACAAATATACTATGGGAGTCATCATTTCAGATACGTACACACTAAGCAGGCTTAGTAAAAGAAGCGTTAATTATTTCCAGATTCTTCTCTAGCGCCCAAGTCAGTACAGTCTGGGAAGAACAGTCAATGCCTTGCGTAATTCCAACTATTGCTTCCATATCTGATTCTGGGACAATGTTTATGGATATTCTTTTAAAGATTTCAGGGCAAAGCCGCCGAACCTGTTGAATGGCCCCAAATCCCTTTTTCCTTACACCAAACTGCCTACGAGCAGAATAGAAGGACATATGTAACCCAGGGAGCTTCATATAAGGCAATCCTCCAGTTGAGTTGGGTGTCATCATTTTGGAAACATATTCACTATGCAGGCTATGAAAAGGAAGCATTTAGTCTTCCCAGATTCTTCTCTAGTGCCCCCCCTTCCCAGTCAGTAAAGGTTTAGAAGAATAGTCAAAGCCTCTTGTAATTCCAGCTATCACTACTACAGGGTAAACTAAATGCCCCCATCGATCTTCCCTAACATCAAACTAAATGCCCCCCACCCATCTTTCCTCATAACAAATTTCCTATCAGCAGACTAGGTGGACTTAGATGATCCTACTAAGAAATAGGAAGCTTCATATTAGGGAATCCTGCACTTGGGCGTCATCGTTTTAGAAACACGTCCACTAATCCCAAGATATATACAAGCAGCTTTTAGCTTCTTCTCTAGGGGACTACCCCTTTAAGACTGTCGTACCCATCTTGATAATCAACAAACTCCCAACTTTCCACAAGTAATAAGCAAGAAAGAACAATGCTGTAAATGCTAATAAATAATGAAATTAGAGATGAAAGACGAGTTTAATTGATTCATTAATTTTTTAGCAGGATGAAGCCTCAAGGTAATTATTGTAGAATCTAATTTACAAAAAAATGTAACTCATTTATACGGCAGAAGATACTCTGAAATTCAGATAGGGTACTTGAGGTAAGGGGTCTGCTGCAAACTGCTAGAAGAATTGTCATACATTTTATCTGCCAATATCGATTTAGCAGAGTTGGCTACCCAAGGGTAGAGCTGGCTAGAGATCTACCAAAGATTGGTGGACTTTTTCATTGGTTCCTCATGCACATGACAGAGCGCGTTGTCCAAGTAGATTTTCGATCCTCATTTCTGATCATTATAAACGAGGTCCTATCCAGATCCGTAAAAAAATCAGAATGGAACGGATTGGTAGTTCCCATTGAAATCTTGGCGGAACAGAAGGCGTATCGGAAAAGTATCATCCGAGTGTCACCGGTGTGACTTGAACTCCTTGTTGCCTGAAGCCTTGGGCTGGTTTCACATGGAGTTAATAACCATAACCATATAACTACCCCCTGGCTGTAATGATGCAGATCACCATAAGGTTCCCGCTGATCAGTAGAAGTGAGAGGAATCGGGGCATGGCGGACATAATAAAGGGATCATATTATGGTAGTGTGAAACCAATCATGTATGTTCTTGGACATGTCGTTGATGATGGGCAACCAATGTATATGGGGCTATACAACATAACATGATGATCAGTTATGCTCCGTTCTTGGAGACCCAAGCGATCCAAACAATGAAGCTCAATGCTGCTGCTCCTCTGGTCGAGATCACATGATCGGAATATGGGATTGGGCAGAACAGGATGCTGGGGCAAAAACTCGTCAGTTCATCACCCCAGGACCCTCTCCCGGGAAGCCTGTCAAGCAGTAGATCCTGCCAGATGAAGACAAAAGTTTGCTACGGGGCCCCGTCATTCCTGCTTTAAGGCTTACATTATTTACTAATGGTGGCCATACATGAGAAAGACTTATGGAAAGAGATTTTCCATAATCCTACAATCTATATTTGAGACAAGTATCTCATAAGTCCAGGCTCTGCCCATGACTAGGGCTGCGACTTGCATATTTTTCACAACCATGCGCCAAACTTATTAAGAATAATCAACGCTAATGTACCGCAACCATGCTGCACAGCTATTGACCAAGCCCGACCGAGATTACACACATTATTCATTCTATTTAACACGATAATGTAAAAATCAATTGTAATCTGGGCGGCCATGCCTGGCTGGATCCTCAAACAGGATTCCTAATGACTCCGCTCCAGAACCAAAGAAGCACATTTATAAAAGCTTTCTGAAAAGATTAAAAGTAAAGATTACAAGTAACGCGCTCTGCTTCTATCCCCTGGGGAAGTCATAATACCATAATTTGTACATAATAGCATAAACTCCGCCTTTTCCAATACATGTACATTCAAGGGGTAATCCTGGACTTAGGGCAAAACTAGAGGCGGCCATTTCTCAGGAAGGGGAGGGAGAAAGGGTATTCAATAATGGGAATCGCTGTGCCAGAAAGGGAGAGGCTCACATAACCGCTAAGACAAATCACTGGCCTCAGAAGTCACTGGATCTATGAGCCAAGTCACTGGCCTCGGCAGTTGATTGTAAGTGACGGGTGACATCACTCACAGTAACTGGTGAGTGATGTCCCTTTCTATGCACCGCTGAGTTCAGAGATTTATCTCAGAGAATCAGTGACTTCTGAAGCCAGTGATTGCCTCAGTGACCCGGAGACTTCTGAGGCCAGTGATTTGTCTCACTGAACCACTGACTTCTGAGGCCAGTGACTGGTCTAAGCGATACAGTGATTTCTAAGGCCAGTGATTGATCTCAGTGATCCAATGACTTCTGTGGCCAGTGATTTGTTTCAGCGATCCAGTGACTTCTGAAGCCAGTGACTTGTCTCAGAGAATCAGTGACTTCTGAAGCCAGTGATTGCCTCAGCGATCCAGAAACTTCTGAGGCCAGTGATTTGTCTCACTGTTCCAGTGACCTCTGAGGCCAGTGATTGATCTCAGTGATCCAGTGACTTCTGAGGCCAGTGATTTGTTTCAGCGATCCAATGACTTCTGAGGCCAGTGATTTGTTTCAGCAATCCAGTGACTTCTAAGACCAGTGATTAATCTCAGTGATCCAGTGACTTCTGAGGCCAGTGATTTGTTTCATCGATCCAATGACTTCTGTGGCCAGTGATTTGTTTCATCGATCCAATGACTTCTGTGGCCAGTGATTTGTTTCAACGATCCAATGACTTCTGAGGCCAGTGATTTGTTTCATCGATCCAATGACTTCTGTGGCCAGTGATTTGTTTCAGCGATCCAATGACTTCTGAGGCCAGTGATTTGTCTCACTGTTCCAGTGACCTCTGAGGCCAGTGATTGATCTCAGTGATCCAGTGACTTCTGAGGCCAGTGATTTGTTTCATCGATCCAATGACTTCTGTGGCCAGTGATTTGTTTCATCGATCCAATGACTTCTGTGGCCAGTGATTTGTTTCATCGATCCAATGACTTCTGTGGCCAGTGATTTGTTTCAGCGATCCAATGACTTCTGAGGCCAGTGATTTTCAGCGATCCAATGATTTCTGAGGCCAGTGATTTGTTTCAGCGATCCAGTGACTTCTGAGGCCAGTGATTTGTTTCAGCGATCCAATGACTTCTGAGGCCAGTGATTTGTTTCAGCGATCCATTGACTTCTGAGGCCAGTGATTGGTCTCCTCCAGTTTCTGGTGTTGAAAGTTCTAACATAGGAGAGAGAGGGGCCCAGGACAATGGAGCTCTACGGGTAGGTGTGTATTTTTATGTTTTCTTTAGGTTTGTTTAACACTCACCTGGTTGCCTCAAAGATTGCTTCTTAGACAACTCCTTTAACCTTCACATAGTACCGACATATTCCATAGGGCTGTGCAGAGATTATTCATCCCTTCAATTCTAATTTATTTCACTAGTATGGTCTTGGAGAGAAACTGGAGGAATCCTTCACAACCATGGGGAGAGCATAAAACTCCATGCAAATGTTGTCCTTCATTGGATTTGAACCCAGGGCTCTACCGTGGCAACAGTGCAAAACACTATGTGACCTTGACAGTGGCTTCTAATACAGTTCCCACAGGTAGCAGTGAGGACCAGAAAAATGCATTTATGGTGGCTGCATGCCTTGTAAATGGGGTGTTTGGAAGTGGGGATGTGGGAGGGGGGTAGTTTTTGAAAAGAGCTGGTACGTTGGTCCCTACCTCGCTTCCCTATAGAGGCACACAGGCTTTATTTTCAGTAAACAATGATATGGAACGAGTGAGAAAAATCAACTGTGAAAATCCATTCTGTATTATGGATCTATTTTCACCTGAAGCACAGCGTCTAGATGCAAATAATTTTTCAAAATGCAATTTCCCAAAACCTTACTTAAAAGCCTCTGAAGAAAATCAATACCCAAAGGATATGTAATAAATGCCTGATAAGTGTAGGAACCCATACAGACCCCCGGATGCTGCATGCTCCATACACCTCAAGGAAAGGTGGCTGCAGCTCTGTACAGACTTCCTCATTTAACTCTATGGACAGACCGAGCATAGAAGTGTATTCTCCATACACTTCAGCTGAGATGTGAACTGATGAACTGCGTACCCCCTGCAGTAACAAAGGATCAGGCATGTTGAATTTGATATTATTGGCATATTCTGTCGTATTATTGGTTTTGGTTCTGTGTACTGTACAAGGGATTCGATGCTTTGTGAACTGCAATGCCCATATATATATATATATATATATATATATATATATATATATATATATATATATATATATATATAGAATGTCATAATAAGTACAACACTAGCTATACCGGCGACTTCGTCCATGGCCCCCTCACCCTTTGCGTGCCCCACCAGCAGTGCCACCCCGTCCTCACCGACTCTGCCTTGTGGGCGCAGTGGGCCTGCCCAACACCAGAGCACCATGGACCCCCACCTTGCGCCCCGGCGGCCCACTCCCTCTTCTCTCGCCCCTGGCCCCCCACTTTTTTCCCTACCCGCTCCCCCATTCCCTTGCTCCCGCCCCAACCTGTGACCTCGGGCCCCTTCCCACACCACCCCGGGCCCCCTTTCCCTCCCTTGTACACACCCTCCCCCACCCTGTGCCCCGTTTTTGCCCACCCAAAACCAACCCCCACACCCCAACCTGCGACCCCGGGCTCACCCCACCCCACTTCGGGACCCCCGTGTGCCAAGGTTACAGGGGTGCATAGGGTTGAGAGACCGCGCAGCCCCGCGGCTGCGGCCATGCACGGCACGCGACACAGGAAGACGGCGGTTTGCAGGAGCTAGGCAGAGTTCAGTCTGCCCCTTCCGAAACCCGGCGGACTCACCAGTCCACGCCGCGCGCCAGTAATGCCGGCATGTGTGGCTCTCATCTGCCGGCATGCACGACGCCATGTTCTTCATGTCAGTGCGCGGCCGGATTGTGGCTCTATAGCTCCGCCCCCGCAGTGGCCTGCTCTAATCGGCGCCCTGCGCCTGACGTGGTGACGTCATCTGAAGTCCTTCAGCCTACACGGACCGTGAACTTGGTTCTCGCAGATGGCCAATACGGCAATATAGGGGGATTGTGAGGCGCTCTATATTCTTTTTCCGGGTGCCATTCTAGGTATGTGCGAAATTTCATTGAAATCCATTTGGCCATTGCGGCGTGATAGCGGAGCAAACATCCAAACACACAAACTTTCACATTTATAATATTAGTAAAGATGACATGCCGTCTTGTTGGGGTTACCTCGGATTTTTCTCTCCTTTCTTTCCCAGTGTCTTGTGGCTTATTTAGTTTCTGCTGACGGGCTTCTTCCAACTGAGCTTTGAGTCTTGCAGCCAGCTCCTGTAAGAAAGACCACCGCATATGAAGGAAAGTCAAAATCAGGCTACAACTGTCTCATGACTTAAAGGCTATGTCTGTCTTCAGAACCAATTTAGGTTTTCTTTTCGTGCATCTAAATAAGAGTTTTTTGGCAATGGATTTTGACACGGAATCGCCTCAAAATCCACTGCCAAAAACGGCTCCCATTGACTTTAATGGGAGCCGCTTGCTTCTTTTTTCCGCTAGCAAGCTGCCCTATCTTGCGCAGCGCGAGGCTCACTCCTGATCAGGCCCATTCATTCGGGCCTAATCCAGACCGTAAAGCCGCAACGGGATGACGATGCACTGGACCAATAACCCATCACGGCTAGCCGTGCTGAATGTTCACACGTGGAATGCAAATTCCGCCGTGTGAACATACCCTAAACCCTCTGACAGGCCATACCCCTGCTCCAAAATCTATCCCAACTTTCGGAAACTTTTTAGGCTTGATTTTCCAAAGGACTTGGAGCTCCATGTATTACCAAGAGGTCCGGAAGGGAAAATACCACTGGTATCTTGACTTCTTCAAATAGCAATTCAATAGCTCTATATTGGAGAAGTTGGTCCAACCTTCTTGGCCCAACGTATACACTCAAATTAAGGACATGTGGTCTATGGCACAGAGTTTCAACCTTAGGAACGTACTGGAGGTGGGCACAGCCTGCAATTTCAGGGGGTACATGCAGAGGCTGAGAACCATTGTCCTCCTTACCCAAGATGAACACCTTGGAGACCTTGGAGCACACAGAAAGCATGGAGCAGAATGGTGAGCGATAAACTCACCACTCACTCCTTAGACTTCGCTGGGTGTGGGAACCCTTATACTACATGTGAGGGCAGTAAGGGAGCCATTATACTACATGTGGGGACACAGAAGGGGCATTATACTACATGTGAGGGCACTAAGGAAACCATTATACTACATGTAGGTACATTGTATACTCAGTGTAGGAACCATTATACTACTTGTAGGTACATTGTATACTCAGTATGGGAACCATTATACTACATGTGATGACACAGAAGAGAGCATTATACTGAGTGTGGGAACCATTATACTACATGTAGGTACATTGTATACTCAGTGTAGGAACCATTATACTACGTGTGATGACACAGAAGAGAGCATTATACTGAGTGCGGGAACCATTATACTACATGTGAGGGCACTAAGGGAACCATTATACTACATGTAGATACATTGTATACTGAGTGTAGGAACCATCATACTAAATGTGGGGGCACTAAGGGAGCCATTATACTACATATAGGGACATTATATACTGAGTGTAGCAACCATTATACTACATGTGGTGACACAGAAGGGGGCATTATAATGAGTGTGGGAACCATTATACTACATGTGAGGGCACTAAGGAAACCATTATACTACATGTAGGTACATTGTATACTCAGTATGGGAACCATTATACTACATGTGGGGACAAAGAAGGGGCATTATACTGAGTGTGGGAACCATTATACTACATGTGAGGGCACTAAGGGAACCATTATACTACATGTAGGGACATTGTATACTGAGTGCGGGAACCATTATACTACATGTGAGGGCACTAAGGGAACCATTATACTACATGTGGTGACACAGAAGGGGGCATTCTACTGAGTGTGGGGACAGTTATACTATATGTAGGGACACAGAGGGGGCTATTATACTAGATGTAAAGCACTGAGGGGGCCATTACAAAACAATTGACTTAAACTAGGAGCCAGCCTTCTATTATTTAGTGATCACTACTTTGGGGGTTCTTAGTTGGGAAACTTTCTTACTAGGGGGTACTTTGCTTGAGCAGGTTTATGGAACAGCTTACGGCCCTTCTTCATAACTCTGTTGACAAGTTCCTGCCTGTGTGAACTATTTGGGACAATACTGCATTACTTGCGGTTTCTAACATTGGGCTGATGATGATGGGCCTGCTGCCTTGCATCACTGGGGTCCTAGGTTCGATCCAACCCAGGACAATCTGTGAATGAACACCACTAAAATGCGAGTTATTGCACGTCTGAACCTTGACAACACTCTAGACCGCAAAATGCAAAAAAATAAATTACAAACTTATGAGCGCTCCCATTTATTCTAAGTGTAACCACGCACAAAATATCTACACGACGCTCCGAATGCCGTAATAGATCTGTGCAATAAAAAAGCCTGATTTCCATGAATATACGAGGATAGTCAATCTCCAGACACTTAATTGATATTCCGCAATAATACAAAAACACATCTACTCATTACTGCCAAGTTTGTTATATAATGAAGCGATTAATTCTGGCGTTCTGTGCGACTACCATAGCTCACATTATTAGCTTATATTACACCCTGGTGAGATTTTATTACTGCTGGAAATAACAACATTAATAAAAGTGCAGAGACTCAGGACAAACAGCGTCTGACGGATTTTTAGATCTGCAGCTGTTTTGCCCCCATGGCCTGGATGGAATAGAACAGGAGGGAAGATGGCAATGCAATATGTCAAGAAATATATATATCTACTTGTCTAATATGGAGTCTCCCTCTTGTACACCCATCCACCTGCGGGCCACAATTCTTAAGCCATCGGTGTTTGCGGTAGGATGTAGTTGTCGGACAGAATTGTCAGCCATATTGATGACTAGAGATGAGCGATCAAATACCTCCCCTCCATAGATATTGGTGTTTAAAAAAAAAAGGCGCCAGGGAAGGTGGGAGGGGAATCGAATATTTTCTGCGTGGTATCCGATCGAGTACACCAATAACTATGCATGGGAGGTATTCGATCGAATACTACTCGCTCATGTCTATTGATGATCACAGTGGTCACCGGGCCACCCAGAGAGTCACAACCCTCCTCAGCTATGTATTACTCACATTACACCCTGGATAGCGGCTGTGCCCTACCAACACTCACGTTGGTTTCTAGCAGAACCCTTCCTCTGCTCCTGCTCTGGGGCTTTTGACTTTTGTCGCCGCCCTGCTGCTTTAAAGGAGTATTCCCAACTCGCCCGTTCATCATTTTGCAGGCTGTATGCTCTGTACACTTCCTGGTTTTCTCGGTACATTGGTGGGCGGGGTTTTACTTGCTCTGCTATCTCTCTTCATAGCAGTACACGTTTTCAGTTAGTAATGAGTTATGGTTGTAAATAAATCAGCACAGCATCACTGGAAGATGCACAATATGAAGCTGATGTAGCAGAGCTGGATTTGATAGGTGATGAGAATCCCAAACTTACATGCTACAGGACTAAGGGTCAGCTTGCAATAAACTCAGTTTTAGGTCTGTGTTACATACAGAGGTAACAGACTCCCTGTCTCAGCCCGCATCAGCAAAATTCAATTAGCCGACCTGATAACTGGAAGATAAAGAGCTCAGAAATACAAGCTGCTCCAAGCACTCGGCTCCCATCCCCTCCTGAGTGGAGAAATAAACTCATCCCCAGGTCCCTGGTTATGGAAACACAGTGTAAACAATGAAGTGAATAATCTCAGATAGCGGCCAAACAAAGCAGTTTTGCTTAAGCAATGTATTTAGGAAAAGTCTTAAATCCACATAAGCTAGCAGTATAGATAGGATCCTTGAGATGGGACAACCCCTTTAAGCTGGTGTTGTATTTAAAAGGGCATTATCCTGCCATACGCTGCCTGTTTGAAGTAGTTACCCAAAAATAAGAGCCAAGGCTACTTTCCTGACTTCATTTTTAAGGCTCACAATCTAAATTCGCTATCAGTATGTCTTCGGCATGTGGGAGAAAACCGGAGTACCCGGAGGAAACCCATGCAAACACGGGGAGAACATACAAACTCCTTGCAGAGGTTTGTCCTTAGTGGGATTCAAATTCAGAACTCCAATACTAAAAGACGTACAGGGCCTCATTGTTTGAGGCTTTCCTGATATTTATTATATTACATTTATCTAGTTTTCAGTTCCGCTCCACTAGGACTAGGAGACAGCTATAACCAGTGACTTTAACTCATCTATTTGGCACTACAAGCAGATTAAAATCTAGAGCTCTGCTTGTTCTGAATGGCTGTTGTGCTAAGCACAAGCTCACCAGGAAGTCAGTCCATTCAATAGGACCTTTCACCCCCAGCCAATACAAGTTCTTAGAATGTGTGAATAGTCGCTGTTCCACTGATTCCAGCGCAGTTGGTAGTTTTTCTCTAGCTCCCACCATTCCCAAGCAATCAGCGCTGTTAGATTTGGTGCCCGATGTGCTATTTAAGCCCTGTAATGTCATGTGGGCGGGGTCAGACAGAGGGCGTGACTCAGAGCTCCAATCAGAGGCATCCAGTGTCAGAGCTCAGAGTCACACCCCTTCTCTGCTCCTGCCTGACTCCGCCCTCCTGACAGTACAGAGCCTAAATAGCATATCAGGCACCAAACTAACAGCACTGACTGCTTGGGAACAGTGGGGGCTAGAGAAAAAATTCCAACTGTGCTGGAATCAGTGGAACAGGAGCTATTGCATGAAAGGGCTGGACTTGGAGGAGGCGGTGAAAGGTCCTTTTTACAATAATAACATTTTAAGCTGCAAACAACAAACTCAGATATAGTAGATATTGACTAACTCACTCTTCAAATGAATTCTGTTTTCCTTTCTCTATGCAAGCGAGTGCAAGCAAAATCTATCTTGATCTAAAATTTATCAAGCACCTATGAGATGAACTGGAATAGACACTGCAAGCAAATATTCATGGCATAGGAAGGACAACATCTGTAAGGAGTTCGTATGTTCTCCCCGTGTTTGCGTGGGTTTCCTCCGGGTACTCCGGTTTCCTCCCGCACTCCAAAGACATACTGATAGGGAATGTAGATTGTGAGCCCTATATGGGACAGTGACCACTATGTCTGTAAAGCGCTGCGGAATATAATGGCGCTATATAAGTAAGCATAATAAATAAATGTATAAGCCAATGGGATGAGATGTTAGATAACCGGATACCTTTCACCATGTAGAGTATGATTCATATGTAAAAGAAGCATTATAAAGAATATATTAGATGTTAGTGCACAACTTTTATGGCAAGTCTAAGGAATGTAAAAACCCTAAAATCGGATCCTTGGGTTATGGAGAGTACAGTTATGTAACAAGACTTACCGTGTTCCCCATTATCTCTGCCTTGACAATCTTGGCACCTAGCTTGTTCATCTCCTCCTCGCTGAGTATCTGGACGGGTGGCGGTCTGGTTTCCGTTCTGCATGATATAAGATAGAAGTCAGCACACTAAGAATACAGTGTCCAAATGGTAAGCATATATACACGAGGCAGACAATCGCATATAAGTAGCTAAACTTGCAATAAAACTGGAAAGCACAGGGGGAGTGGGGTCGTGTAAAATAAAAAAAGAAGGGATCCTCACTTATCCCTGCAACAGTGTTAGGTCCCCCTTTCCAACTGGTGGCTGCACTTGTCGGGCCAGAAGGGAAGGGTTTCAGGTGACCTATTCACTGGTTACATGTTGGGAACCAGGGACACATTAGCAAGGGCATCACCAGCACCCAATATGACTGATGTGGCCAGTGATAGTCCAACTAGTCTGGGCATGGGATGGAATGAGAGATCCAAAACCGCAACAGAGGACAAGGAATAGGAGAGTACAATCTTTTTTTTTTTTTTTTTTTAACACACCCCCAATCCTCCCCTGGGTTTTCCAGTTTGACTGGAACATCCTCTTAAAGGGATTCTACCATTAAAACACTTTTTTGTAGATAAGACGTCAGAATAGCCTTTAGAAAGGCTATTCGTCTCTTATCTTTAGATGGGATCTCCGCCGCGCTGTTCCTTAAAAATACCGGTTTTTACCGGTATGCAAATTAGTTCTCTCGCAGCGATGGGGACGTCCCCCAGCGCTGGAAACGCGACGTCCCCACTGCTGCTTAAAAACAGGCTCCAGTGACGCCTCTATCTTCGGCTGGATCCTCCCCTTCTTTCTTCATCTTTCTTCGGGGTCACCTCCGACGCCTGCGCAGTTGGCTCTGCCAGTGAGACACTAGTACAGCCGACTGCGCATGCGCGCAATTGCGGCCTCAGAACTATAGCCGCTGGCCGGCATGCGCAGTCGGCTCTACTAGTGTCTCAATGGCAGAGCCAACTGCGCAGGCGTTGGAGGTGACGCCGCTGAAGAAAAACGAGGAAAGAAAGGGAGGATACAGCCAAAGATAGAGGCGTCGCTGGAGCCTGTTTTCGAGCAGCAGTGGGGATGCCCCCATCACATTTCCAGTGCTGGGGCCCGCCCCCATCACTGCAAGAGAACTCATTTGCATACTGGTGAAAACCGGTATTTCTAAGGAATGGCGCGGCGGAGATAAGAGGTAAGAGACGAATAGCCTTTCTAAAGGCTATTCCAACGTCTTATCTACAAATAAAAGTGTTTTAATGGTAGAATCCCTTTAATGGAGTACTTCCTTCTTGTAAATGACAAGTGAAATAAGCCATCACTTTACAAGCAGTGGGGTATGACCTCTGGTACACCCACCATTATTTAGCAAGATGGGGCTACAGGGCTGACATAACCCTGGGCTCCCTTTTTTTTGCACAGGTGTGCCCTGGCCACTAGATGTGGGCCACCAGTCACTTGAATAGGGCAATACTGCAGTTTGCCACATAGTGGGTGCCAGTCAGTATTAGTGCTTTGCTTTGGCTTAGTGTCTCCTCCCTCCTCCATAGACTTCTATAAGCAGTTGTAATTTGATCTGTCAGTGATCTGCAGTTCATCAAAACAGATTCAGCAGAGATTTCAGAGTTAATGTCAGTTTAGGAAAGAAAGGGGGGGGGGGAAGGATCTCATATGTGGAGAAAGATCTCTTGTGTGACATATATCGAAGCTTCTAATATATGCCTTTAATACTGATCGACTAAAAGAGTTTCGAAAAGTTAGTGACCCTGAGGTAGGACCCGCATCCAATATATACAGCGTATCTAGGTCTTAGCAGGGAATACCCATATAACTTTTATTAATTCATCCAAACTATTCACAGTGGTGAGAACAAGAAATATTTTTATTGCCTGGTAATCTTGGATACCTTTCCAATGCACCTTTATACCCTCTCCTATGTATAGTGTTTATATTTCATATTCAACTCATATTGTTCCCATTCATCTATACAATCTCCCAGTCTTGGCAGCATGGTGCGGAGCCGGCCATTTACATAATAGGGTAATCTCATACACAATACAAAGGGGATACAAAGATCGGGAGATTGTGTAGAAGAAAGTGTTCAACATCAGCTGAAGAGGAAATATAACATGAAATACACCATTAAGGGGTTATCCAGGGAACTAAAATGTCCAGAATTATATTACAAGCAGCAGAACTTATATTTCAGCTTTGGGCTGTATCCTGTATACAGCGATGATGTGCCAACTCTGGGGTCACATGACTGACCTTACTCTACTCATGTGGAATTATATACTTAACAAAAAAGTGTGAAACAACTGAAAATCTGTCTTATTTTCTCGGTTCTTCAAAGTAGCCACCTTTTGCTTTGATTCTTGCTTTGCACGCTCTTGGCATTCTCTTGATGGGCTTCAAGAGGTAGTCACCAGGAATGGTTTTCTCTTCACAGGTGTGCCCTGTCAGGTTTAATATGTGGGATTTCTTGCTTTATAAATGGGGCTGGGACCATCAGATATGTTGTGCAGAAGTCAGGTGGATACACAGCTGATAGTCCTACTCAATAGACTGTTAGAATTTGTATTATGGCAAGAAAAAAGCAGCCAAGTAAAGAAAAACGAGTGGCCATCATTACTTTAAGAAATGAAGGTCAGTCAGTCTGAAAAATTGGGAAAACTTTGAAAGTCTCGTTAAGTGCAGTTGCAAAAACCATGAAGCGCTACAAAGAAACTGGCTGACATGAGGACCGCCCAGGAAAGGAAGACCAAGAGTCACCTCTGCTGCAGAGGATGAGGACCGCCCCAGGAAAGGAAGACCAAGAGTCACCTCTGCTGCAGAGGATGAGGACCGCCCCAGGAAAGGAAGACCAAGAGTCACCTCTGCTGCAGAGGATGAGGACCGCCCCAGGAAAGGAAGACCAAGAGTCACCTCTGCTGCAGAGGATGAGGACCGCCCCAGGAAAGGAAGACCAAGAGTCACCTCTGCTGCAGAGGATGAGGACCGCCCCAGGAAAGGAAGACCAAGAGTCACCTCTGCTGCGAAGCTCATCCGAGTCACCAGCCTCAGAAATCGCAGGTTATCAGCAGCTCAGATTAGAGACCAGGTCAATGCCACACAGAGTTCTAGCAGCAGACACATTTCTACAACAACTGTTAGGAGGAGACTTTGTGTAGCAGGCCTTCATGGTAAAATAGCTGTTAGAAAACCACTGCTAAGGACAGGCAACAAGCAGAAGAGACTTGTTTGGGCTAAAGAACACAAGGAATGGACATTAGACCAGTGGAAATCTGTGCTTTGGTCTGATGAGTCCAAATTTGAGACCTTTGGTTCCAACCACCGTGTCTTTGTGCGACGCAGAAAAGGTGAACAGATGGACGCTACATGCCTGGTTCCCACCGTGAAGCATGGAGGAGGAGGTGTGATGGTGTGGGGGGACACTGCTGGTGACACTGTTGCGGATTTATTCAAAATTGAAGGCATACTGAACCAGCATGGCTACCACAGCATCTTGCAGCGGCATGCTGTTCCATCCGGTTTGCATTTAGTTGGACCATCATTTATTTTTCAACAGGACAATGACTCCAAACACCTCCAGGCTGTGTAAGGGCTATCTGACCAAGAAGGAGAGGGATGGGGTGCTACACCAGGTGACCTGGCCTCCACAGTCACCAGACCTGAACCCAATCCAGATGGTTTGGGGTGAGCTGGACCACAGAGTGAAGGCAAAAGGGCCAACAAGTGCTAAGCATCTCTGGGAACTCTTTCAGGACTGTTGGAAGAGCATTTCAGGTGACTACCTCTTGAAGCTCATCAAGAGAATGCCAAGAGTGTGCAAAGCATTAATCAAAGCAAAAGGTGGCTACTTTGAAGAACCGAGAATATAAGACAGATTTTCAGTTGTTTCACAGTTTTTTCTTAAGTATATAATTCCACATGTGGTAACTCATAGTTTTGATGCCTTCAGTGTGAATCTACAATTGTCATACTCATGAAAATACAGAAAACTCTTTGAATGAGAAGGGGTGTCCAAACTTTTGGTCAGTACTATATATGAGTCAGTGACACCTTATGGTTTATTTTGGGTCAGAATTTTACGCCAAAATATTGACACAACATGGCCCCCACTTTCCACCTAAAACCACTCCCCTTCTGGCATGAAACCACACCTTTTTTGAACTAGCAAGGAAAAAATTGAGCCTAAAATTAGATGAGCCAAAAATTTTCTAGGTAAGGGTGCAGCCACAATAGTGAATGTTCCCCAATGAGTGATATCCAGATTACAGGTTCCCACGCTTTACAGCAGCCACATAGACCATACATTTATATACTGTTAACGGCAACTCAGGCAACATGGCCGACCCATAATCATTTACTATACTAAATAAATACATCAAGAATATATACACAGTCCAGTCAATGTGACCACCGCCTACTTTTGACGTCAACGTTAAATAACCAATCTCAGAAGGCACGTGTCATCAGCCATCTGGGTGCACTCATCATTGTGGAAGGCACGATGGAGCTACACAAATATGCATCTATACATGCAGACCATGTTCACCATGTTGTTTTTCCTCAGGATGATGGCATCTACCAGCAGGACTAGACGACGTGTCATAAAGCTCGCCGTGTACGTGCGTGGTTCGAGGAGCACCAGGATGAGTTTACTGTACTCCCTCAGCCAGCAAATTCCCCGGACTTGAACCCAATTGAGAATCTTTGATACCACCTCGATCGGGTATTTTGCGCCATGGATGCTCAACCGCATAACCTAGCGCAGCTGGCCACGGCACTGGAGTCGGCATGGCTCAACATCCCAGTGATCATCATCACAACATCCCCTCTCTTCCTGCACGTCTCGCAGCGGTCCGCTCTGACAAAGGTGGTTATTCTGGATTTTGACAGGTGGTCACATTAATGTGGCTGGACTATGTATATGTATGATATATGGATTCCCTTTAAACTTAGGTTGGGGTACATATCAGTAAGCGTGTAGATGGTCAGAGTCCGGCCTGGATTCTACTTGAGAGTCCACTGTCCAATCAGCTGTGGATGTTCTTTTAAGAAGGTCATCAGAATCTCCCCGATGGAAAGACAGAACTTTCTCTGTTACAATATCATGAATGTTATAGTGTGAGACCCCAGACATGATCTATCCGGATGGGAACCCGATATGGAGCCATCATTGTGCGAGAAGCCAATACATTCCAGCAATTGAAGACTGAGCAAAATAATAAGCCGTCACTGAGAAGTGTGTAAAATACTGCAAACAAATTAGTGTCTAATGAATCTGTGTGTGAAACACCCCCATGGGACTGTCTGCGGCCAGCAAGCTGCCTAAATGAGCATTATTAGCTAGAAATTACAAGGTTAATGGCTCGGCTAATAGCAAATTATTAAATAGGAGGCAGCACCTAGAAAGGGGATTTAAAGCGCCCCCTTCCTCTTTATTATATAATTCACACCCATCATCCATAACATTAAAACCAGGGGAAGTGAACAGTGAGGATTATCTTGTGGCAGGGGCATCTGTCAAAGGGGGATGTAATAGGTAAGAAGAGAACAGTCAGTTCTTCAAGTTTTTGTTAGAATACGGGGAAATGGGCAAGTGCAAGGATCCAAGTAACTGTGACAAGGGACTATGGGATGTCCTATACATTGTTCACATGGCCTGATTGCTGCTCGGTTGCAATGAACGAAACGTTCTGAGCTCCGATACATAAATGTACAGTGATGTGCTTGGTAAGTACTGAAGAGACTTGTGTGTTTGGATCTTTGTTCCTCAATCACACAAAAACGGCTGAACAGATTTGGATGAAATTTGGCACATAGATAGATTGTAACCTCCATTAAAACATAGGCTACTTTTTATCCTGGTAAATGACATGGCTTCACGGCTGTTATGAATTTATGTTCACATACTATATTACACTGCATCTTATCTCAGCTTCTGATAAAGCCAGGACTGTTATCTCTCTACCGTATGTAAACACTCAGTTAACCCTGAGTCCATTGTGTATATGCATTTGCATATTATCTGATCTGTTCCAGGCAGTGCTGACACACTGGATGGGAAAACACCTTTAACCCAAATTGCCAGTTTACCAATTTGAAACATGCTGGGAAAAAGAAAAATCTAATTTGTTGCAAAATTCTTAAACAACGGGAGCTATGAAGGTAGCCAGAAGTGACAGAGTTCTCCTCAAGCGGAGCTGACGGGGATCATCCGTGCCAACAACCCGCTCATTATATGGTGTCCCAGCGAGTTGCTGAGATGCCGGAACAATCACAGGCATGGTGCGAGGAACAAGCTCATCAGCAGGACAGCTTAAGCACTGCCGAAACGCCGGAGCAGGCAAACCATCGACGGCAGCAATTTGCTGAATATAGGCGGATCGACGCCAACAACACGCAGACGAAGTCGCGGGCAGAGGATAGTTGATAATATAATAAGTCCCAAAAAAAACCCCGATACTTTACAAGGACAGGATTACTTTGTTGCATACAGCCTTCAGGCCCTTAGTGCTGATCTCCAAAATCTCTACCAGGAGCCAAGCTATAGGGGGTGCAGGGGCCCTCTGTCACATACAATATGACAGGGTTGTAAATGGCACAAGCAGCTACAGACTCTGCCCGGGGACCCAGGAGCTTCAAGTTTCTCCTCTGAACTGATGTGTAATTCAGTTATAGAAATCTACATTTTCCTTTCCTTCAGACATACATATAGACATCCGTGCATGAGGACCCAAGAGACAAAGACCCTGTCCGCTTAAAAAGTGGTTACACATAGACACCCCCAGATCCAATAGCCTATAATGAGGTCCACCGGGTTTCCACAGGTTTTATACCGAAACCAGCGGAGAGAAAAGTCCTCCGCCAATTTTAGGTGGATCTTATAGAGACTCTAATGCAAGCGTGACTCCAGCCTTAGTCTAAGAGTCTGTTCACTTGTTCAAGATTTCATGAAGGTTTTGGTGCAGATATTACACAAATGTTTCCGTCTCTACCCCATTTACATGCAGGAAAAATCTGCTTACTCTTTTAGAGGATTTTGCAAAAAACCCTTAAAGAAGTAAATAAAGGATATAGAAGTATAAAGGAGGAGAGAGAAAGATTCTACACTGGACAGTCCAGATTATTGCTTAGGGTCACGTATATTCCACACAAATGGTTTCTCTGACTGTAAAAAATTGCTTAAAGGGATAACCCAGTTAGCGCAAGCTACTCCAGTTCCAGTGAGAGTGCTTGGTCATACAGTCCGCGCCGCTCCGTTCATTGAATGTGACCACCAGAGATAGAGGTTTACTCGGCTATTGATGGTGGACCCCGTTCAGAACAGGTATGCAAATCAACCCGGGTGTCAAGATCGATGGGAGTCCCAGCAGCAAAAGAACACCAACTCGAATACCCCTTTAAAGTGTACCTGCCATTGCAAAATATAACTTCATAAATGAATAGTACAGGTGAATATAAGAAACTCTGTAATACATTTCATTAAAGAAATCTGTTTCCTTCTTCATTTACCGACCTACTGAATATAGGGGATCTGCAGTGCTCCTGTTTCGTCGGGAAGGGGTTAATAGGAGCACTGCAGATCCCCTATAGTCAGCCAGACTGAATTCCAAGTGGGGGAAAAAAACCCAGTTCTCAAGCTCAGGGAAGGGGCAGACAGACAACCAAAACACCCCGTCCCCTTCCCAAGCAACTACTGCACCCAAAAACTCTGCTGAATTTCCCCCCCATCGGCTTATACTCAAGTCAATAAGTTTAACCAGTTTTTTGTGGTAAAATTAGGGGCCTCGGCTTATATTCGGGTCGGCTTATATATACGGTACTTTTTACATAGACGTCTATGAAGAGAGTGCTGGAAAAGACTTTTAGCACTGCCTTACTTCGAGATAAGACTCTACCACTGCACAGAATGAGGTAATAAAACAACTAAGAGCCTCCTCACCCCTCCCCTCTCCATAGACTTGTGTGCGAGGTAAATATGGAACCAATTCTATACATTATATGGCAACCTAATAAGTGATGAAGGAAAGAAATATCCTTAATAACATATCACAAACTTTCATACATTCGCCTGTACTATTTATTTATGAAAAATAGTTTTAGAATTGTAGGAACACTTTAAAGGGTACCATGGAAATTGAAATATATGGTGTCCCATCCGTTTTTCTGTGCTAATAGCCACATTATGGCTGCAGCACATTTTACATTTGTCTCTGTGGCTGTGTACAATAATGAGCAATCCTCCCCTATCCACTCTTAATGGTTTATTTACATGCAATTCTGCCAGCAGTAACTGTACAACAGCAACCAAATAGCAAATAAAAGCCCAAGTGACCATACCATAGGAGATCCAGAAACACTGAACTGCACATAAAAAGCAAATACATGCAGGCATAAGGCAGCTGAAAATATCCATCACACAGGAAAAGAGAAATCTATAAGCACAGTCAGGAAAGCTGCGTGATGTCTATGAATAATATCCCATTTATAATCACACAGGCAGCCAGAAGTAGATACAATAACATAAGTAAACGTTTCTTACATTGTAAGCTGTGAGATGTGCAGAATGTTTAGTCCGATGCACAGAGAATAACTACTGGCTCCGAGGAGAATCAGCCCATCCCCTCTCCATTCACAGTGTGAAGACCGAAAAGACTCTCCTCCTTATACTGTGAAGCCATCCAATAATAACACCTAAAAAGTGGATGTCTTGCCTCACCATATTGCATTCTATCCAACACATGCAAGACTGAGCCAGAAAAGTGAATACGAAGAGATAAATAACCTAGAAATCAGTCGCTGGATTAAATTAGGTCACAATGGACTTGGAGCTGTCACACGTCATAGATTTTCCGTCACGGTTTAACACAAGCAGCAGGATTTCACATAGCGCAGGCTTACATTTCACAGATTCCCACACATGGCTGTTGTGAGATGAGAAGGTCTTTACTGCTGTCATCTGGGAGGAGAGCAGACAAGATATAGCACCGAACCACATACAACCAATATGGGAATATGGGTCATATTCAGCAAGCAGCCATGGAGGATACAAGTGAAATTTCACAGAAATACAAGACCACTCCCAGATCAGGGTATATGTAGCGCTGAGATGGATGACATAGATAAGTCATAGCTAAGTAAGGGTGGGAAGCACCAAAATTATCTCTAGGCAAGTATAAAGATTTTTGTTTTTTAAAATGGTTGCACGGACGGATTTACAGCAGGGTGATTTGAGACACTAAACCCTCAGTTCATAAGTAAGTTTAGGTCATTTAGTGTCTCGCTCCACTTTCTTTTGGAAACCTGTCCCTCTTCCATTGAGAGGCCATCTTGCTTTTTTAATGGTATCTATGGACGGGACTTCCCTAGTAACAGGGAGTGAACAAGTGGTGGGAACTATAGAGAGGTCTGTCAAGCAGAAAACAGCAACATTTTTTAAATAAAGTGCATTACATTTCGGTCCAGAATCACATGTTCTATTAAATTAGCTTAAGTTGTCTGAAAAGTAAGTGACCCTTTGAGGTATCAAAGTAAAAAGTTTCCTCAGCATGCATGGCTACTTCTCCATTCACAGTGGCCCAGTAGGTTGAGACATTTATGGCATGTCATAAAATTTAAAGGGAACACCCCATTCAATTTTGTATGGCGAAACCTCTAGTAATCCTCAAATAATTGTCATATATCACACGTTCTAATAAATCCGTGGTTATTAGATCTAAGATTTTTCAGGCCTGGACTAAATCTATAAACTAGGTAATCGTTATTTTTAGAGAACTTGTCACATTGAAAGTCACACTGGCCTCGCGTTACAGAGCAAGAAGTACTGAGCAGGTCCATATATAACTTAATGGAAAAATATTCAACACAACTTATTTACTGATCAAAACATATGCTTAGAAGTCTAATGGGCGGTCCTAATCCGTTGACAGGTCCTACAGGGAGGGCTGTTGATCACCGATTAGGACCGCCCACAAGAAGAGGTTTAGCTCAATAAAGGACAAGTTATACCAAATCTTTTCCCATAAAGTTATGTATACATCTGCTCGGCTCCTCCTGCTCTATAAGAGGCTAACTGAATTTTCAATCTGGTTGGTTCCCTTTAAAACTCAACATTGGCTTTAAAGGGGTTCAATCATTAAAATGATATTTTTTCTCGATAAAATATAGGAATAACCTTAAGAAAAGCTATTCTTCTCCTACCTTTAGATGTCTTCTCTGCGCTGCCGTTTGGTATAAATCCCGTTTTTTTTTTTTCGGTACGCAAATGAGTTCTCTCGCATCACTGGGGGCGTCCCCAATGCTGCGAGAGAAATCTCCAGCGCCGCATCTATCTTCGTCTGGAACGGTGTATCCCTACGTCTTCTTCCCGCGCTGGCTTCAATCTTCTAGGCATGCGAAGTCGGGCCTCGGGCAGAGCTGACTGCACATGCCTGCGGCAATTTTCCTATATAAGCAGCCATTTTCTAGAGGCTGCTTACACAGTAAGCTGGGGTAAGCGGCCACAAGAAAACGGCCGCGGGCATACGCAGTCGGCTCTGCCCGAGGCCCGACAGCAGAGCCGGCTGCACATGCCTAGAAGTTTGAAGCCAGCGCTGGAAGAAGACGCAGGGAGAGGACGTTCCAAACGAAGATGGAGGCGGCGCTGGAGAGTTCTCTCGCAGCATTGGGGACGCCCCCAGTGCTGTTTAAGTACTGAGGACCGCCCCTAGTGCTGCGAGAGAACTCATTTACATACAGAAGAAAAGCATGATTTCTATGGAACGGCGGCGTGGAGAAACCATCTAAAGGTAGGAGAAGAATAGCTTTTTTTAAGGCTATTCCTACGTATTATCGAGAAAAAAAAAAGTCATTTTAATAACTGAATCCTTTGAAAAATATTCAAAAGCTTCTAAATCAGAAAAGAGAAGATTTTCCATGAACAGTTGACCCGTCTATCCTATATTCTGCCTGTAATTCGGTTTTAGGATCCTCAGAATGGACTATGTTTTTTCAGACACGGGCATCAAACATTCAAAAACAACCCATCGAACCTGCCAGAAGTTCATTACTGGGCAGGAGTGGCGACGACTTCCCATTACACGGCGTGTCTCTGCCACTAATATCAGAGGAGCGGTCTAGCTGTGCCGGCCGCGCACACACGGAGAAGAAAAGATAAAAACCTAATAGATCTGCTCGGCTGAACTGCAGGAAACTAGAAAGCAGAGAAGCCGTACGGTTTGATAGGGAGAGTGAAAAATATATTTCCTCGCCGCCGGTTTCAGAGATTTGGGCTTGCAAAACCAGAGGAAGCAGCGGGTGGTTATCAATTAGGAAAGCTTTCAGCTCCACTCCTCTTTTATGCTGTTTTCCTAACCTATTCAGAACATGGCAGGTCTTAAAAGAGAACTTCCTGACCTCTGCCGCACGCTAGAAAGCGCGGATTAATGGAACCACTCTGTACCTAAATTATTCCAAACAACAGTAAGGAAAAAATGTTACCAGATAAAAAAAATATAGCGAGATAAGAAATAAATAGAACGCGTCGTGTTAACAGAGGTTGGTACTGCGCGGTAACATTAACGTAAGACGTGACCAGACTACAGTATGGGGAGGACTTCCCCGGCCTAACTCATTGAATACCCAAGTTGTGGCAATCCTTAAAGGGAATGTGTCCTTAAAAATAAAAAATCTAAATTTATCTAATTTTTTATTTTTACAAATTTTTGATAACCTATATTTAAAAATAAGTAGCAAATTTCTCTCTGGCCGCTAAGATTAATAATAGACTGAGAATTGCCATTTCTGTAGTGTTTTTCTTTGCAACATCCACCTCATTTATATCACATGATTACAATAGAAGTTCACACCTCAATCGAGAACATCACTGATCCATCATTGCATCCACTACTATAATAGATTATTGTCCTAGTTTATCTACTCCACTTCTCTGCACAGAACATATCTATAAAACACTCTTAGAGACCTCAGTGGGTTGACTGTGACTATGCCATAAAGCATATCCCTAAAAACTATTAAAGGGGTATTCCCACCTCGCCTGTTCACCATCTTGCAGGCTGTATGCTTTGTTTACTTCCCGGTTTTCTCGGTGAATTGGTGGGCGGGGTTTCACTTGCTGTCTCACTTGCTCAGCTATCTCTCTCCATAGCAGTCTATGTTTACAGTCAGTAATGAGGGATGGTTGTAAATAAATTAGCACAGTATCACTGGAAGATGCACAATATGAAGCTGATGTAGCAGAGCTGGATTTCATAGGTGATGAGAATCCCAAGTTTACATGCTACAGGACAAAAGTGTGAGTTTATTCCAAGCTGAGTTTTAGGTCTGTGCTTACATACAGAGGTAACAGACTCCCTGTCTCAGCCCTTATCAGCAAAATTAAATTAGCAGACTGATAACTGGAAGATAAAGAGCTCAGAAATACAAGCTGCTCCCGAGCACTCAGCTCCCCTCCCCTCCTGAGAGCAGGGAGCTACATCACTTGTCCTGGGCAGAGACATAAGATCATCCCCAGGTCTGTAGTTACGGAAACGCAGTGTAAACAATGAAGTGAATAATCTCAGATAGCGGCCAAACAAAGCAGTCTTAAAAAGTCTTAAATCCACATAAGCTGGCAGTATAGATAGGATCCTTGAGAAGGGACAACCCGTTTAACAGAGCACGGTGGCTATCCCCATCTTTATGTGCAGAAAATAAAAACAGATCAGAAAAATTAATAAAATAAATTAAATGGTACACCAGCTATATGGCGAACCCTCAGAGACCTCCAGTACACTACAAATAAAATAAAACTACTTCCATAACGGTAAAACATACACATTCAGAAAAATCTTGAGGACATACCGTGAGGATGATGGTGGACTGTCTTCAGGAGATGGCTGGTGCTGTACCTTCACATCTTCCTCCTGACATTTCTCGCTTTTTGTACAGGTATCTTGGTCTTCCTTACTAGATCCCTGGCTCTCTACTTTGGAGCGGTTTGATGACGTCCTCTTCCATAATGGTGGAGTTTCATCGTCTGTAGGTTTTAAGAAGCGACTTTTCGTGGACATCTTAGATGATGACTCCGTGTCAGTTCTTTGGGGTCTAAACTCACTGGTGCTGGACTCTTCCTTGTCTTCAGATGGTTTCAAGAACTGGTACTTTAGCCTTGAGGAAGCACTCTTTCCCTCAGTGGCTTCTTCCAAGCGTCTTGCCAGATATTCTCTACGCCCTGACTCTGGTCTGTTTCTGGAGGAGTCTTTGTCCTCTTCATTGGTTTTATCTGAACTATATTCTCTACTACTCTGTCTATAGGATGACCTATCAGATCTGCGATCGTCACAGTAGCGGTCATGTTTTCTATCGTAGTCACCAGACCCTTCTTGTTTTGTATATCTTGGAGAGTCTTGGTCGTGATATTTTGATTTTCTCCACCTATCTCTTCTATCGTCCTGTTCTCCCCTTACATTCTGGGATACTGCCTTTTCTGCAGCTTCCATTTTACTTTGGAAGGTTTCCATAGACTGTTAAGAAATAGATAAGAAAAATGTGCAAATTATTACAATGCATCGTTCTTGGTGACAGACGTGAGGACTGTGAGATCTGTATTCTAAGTCAGGGCTTCTCAAACTTTTCAAGCCAAGTACCCACTCATGGAAAAAGTTCCAACCAAGTACCCCCAATGGACACTCTGGTGTCCATCATGTGACAGATCTTGATCCTGATCTCAAGTGGGACTAGTGCTCCAAGTAAATCCTTTTGCCTTTAGGGCCCCCAGTGGCAGGCCCACACTAGAAGTTCTGAGACTCCAACCAGCTATTCACAGGTCATAGGTCAAAAGCTATCTGTCCATTCAACACCGACTACACACTGCTATAGAGGATGCCCATAACCCTGCCCCGACGGCCCTCGACACCTCCCTCTGCTAGGCAGCCACTGAGTGAGAAGATGGTGGATGGTTTAGGTAGCATTAGCCCCAGGAGAGACGGAACCTGATCTCTCACTAAATCTGCCACTTCTAGTGCACTGGTTCTTAGCCAAAATATGTACATTGGAGTATATGTACCACAGCGTGAGAACCACTGCTTTACTACTGCGTAAGTCAGGGGTCCTCAAACTACGGCCCGTGGACCACATGCGGCCCACTGAGGACATTTGTCCGGCCCGCCGCATGTGGTCTGCGAGTTGTCGCCCGGCTCACTCACTAACAGGGAATCTGGTACAGGATTCCCTGTTAGTGAACCTTTGCTGCTTTCAGTTGTATGTGCAAATGAATATACAACTGAAAGCTGTCAGTGTAAGCCGCGGTCAGCAGCCTACACTGACTGCAGAGTGTGACCTCTGCCCTGACACAGGCACGATGACATAACTCATCGCACCTGCAATTTGAAGGAGGAGGACGCGCGCGTGCAGCATATATATGTATATGTATGTATGTATGTATGTGTATGTGTATATGTGTGTGTCTGCGTAGGTGTGTGTGTCTGCGTAGGTGTGTGTGTCTGCGTAGGTGTGTGTGTCTGCGTAGGTGTGTGTGTCTGCGTAGGTGTGTGTGTCTGCGTAGGTGTGTGTGTCTGCGTAGGTGTGTGTGTCTGCGTAGGTGTGTGTGTCTGCGTAGGTGTGTGTGTCTGCGTAGGTGTGTGTGTCTGCGTAGGTGTGTGTGTCTGCGTAGGTGTGTGTGTCTGCGTAGGTGTGTGTGTCTGCGTAGGTGTGTGTGTCTGCGTAGGTGTGTGTGTCTGCGTAGGTGTGTGTCTGTAGGTATGTACTGAGGAGCATATAATACTGTGGGAGGCGTACTGAGGAGCATATAATACTGTGTGTTTGGGGGGTGTACTGTGAAGTATATAATACTGTGGGGTGGGGGGGCGCTACTGTGCAGCATAGAATCTTATTTTTTTTTTTTAAACTATATTTCGGCCCTCCAATGTTATGAGGGGCAGTGAACTGGCCCCCTGTTTGAAAAGTTGAGGACCCCTGGCATAAGGGATATCCAGAATTTAAAAAAAATGTATTTAGCTAAATACATTCATTAAAAGGGAGGCTGTCTGGGTGATTTGGGACACTAAACCTCTCATAGGTCCTTATGGACTGTCCCAAAATCGCCCTGTAACTAAGCAATTTGTGCCCGAACTGAAAATAAAAAACCTTTATACTCCACCCACCACAGCAGTACCCCGACAATGGCGCAGTTCTTCAGTGAAGCCAGAGGAGTACATTTGATCTTCAATGCGCATGCGCCAGACTTCAGACACATGCGCAAGTGAAGCAGGGTGGTACAAGACCGGCTTCACTGGAAAACTGCGCATGCGCTGAAGGTAGCTGAGAGGACTCTAATAAGAGGCTGGGTAAATATTTTTTTTTAAATGCGGGTATGGATGATTGTTCCACAGGGCGATATGTGACACTAAACCAACGGTCAATAACAGATCAGTGGGGTCTGACTATCGGCAACAATTCCTATCAGCTGCAGGTACCACAGGGCTGCGGCCTCTCCACTTTTTGCATACATTGGTCTGCCTGCAAGTGCAAAGTGGTTGCCTGTAAGGGGTTATTTGGAGTAACAAAAAAAAAAAAAAAAAGGACAGAACATAGAATGAAGGAGATTGAGCTGCAGTACCAGGCGCTGCCCATAAATAAGAGTGGCGCTGTTTCTGACGGGTGGGAAAAAAGGAAAAAAACCTTTTTTTCTGTAATCCCCGGCCGCATCTAGTTGGAATGAAGCACAGCATGAAGAGCGGCGTTCATCTCTAATATGCAGAAAGCAGCAGGCTATTAATGAATGGAGAATAAATGGACGACCTCCCGAGTATTCTTTACGATGAGTGATTGGGTGAGATAATGTGAAACAAAATCAATGTGCAGTCTTACCCCGTATCTCTCAGCCACAATGTCCTCCAGACTCCGATTCTCTCTCTCCGATTGTTCCTTCATTCTCTGTAGAGACTTTTTCAGCCACCCCAGGCCGCCGTCTGCAACGAGCTGAACTGAGAGAAGGCAGATAGGAAATGGTTAATTCTACAGTATACGGTATAGTTTATGGCTAGCCTGAATCTCTCTATGGTTATCACAACTCAAGATCACAAACACTGAACCATTCTGCTTTATCCTTGTGGTCCCATCCAGTGCTGCTACGCCATATTGTGTCCCGGAAAATGCGTCTTGGGTACTTCGCCCGGGGCACATTTTCCGATCTTACAGAGAACTTGTAATTCCCCTTCCAAAAAACGGAAAGTCACTTAACTGACTCACCTTTCCTCCCCCAGCCCATCATACTTACCTGTCTTCTGGTCTGGACCTTCGAGGCATGAGCCGAAGACATCACTTCTTCTGGGCGGCCAGCACGTCTCCCACCCACGCCTGGACAATAGAGGCGGTATGCCGGCATATACATATGATGCACAACGTGATGCAGTCTCTACTGCACATGCCGGCACACTAGTTTTATTGCACAGGCCTTGAAGAAGAGACGTCCTGTACCAAGAAGTCAGGTAAGTATGATGGGGGGGGTTGTGTTAGTTAGAAAGGGCTAGTGGTGGACAAGCTAGCTAGGGAAACAGGCAAGTGTGTGAATGAGAAAGAAAGAGAGTGGATAGCACTGCAGCCTTGCAGCGCTGGAGTCCTGGGTTCGAATCCCACCAGGAACAACATCTGCAAGGAGTTTGTATGTTCTCCCCGGGAGGGAGGTGGCATGAATCAGCTCTGTTTAAAGCCCAAGGCATCATGGTAGTTGTAAAAAAAACACAGAGCAGGAAGATACCCGTGTAAACAAATGCAGAAGATGCCAGGAACTCACAGAGAGACCCAGAAATCCCGGCTACCAGTCCCAACTAGGCCAGGAGCGGTAAGACTCCTGTGACCAACTACAAGACACATCAGTCACATGTCCAATACTGATGACATCACTGCTGATAAGTAACCAGTCCTGCACACTGGCTTCACCACTTCCAGCCCAGCCAAGACCAGCAGTGGAGCATACAAGGATACGCAGCGCCCACATGGACCTCCATTCCCAGCAACCAGTGGGTTTTCCCATTTAGCCTGTAAACCCCTTTAACAAGAGGAATAATAGAACCATGTAGTCACGCATTTCCAGGAGGAATAACAAAGAAACACAAAATGCTAAAAAAAAATGCTCCTGAAGTGTATTTATATGGGAAATGCAATTTTTTTCTTGCATTTTTGCCAAATCTTATCTAGATTATTTTTTCCCCACAAGATGAGTTTGCTTTTGACAATTTCTAGCGAATTAACCGTCGGATATTGTAAGATCCACCAAGGAGGACATGAGAAGGAGAAGGCTCCTGATTAATACGGTTATGTTAATGTATGTACGGGCTGGAGGAAAATAATACAAAGGGATGAGAACTCTAATACAGGATGACAAATGTGAGCGCTAGCTTTCCTATGGCAGCACAAATGCAATTTCTATTCTTTCAAGGCTCCTGTGGATCTCCGGTGTGACAGTGAAATATACCGACAGACAGCTGAACGCTGCCAGCCGCTTCTATGGAAATTGCTTTTACCTTTTTTAACTGAGGTTACATCCCCCTCCTCTGGTGGCAATCCTGTACCGCCATCCTTCCAGAATGGGTTTAATTCCCTGGCCTGCAGCTTCTCCTGCAATACACGTAAAGGTAAACCGTATTATAGGAGGCGCCGCTTCTCCGCAGCTCTGGACTTCAGTGAACTAAAATAATTAATAAAATGCATATAAAAGTACAAAGATAAAATAAAGCCGTAGAGGAAGACCTACAGCCCTGCCTTATCCCAGAAAGAGCGTCCCTCGATCTATAGATTGCATATCGTGCAGTTCAGTCCAATGTGCTTGAATGGATAGGAGTTGCAATACCAGACACAGCCTATAGACAGAGGTGGCGTTGTTTCTGGGGGGAAAAAAACATCCGCTAAATGTAGGCATCCTAGCTACGATGACGTTCCATAAGCAGCAATATATTCTTGGATCTTATAGCCGAGCCAGTGCAAAAAAGAGGCTCCGGTTCTGGAGGACTCAGGGTGGGCATTTAGTGCCAAACCAGGAATAAGGCTAAGTTCATCAAAGACTCCGCCGTAGAAATTGCCAAAAATTGGCAGACACTTTCAGTTTTGAAACAGTGGACCCCGTTATAGTCAATGGAGTGCGCGTGTGACCACTGAAACAGCTTTGTATTGGTCGGGTTCCCCGGTGAACTTGCAAAGCTGTAACCTCACACTCACTGATCACATGGCTGTGCTGCAGACAGTCCCATTAAAAGGAATGAGCATGAGCTGCAATACCAAGTAAAGCCACAATGCAATGTATGGCGCTGTTCTAGGTAAGTAGTGAAGAGGCCGCAGCAATTGATATCATAGACCCTGGACAACCCCTTCGAAAGTGTAATGTGTGATGAGACAACCCAGCCAGACACATATAGTAACTCCAATATAATCTGACTAAGAGGACAAACTCCACTTTGGTAGCCTCTGTATGTCCTTTGTCCGAGACATATAGGTGACATCTTCAGAAGCAACGTGACAGAGGTCATAGATATTAACGATATCCTGATGTGACCGCGGCCTCACATTGTGAGGGCAATGTAAAGTAATTCAAGCCCGGGGCAAAAGGACCAAAGGTAATGGTGTAGAATTAAATGTGAGGAGAGGGAGTGAGGGAGGGTACACAGGACACATCTCCATCATACATACAGAATTATATTACCCTACACCACAGTCACTCACTCGAGAGGTTATGGAGCGACAACTACCACCTTTGTCCTTGGATTGTTAGTGGTATTGCAACTCACCCCATTCATTTCAGAGCAATTAAGCTGCAATGCCAGACAGGGCCTGAGGACACAGGTGGCAGTGTTTCTGGTAGAAAGCAGCTTTGTTTCTTATACAAATGGGACCATTCACCACCTCCACCTACTCTAGTTCTTTGCACCCTATAATAAGCACCACTCCACTGATTCTTGGAATTTTTTTCTCTAGCCCCTACCGCTCCTGAGCAATCAATTCTGTAATTTTCAACACACTTATGCTCTCTACTATCCTGGGCTGAAGCAGACAGTCGAAGACCGCTCCTATGACCGTAGAGATCTCAATTCTGCTAAAAATAATAGCACTGATTGCTCAGGAATGGTGAGGGCTAGAGAAAAAAATCCAACTGTAATGGAATCAGTGGAACAATGCTTATTGAAGGATGCAAAGAGTTAGACATGGTGGAGGTTGCGAAAGGTCTGTCTTTAAAGGGTTATTCCCAGCTCAGCAAAGCACCACTCATACTCACCTGTCTCGAGTTTTCAGGTGTCTCCCCCTATGGTCTGGCCTTGCTGCTCCTAAGGTATTGTTCCGGAGGAATTCCTCCCCACTTCAGCGGCTTAATGGGATTCTACGGTACCATTAAACTACCTTTTTTTCTAATGAACACGTCGGAATAGCCTTAAGAAAGGCTATTCGTCTCCTACCTTTACACGTGGTCTCCGCCGCGCTGTTCCGTAGAAATACCGGTTTTAACCGGTATGCAAATGAGCTCTCCGCAGCAATGAGGGCGGGCCCCAGCGCTGAAACACCGATAAGCGCGTCCCCATTTTCCTTGTTCTGCAGCAACTCCGCCTCTTCTGGCTTCTCTTGCTCTTGTAGTTCTATACAGGAGAATAGAGAGGCCACCCCAAAATGGCCGCCGGCCAGCTCCTGTATTGAACTGCAAGAGCGGCTACCCCAAAATGGCTGCCGGCCAGCTCCTGTTTTGAACTGCAAGAGCGGCTACCCCAAAATGGCTGCCGGCCGCCAGCCATTTTTGGGTAGCCGCTCTTGCAGTTCAATACAGGAGCCGGCCGGCGGCCATTTTGGGGTGGCCTCTCTATGCTCCTGTATAGAACTACAAGAGCCAGAGAAGCCAGAAGAGGCGGAGTTGCTGCAGAAGAAGGAGGCGGCGCAGGAAAGAGCTCTGGGCAGCAATGGGGATGCGCTCATCGGCCTTTCAGCGCTGGGACCCGCCCTCATTGCTGCGGAGAGCTCATTTGCATATCGGTTAAAACTGGTATTTCTACGAAACGGCGCGGCGGAGACCACGTCTAAAGGTAGGAGACGAATAGCCTTTCTTAAGGCTATTCCGACGTGGTAATTAGAAAAAAAAGTAGTTTAATGGTAGAATCCCTTTAAGGTAAGGACACAAGATGTCAAAGGTCATGTATGCGAGTGACCTTTCTTTAGGCCTCTGACTGAACACACACCAGGGCCGCTACTGGACCAGACCACAGTAGGAGATACCGAAGAATCGGGACAAGTGAGTGTGGGTTTGGGGGTTTCTTCACCTTCGCCAGCCTCTTCGCCAAAAGCAGTTTTCCCTTGACAACCCCTTTAATTCATAATCACCTAGCTCTAATCCATACATATATTACACACACACTGGGAACTTCTGCCATTCTATTTTGTCATTTTGCAACAACAAAGAATTTCTTATCAAAACGCAATACGTCTTGTGTTCCCGGCAATCTGTCTGCGGTAATAGGACGGTACAATTCTGCTTTGCACTTATGGAGATAAAGTAGAGCAGATAAATCCACAGAGAAGAGCGTTTTCTGCTGCGCCAATGATATCCGGGGCTGTGTGATGGACGACCTTGAAGGAACCGTAGCGAGAGACAAATATTGTCAGCACGAATATTAAAGCTCCCCGGTCACAGAGGCAGCGGAACAGAGAGCGGCCAGGCAGGGTTAACTCCCAATACGCCGCTCGGGTCATGTTTATATTCACAGGTAAACAATATTCGGCAGTGCAGCACTAACATACACACTCATCTTATTATAGAAGGATGGCGGGGCACCGGGCAGCAGGGGAACGGCTCAGAGTTATTAAACAGATGGAGGGCTAGTCATTGGGGTTAGACTAGCTGGGCCCGTGTTTCAGGAAAAGCCAATCTTGTAGGATTGTGTCATGCAGCGATGTGGAGAGCATACAGGGAATGGTGTAATCGAAGAAAAACATCCAACAAAAAGGAGGCGTAGACAACTGGCCGATGAGGTGGATGTCAAAAATTGCAAAATCTGCCACTTTCACCAGACACGAACATAAAAATGTATCTGAACTTGAGATATCTGACAGGGGGTGAGTAATCTGCCCTGCCTTTTATGATACAACCCTAAAGTCTGCATTCTGACAGATAAGAGTGCTCTAAAGTTATCCCTAGCATCACTCCAAGATGTCACAAAATACAATCCATAATGCAATATGGACAGATATAGCAGTTGCCAAAAGGGAACGGTCACTTCAAAGAGCTGTATGTTCGGTTTTATGCCACCTAGGTCCCCTCCACTAATTCTGACACAGTTGGAATTTTTTCTCTACTCCCCACCATTCCTGAGCAATCGGTGCTGTTAGTTTTGGTGCCTGATATACTATTTAGGCTCTGTACTGTCAGGAGGGCGGTGTCAGGCAGGAGTAGACAAGGGGTGTGATTCTGAGCTCTGACACTGACTGCCTCTGATAGGAGCTCTGAATCACACCGCCCACCTGACATTACAGAGCTTATATAACACATCAGGCACCAAAACTAACTGCATTGATTGCTCAGGAATGGTCGGGACTAGAGAAAAAATTCCAACTGTGCTGGAATCCATTGAGCGGTGCCTATTAATGGATTGGTGAAGGTGGTGAAACGCATCTTTACAGACATAGTTAGGAATGTGATTTTTACATGCAGATTGAGGTCTAGTCATTGGGGTTAGACTAGCTGGGCCTGTGTTTCAGAAAAAGCCAATCTTGTAGGATTGTGTCATGCGACGATGTGGAGAGTATACAGGGAATGGTGTAATCGAAGAAAAACATCCAACGCAGCAGGAAAAACATCCAACGCAGCAGGAAAAACATCCAACGCAGCAGGAAAAACATCCAACGCAGCAGGAACTCGGCTTTCATATGACACCAAACACACTGTTCCAGGTAGTGTAACTGGAGATGCCGCTGTTTGAAGTGACTCTTACACCCACCCACCTTTGTCAATAAATGAGATTTTTATATACTGGCAGCAATATACACTCACCGGCCACTTTATTAGGTACACCATGCTAGTAACGGGTTGGACCCCCTTTTGCCTTCAGAACTGCCTCAATTCTTCGTGGCATAGATTCAACAAGGTGCTGGAAGCATTCCTCAGAGATTTTGGTCCATATTGACATGATGGCATCACACAGTTGCCGCAGATTTGTCGGCTGCACATCCATGATGCGAATCTCCTGTTCCACCACATCCCAAAGATGCTCCTCTATTGGATTGAGATCTGGTGACTGTGGAGGCCATTGGAGTACAGTGAACTCATTGTCATGTTCAAGAAACCAGTCTGAGATGATTCCAGCTTTATGACATGGCATTGCATTATCCTGCTGAAAGTAGCCATCAGATGTTGGGTACATTGTGGTCAGAAAGGGATGGACATGGTCAGCAACAATACTCAGGTAGGCTTTGGCGTTGCAACGATGCTTAATTGGTACCAAGGGGCCCAAAGAGTGCCAAGAAAATATTCCCCACACCATGACACCACCACCACCAGCCTGAACCGTTGATACAAGGCAGGATGGATCCATGCTTTCATGTTGTTGACGCCAAATTCTGACCCTACCATCCGAATGTCGCAGCAGAAATCGAGACTCATCAGACCAGGCAACGTTTTTCCAATCTTCAATTGTCCAATTTCGATGAGCTTGTGCAAATTGTAGCCTCAGTTTCCTGTTCTTAGCTGAAAGGAGTGGCACCCGGTGTGGTCTTCTGCTGCTGTAGCCCATCTGCCTCAAAGTTCGACGTACTGTGCGTTCAGAGATGCTCTTCTGGCTACCTTGGTTGTAACGGGTGGCTATTTGAGTCACTGTTGCCTTTCTATCAGCTCGAACCAGTCTGGCCATTCTCCTCTGACCTCTGGCATCAACAACGCATTTCCGCCCACAGAACTGCCGCTCACTGGATGTTTTTTCTTTTTCGGACCATTCTCTGTAAACCCTAGAGATGGTTGTGCGTGAAAATCCCAGTAGATCAGCAGTTTCTGAAATACTCAGACCAGCCCTTCTGGCACCAACAACCATGCCACGTTCAAAGGCACTCAAATCACCTTTCTTCCCCATACTGATGCTCGGTGTGAACTGCAGGAGATTGTCTTGACCATGTCTACATGCCTAAATGCACTGAGTTGCCGCCATGTGATTGGCTGATTAGAAATTAAGTGTTAACGAGCAGTTGGACAGGTGTACCTAATAAAGTGGCCGGTGAGTGTAGGTCGTGTATAGATTCTCCTTCACAATACTTGGATACTTATTAGGGAAAACTGTAGAGCCTGTTAATGACTAAAAGGGAGTAAAATAGGTTAATAAATTATATTACAAAAATATTAATCAAACACCCTCCTACACAATGGAAAAAATAAAATTACCGTATTTTTCGGACTATAAGACACACTTTTTTTTCCTCCCAATATGCAGCGTGTGCAGCGTCTGTGTCCTGTCTATGAGAATCAAAAGGAGAGCAGCACGGTGCCTGCCTGCTCTGCCCCTCCTTCCCTGTCTGTGTCGCGTGTTTGCAGGAGCGAGATATGAGAGGCAGGGAAGTAGGGGCGGGCCAGACAGGTGAAGGAGGCGTGGTTTCAAGCTTGCCGAGAAAACCACGCCTCCTTCTCCCGTCTGGCCCGCCCCTCCTTCACTGCCTCTCAGATCTGGCTCCTGCAATGAAGCCACACAGACAGGGAAGGAGGGGCGGGCCAAACGGGAGGAGGAGGCGTGGTTTTATCGGCAAGCTTGAAACCACGCCTCCTTCACCCGTCTGGCCCGCCCCTACTTCCCTGCCTGTGTGGATTCATTGCAGGAGCAAGATCTGAGAGGCAGTGAAGGTGGGACGAGCCAGACAGGTGAAAGAGGCATGTTTTCAAGTTTGCTTAGAAAACCACACCTCCCTCACCCGTCTGGCCCGCCCCTTTTTCTCTTCTTGCATAGCTTCACTGCAGGGTGTCTCTTTCCATCCATGGATTAGATAGATAGATAGATAGATAGATAGATAGATAGATAATGTTCAAATCACCCCCATATCCCTAGAATACATATAAAACAAAAACATTACTGTGAAACACATACACATTTGGTATCCCTGTGTCCGAAAGCCCCCGGTTCTATTTACATTGGTGAAATATTATATTATTAGATTATTAAATATTTCACCAATTTTTTTTCCTTAATTTTTTTTTCCCCTATTTTCCTCCTCTAAAACCTTAGTGCGTCTTATGGTCCGGTGTGTCTTATAGTCCGAAAAATACGGTAATCAATGCTTACACTTTAAAGGGATCCTATCATTTAAAGTCAATTTTTGTCCTTAACACGTAGGAATAGCCTTAAGAAAGCCTATTCTTCTCCAGGCTGCTGTTCGGTTTATAATACAGTTTTCGTCGGTATGCAAATGAGTTCTCTCACAGCACTGGGGGCGTCCCCAATGCTGCGAGAGAACTCTCCAGCACCGCCTCCATCTTCTTCAAGAACGGGTCTTCTTTGCGTCTTCTTCCGGTGGTGGCTTCAAAGTCTAGTAGAGATAACCGAGTACTGTTCGGATCAGTGCATGCGGCTGATCTGAACAGTACTCGCTCATCTCTAACGTCTAGGCCTCGGGCAGTCGATTGCGCGCATGCCTGCCGGCCACAAGAGAATGGCTGCTTACAATACTGTGTAAGCGGCCATTTTCTTGAGGCCAGCAGGCATGCGCAGTCGGCTTTACCTCAGGCCCAAGGCCTAGAAGTTTGAAGAAAAAGATGCCAGAAGAAGACGCGAAGAAGACCCATTCCTGAAGAAGATGGAGGCGTCACTGGAGAGTTCTCTCGCATTGGGGACACTCCCAGTGCTGTTTGAGCGCTGGAGACCTCCCCCAGTGCTGCGAGAGAACTCATTTGCATACCGACCAAAACCGGATTATAACCTGAACGGCGGCGCGGAGAAGACATCTAAAGGTAGGAGAAGAATATTCTTTCTTAAGGCTATTCCTACATGTTAGGGACAAAAAAGATGACTTTTAATGATAGGATCCATTTAAGCACAAGAAGTCTGGATAGTAATCTATGTGCAAGCTGTAATGGTGGACATTTTGGTTCTCATCATGGAAGGTATTTCACGTTTTCTTTGTGGTATTCTGCTCTTATTTGTAATGGGTGGAGCTCCCCTTTAAACCTCACATGGGAAACGGTTCAAAAGGCAAACTCGCGTGCAGCAACCAATCACAGCACAGCTCTTATTTCTTGCACTGCCCTTGATATATGAGAGCTACGAAGTGACTGGTTGCTGCAGGCACCGGGGACGGTTTTCCAGACAGCTCGGATACAAGAGGTTTTATAGGATTTTCTTGCCTCTTACAGAACAAGCCATCTCCGCACTAACACACACTCGGCCGGTACAAATTTGCAATGCAATTCACACACAGTGCACGCTCTTTCAGATGAATGACTCTGTTACCTTCTCTACAGCCTCGGCTCGTTCACGCTCCAGTGTTTTTTCCTTCTGTCTTTCTTCTCTTAATGCGGCTGCTGATGTCGCTTTCAGAGACATAAAGTCTAAGGTCATCCACTCGTCCCTCTGAAATGGAAGCACGGGTTCATTTAGCATTACAACACATACAGGCAATCTCTGGTCTTATGGGTAAAAAGCTTCAGCCGACCACACAGAAAAAAGAAAACTGTCAGGTATCTAAGTGGCAGGGACACGGCGTACATCCTAAGCTCTATACGCTGAAGGATCAGGAGGTAAGAACCATGTAAAATAGGGAAAATGTGGTATAGTATATTACTGAACGGTCCCCTATACACGGCAGACATAGACACAGACATCACATATGTAGGTACTGCAGTGTCGTCACACTGAAGTCTATAATTCAGGACCAAAATGTAAAGCAATTTAATTAAAAATGTTGGCATTATTTGCTTAAAAAAACCTTTCTAACTTTTCTGCCACTAGGTGTCTCCCTTCTAGCTAATTTGAAGTTCACTTCCCGTTACTAGAGAAGTCCTGTCCATAGATACAAGATGGATTCACAATGAGTGAATGAAGGAGGGGCTGATCTTCCACACACATCTGCTTTCTCTGTGCACTGGACTGAACATTCTGTGCGTAGTACAATGGAAGAAAAGTCTTCCATGTGATTGTAACTGAATCTGGCTGCTTGTGTGATTCCAGATGGGATACACAGAAAGTAAGCAGTTTTACTTACATTACCCACTGACCGTTGCAGTCTGCTTCTTATTGTACATACCCACAGCCTCAGAGACAAATGTAAAAAGTGCTGCAGTCATAATGGGGCTATTAGCAGCAAAAAAACTGCTAAGATATACTACAAAAATACACTGCACCCGTGGCTGGGCCGTGGCTGAAAGCTGGCCTCTTTCAGCTAGCTGATATTACTGACTATCGGACCCGGGCTCTCTTGCCATTTGCTGAGCTCCGGTCCAGATTTGGCCTCCCCATGTCTAGCGAGTTCACGTATGTCCAAATTTCCCACTATGCAGATGAGTGTTTCGGGAGACAGTTGCACCCACCCCTTTGATGTTTGAGCAACTCTGCCAGGCTGGTACTGGAACGCAGGGGTTAGTCTTGGACATTTACCGCCTTCTATCGGACCCCACCCCCGAGGTCTTGCCCAAACACCCCTACATGTCCCGGTGGGAAACCTATTTGGGTCAGCCCATCTCAGACGCTGACTGGTCCCTCATCTGGGATAGGGGGCTTAAGTCCTCTAATTGTGTCGTTCATAAAGAGAATTTTTTAAAATGCTAATGCATTGGTACCACACACCAGCCCTTCTCCACTCCTTTGACAGGTCCATCCCAGATTGCTGCTGGCGTTGTGGCCTCACCCCGCACATATCTTTCCCCTATTTTGGTCCTGCCCTTCCCTTATCCCTTTCTGGTGCCAGGTTCAGGATCTATTAGAGCGGGTGTTGGGGGGGGGGGGGCGTTATCCTCTCTCTCCTAGGACATTTCTCCTTCATCTCCCACCTGTCAGGTTGCGAAAGCCCGCTCTTCGCCTCTTTTTATTTCTTTTGACGCCTGCTCAATGTTTGATAGCTAAACATTGGCGCCAGCAGGCCCCCCATTCCTGGAGGAACTGTACTGTAGGATCAGGTGCAACCCAGCCTATAGGACACAGTATCTCACTGCACTCTTCCGGTCTTCCCTTATCCCTGTTATCCCCTTGTTTACGGTCTTGTCTTGTCTTTGTCTACTACTGTCTTTTTTGTCCTTTTGCTTGTACAAGATATCTATGTCTGTTTGATAACCTATGCCGTTTTGCTTACTGGGTTTACATTGTAATTTTGACGGTCAGTTCTTTTTGGTCCTCTTTTATTTGGGACTGATATTGTCGAATCTGTTCTTTTTTATTGTTAAAAAAAACTTCTTAAATAAAAACAATTTTAAAAAAAAAAGCTGCATGTTATATTTCCATAATTTTTTGAATTTTGTATTTTACCACTTTTCTTAATAAAATGTAATTTTTAATTTAACTTTTTTTTTACGGTTTTATTGACAGACTTATATGAGGGCTCTTTGTTACGGGCAAGTTGTAGTTTTTGTTGATACCTATAGACATATATACGTACTTATAAATACACAAACATTTCCATACATTAAAATACATTGTGTTTAGGGTTGAGCGATCGGGATCGGAAAAGATAGGATTCCGATCGCCGATCGAGTAAATTTCACGATCGCGATTGGAATTCCAATCCCGATCTTTTTAGGTAGGATTGAGGTCGGCGGTTATTTCCCACAATGCTTTGCTACTAGCCAAGCATTGTGGAAAAAGCTAACAATGTTAGGAATGAATGGATGCCGCCGGCACACAGCCTGTGCTGGTGTCCGGCCGCTTAACCTCCTGCGCGCCGGCTGCGTCCATTCATTCCTATGGCATAGCAGGGAGGAAACAGAAGAGTAGATGGTATCTACTCTTCTGTTTCCTTTCTGCTGTGCTGTATCCTTGACTCTGCTACATCTGCATTATTGTACATTGAGTTGTCTGTCTACTCTTCTTCTTCGTCCCTGCTTTACCATATACTCATCAGCTCTGCTACATCTGAGATCTACATCTCAGATGTAGCAGGGCTGAGTATACGATAAAGCAGGGACGAAGCAAGTGGTTCTTAACCTTGTTTGAGGTACCGAACCCACCAGTTTCATATGCACATTCACCGAACCCAGTCAGAACAGTCGATGCTCCCCGTCTGTTCTCGTCTCGCCTCTTCTTGGTCTATGCGTGCCTGTAGCTCCCAGGTTAGTGTTACAGACCTAGGAACAAGGCGGGGCTTGTGGATTAAGAGAGTGTGGTTGGGTACTGTACCCGCCCACACTCTCCTAAGCCACTACAAGCCCCGCCTACTCCCAGCATCTGTAACACTAGCCTGGGAGGCAGGGGCACATACGGTGCTCTGCAGACATGCGCAGTAAAAAGAAGAGGAGCGAGAGCAGAGTGGATCGGCAGCGCTTCTGTGCAGGTAAGTGGACAGCAGGGAGGACTTAAGTAGCCAGGGGATTTTTTTTAAATCACTACAAAACGTGGAGTCTAAAAATGAAAGTCTTCAATTTTTGGATTCCACGCTGTGTAGTGAACAGGATCGTTTTTAAAATCCGATCTCCGATTATTAAAAAAATCCCATTGACTCGCATTGGGATCAGAATTGGGATCGGGATCGGGTTCGAATGGAAAATGATCGGAAATCGGATTTTAAAAACGATCCTGAAATCTCAAGATCGGCTCAACCCTAATTGTGTTTTTTTAATCTTTTTTTTTTTTTTTTTAAGTGTTCACCATACAGGAAAGTGTGGACCTCTGTGCACGTGGCAATATATAATATGTTTATTTAGGTTTGTTTTTTTTTTCTTGAACTTGCAACAGGTATTTTTTTACATTTAAGTTACTTTTAAATGTTTTTCCTGCTCCACAAGGGAACATAAACCTGAGATGACTTGATCCACTGTACAACGTACTGCAATAATTCTGTACTTGTGCCTATGTCTCCCCCGTGAGCTATTGGAAGAGCCTCCTGGCTGCGATGACGACCCCTCAGACCCCGCAATCCCTTTCGTACTGCTAGTACCAGGCCCTGGCTGTAGAATACAAGTATCAAGCACAGGTTGCTGCTACAATTCTGTGCTGTTCCAAGACATGGCCAATGGAAGGAAACGAGTGTGTTTCTTTGGAAAAAATGTAATTTATTTTTTTCTAATCTCAGATAAACCTGCTTGTCAGAGTTTCAGGATTCAGGATGTTCATTCTGTATCTGCACATTTACATGAAGTAATGATGCCTGGGTGCTGTGATGGCGAAAGCCGCGAAGAGCAATACAGGCCATGACAGATAAACACCAATAACAGCAGAATAACAAGATACAGGTAGACGGCGGCATCACCCGGGCCATGGGTCATGTGTAGCAAGCATTTTAATAATCTCCTCCACCGCCAGGCCTGGAAATCACCAGAAAACTGTTTATGTAATATGTATTTCATTCCCAGAGATAAGGAATAAAACAGGGCAGCCCGGGCCGCGCGGATCACGATGTGACAAGATAGACTCGGACATGACGAGCGATATACTTATAACCCACACTATTCCATTTACGTTTTATATATTCTTAGAGATTTACAATGTCTGTATATTTAATTGAACTATAGAGGACATGTGTTATTTACTGCTTATGGCATCTGCATAGACAGCAGCGCTGTACAGAGATGGTTATTATTCACCAATCTGCTCCTAATATGACAGAACCTAATTTCTATAGACACATACTGATGACTTGTCTTATGGAAAGGACATCAATATGAAAACTTGGCCTGGTCACTAAGGACTAAGGAAAGGAACAAGGACATCCCTTGCATACGTCACCTGTGACATCTCGAGTCCTTTCCTTAGGCTGCTGAGTGACCTCAGCGGTCACGTGCAATGAGGACTTCGACCAAAACAAGACCTGGGAGCAGAAGGACCATAGAGGTAGGCACCAGAAAACCAGGGACAGGGTAATAGGTTTTAATTTCCTTCTTCAGCTTCCCAGGCCTCCGTGCCAAAAACAGGTTATCCTGGATGATCCCTTTAAAGGTACATGCACTCTCAGTCCAGTTTAGCACACACGTCCTCCGAATATGAAGATGGGTGTAAGCCTCTGTGTGACACCTCCAGCGGCAGGAGCAGGAATGTAAAATGCAATATACTCAATTCTTTCTTTACCCTTCAAATCGCTCCCCAAACACACACCCACTGACAGCATTAGATGCTAATCTAAAATGTGAGGATACCATAGCCCCTATAATGACCCAGGTCACATTAGAGGAGTTATGTCACAAAGTTTTTAAAGGGATTCTATCATTAAAATCACATTTTTTCTCGATCACACGTAGGAATAGCCTTAAGAAAGGTTATTCTTCTCCTACCTTTAGATGTCTTCTCCATGCTGACGTTCGGTAGAAATCCCAGTTTTATCTGTATACAAATGAGTTCTCTCGCAGCACTGGGGGCGGGCCTCAGCGCTCAAACAGTACAGGGAGCATCCCCAATGATGTGAGAAAACTCTCCAGTGCCACTGCCATCTTCTTCTGGAACGGCCTCTCCCTGTGTCTTCTTCAGTCATGAGTTTCAATCTTCTAGGCCTCGGGCAGAGCAGACAGTGCATGCCCATGGCCACAAGAAAAATGGCCATTTTCTTGTGGCCCTTACACAGTAAACTGGTGTAAGCAGCCATTTTCTTGTGGCCTGTGGGCATGCGCAATCGGTTCTGCCCAAGGCCTGATGGCAGAGACGACTGCACATTCGTAGAAGTTTGAACCCAGCTCTGTAGGAAGACGCACAGAGAGGCCGTTCCTGAAGAAAATGGAGGCAGCGCCGGAGAGTTCTCCCACAGCATTGGGGACGCCCCCAGTGCTGCGAGAGAACTCATTTGAATACCGACAAAAACTGGGATTTCTATCGAACAGCGGTGCGGAGAAGACATCTAAAGGTAAGAGAAGAATAGCCTTTCTTAAGGCTATTCCTATGTGTGATCGAGAAAAAATGGGATTTCAATGATAGAATCCCTTTAACCTCTCATAGGATAGCATATAAGTACCTGATTAATGGGTGTCTGACCGCTAAGACCTCCACCATCCTGAGAACAGGAGAGTCTTTTCCCCCTGCTGTGCATTCAGATTGACCACCGCCAGGGTGAATGTGGGTGTTACTGGTCGCGGACGGCGCTCCCACCCATGCAAATGGGCACTGGAGATAGCCAAATGAATTGAATGAGAGCTCCAACCACCCTCGGTCGTACCCACATTCAGCCTGGCTTCGGTCAAGCTGAATGCAACGGGGGGAAGGGGAGGAACTCCCACAGGTCAGACCCCACCAATCAGGTATTCGGATAAATACCTTTCGTAGCATAACTTCTTTAACCTCTTAAGACCCCAATACCACCAGGAGGATACAGATTAACCCCTTCACTAGCCTAAACCACTAGGGGTGCAGACAGGTCCTGTTACTATATCTATGGGGGGAAAAAAATCAAAAACAAAACAATAATTGTAATTCTCATGGCCATGAAATGATAACATACCTGAGTTTCTGACCCGGTTTCCCTCACAGGGGACTCGCTTTGGATTTTCCATGCCTTTTTGTCACTGCTCGGCTGCGCCGCACCTGCCTCCACCCATTCACCGTCAGAATCCTGACCACGAGAGAACAAGACATGTACATGGAAAGCGTTACATACATACATATATACTTGAACAGACTGACCGTTACATATAGGGTACATGTACACTGCCTAACGGATGCGGTATTGTAGAAAAATAGCAGATTAGTAGATTTTGTGGATTATCGGAGGGCAAATTGGAAGACTTGGAATAGAGTAATACCGCCATTGTGTACTGCTATGACACCGTTTGTACATATTCTTACCCTAGGATTCGCCTCAAATTAGGAAAACATTAGTGAGACGTAGGGGACGAGGACAAACGGCAAGGTTAATTGACATAGACAAGGTCATCCGTGCGCAGTTTGTCGGGGGACATAGTTCTGGAGCGCTGCTAGAAAAATAATCTCCTTAATGGAGGTCTGCGAGCCCGCTACGGCAGGATAGCATCTCCTCCTATTTATTCAGGATTCATCTGTCACAGTAGGATTAATGGCACTGGAAGGAGAAATTACAGCAGGATAATGGCGGCCCTCGCAGAAAGTAAACACGCAGACTCCGCCGCCGCACTGTCTACTTCTATGGCTTGTAAATTAAATTACAGCACGACACCACACAGGGCAAAATCTACCTGCTGCCTCCCCTCCCCCTCCGCTTACCAAGGATGAACCGGCTGACGAGTCGTCGTTTTTCTCAGATTTGACGTTTTTGCTTTTCTTCTTCTTTTCTTTTTTAGATTTTTTGTCTTTTTTCTTCTTTTTCTTTCCTGAATTCTCCTGAAACAACACGGAGTACGTGAGCGCCATGGTTTCCCTTGTTCCCTCAGGTTCAAGAGGTTGTCCAACCCCACAGGATAGGTCATCAGTATGCGAGCTGTGGGGGGTCCAACACCCTGACCTAGGGCTTTTGCAATTATGACCAAAAATCGCAATTAATCTGGCCGTACTTTTTATAGTAACTATGTGTTGGGTGAACCTTGCAAGATTCGGTGCATGAGGTTTGTCTGGCAGTTTTGCACGGACCAAACAAGTCCAAACTGAAACTTTTATTATACTGAAGAGACCACAGAGTAATATTAGTGAAGGTCCATGAGAGGAGAGCAACCACAAAAAAAAAAAACAGGCTCAGTGGTTAGCACTGCAGCCTTGCAGCGCAGGAGTCCTGGGTTTGAATCCCGCCAGGAACAACATCTGCAATGAATTTCTATGTTCTCCCCGTGTTTGTGTGGATTTCCTCCCATTCTACCAAGACATACTGATAGGAAAAAATGTACATTGTGATTCCTATATGGGGCTCAATCTAAATAAAAAAAGGAAAAAAACAAACAAACAAAACAGTGTTACTCACCTCACGTGGGCTCCGGTGCATCTGCTGATCCTCTTCAGGCTTCCTGAATGAGGTCAGGGACCACTGAGACCTCCCATTGGACCTCAAAAGTCACATAGGTCATGCAACATCATGGCAATGGTGTAGCAATGCCACGTGACCACTGAGGCCCAATTACAAGACTCAGCGATCCCAGACGCCATTCAGGATGCCTGAAGAAGACAACGACTAGTGACAAAGCCCAGGGGAGGGAAGAAAAGCTATTTTTAAGTTTGCTCCCCTCCCATGGGCCTAGACTTATTATACTCTGTGACAACAATGTATAATAGTAGTCGGGAAGGAACTGCAGGTAAAATTTCATATTCATTATGATAAACAAAACAAAATAATCCTAACAAAATCGCATCTCTTATCCGGATTGACTGTCGGTTTCAGTTATTTTTCAATTAATTGCCCGGCCGTACCCTGAGCCCACACAGATTAGCTGTCAGAAGATATAGCAGCGAAGCAGTAGGGTGTGTAGGCTCTGCTATTCAGGTAATGGGAGCAGAGCCCTGTCCCCTGTATAGTGGTTGTCCCCATTACTTGAGTAGGAGAGCCTGCACACGCTCCCCATCCAATGTTATAGTTTCCAGCACCAACACCGCCGCTGCTGCTGATCTGTGTGGGGTCCCACAGATCACATATTGATGACCTATTCTATTGAGTAGTAAAATCCCTTTAATGAATTGCTCTGCGCTCTTATTTCGTCGTTATGATGGAACTTTAGGTGACTGTTTTTGACTCAAAGCATTTCAAAAGTGCCGCACGATTTTTTTTGCTTTTTGTCACCGTAACATTCTTCTGTCAACTGAGCTGTGCCAGGGTTTGTTTTCCGCACGATGAATTGACGTTTTCATTAATTCATTTGGGAGTACAAATGAATTTCTGAACAATTTTTATTTAATATTTAACCATTTAGATGGGATGAACAAAAGAAAAAAAAACAGCAATTCTGGGATTTACTTTTTCAAGGTAAGTACAATGTTCACCGCGAAGGCTGAATAACAGAATGTGCAAAATAACATGAAAAATGTATAGGTTATAGAAATCGGATTAGATTCCAAAATCTAGGTCAGCCATCTCTGCAGTTTCACTTGACATCTCTCGCGGTGAACTATAATGTACTTTACTCAAACCGACAGCAGGGTTTGTCCAGGACTGTGGAGAAGATAAATGGTCACTACCCTTTAATTGACGAAAATTAACAATTAATGACGCGGGTTAGTTTTGTACGTTAAACAGGTTGTCTGGGACAAATTAAAACTTTACCACTAAGCTAAACCTCCTCCTCCTGCCTACCTTCACATTTTCTGATTTCCTGGTGATGTTCCATTTCCTTTCCGGAGATGGAAGGCCACCAGTTCTCCTCTCTCTCCCCCCATCCCTCTCATACTAACCAACGCCGAGTTCTTCTGTTGGCCGTCACTTCCTACGCAAGAGAGCCGGAGCTGGAGGTGGCGCCTGCGCAATAGAACACCGGCAGAAGCAAAAAAGTAGCAGCATTCTATTGCGCATGCGTGGCTTCTGCCATTGTTCTATTGCGCAGGTCCAGTTCTGGATCCCAGGTAAAGAAGCAGAAGAGGGGACAGCGGCACTCCAAAGTCATCTTCAGGACGAGAAGACAGGTAAATATGATGTGGGAGGGGATTGAATTAGGTAGCTAGGAAGGTAGATAGGGCTTGTAGTCTGCAGGCTAGCTAGGGAAACAGGGTGGGGGTTGTGAGGGAGGAAGTGAGAGGGGGGATCGTCGTGAACTGCAATGTATCATGGTGGTTGTAGGCTAAGAGAGCAAGAAGCTATGCAAGAAAAAAAAAAACACCATGAGCTCCCAGAGAAAGCCAGAAATCACTCAAAAGAGGTAAACAGGTATTTGGGTGCACTTATTAACCCACTGATAGCACTAGCAGACGTTATTTTTTTTTGTCCGGAGAACCCCTGTAATGCTTGACGATTTTTTCTCGTATTTTACTACTCTCATCTTCCAAAATTCATATTTTACAGATAATACAGAGTACAGAGACTTAAACCAGGACTGTGTTGAATGGTGCCAGCAGAACCAGCTCAGGATTAATGCTGGGAAGACCAAGGAGATGGTGGTGGACTTTAGTAAACGGAGAAATGCTCTGACCCCGGTGGAGATCCAAGGGACATGTATTGAGATAGTCAGGACCTATAAGTATCTGGGCGTGCTCCTCAATAATAAAGTAGACTGGGCTGATCACCTGGAGGCGCTGCATAGAAAGGGCCACAGCAGACTCTACCTGCTCAGGAGGCTGAGGGCCTTCGGAGTCCAGGGGACACTTCTCAGGGCCTTCTTCAACTCTGTGGTTGCCTCAGCCATCTTTTTCGGTGTGGCCTGCTGGGGGAGTAGTATATCAACCAGGGACAGAAATAGACTTGACAGGCTGATCAGGAGGGCCAGCTCTGTCCTGGGGAGCCCCTTGGACCCAGTACAGGTGGTGGGTGACAGAAGGATACTGTCCGTGGTGACCTCCATGCGGGAGAACAAATCCCACCCCATGTATGGGACCTTGATGGCACTTAGCAGCTCTGTAAGTGACCGTCTGCTTCACCCCAAGTGTGAGAAGGAGCGCTATCGCAGGTCCTTCCTCCCAACCGCGACCAGGCTGTATAATCTACATCAGACCAAGCGTAGATCACTCCGCACAGAGAACTAATGATTATGACTATGAAGTCTTCCTTCTCCTCCTTAGCTGCTATGGACTCCTAGTATATCTTCTCTTCTCAGCTTATGTGTGTCTATGTCTGTAATATATTACTGTGTATTATCCTGTATCTGTATTACTATGCTGCTGTAACATGCTGACATTTCCCCACTGTGGGACTATTAAAGGATTATCTTATCTTATCTTTAACAGTCTGCATTACCTGTTCTATCTGCTGCAGGCGCTCAGTGACGTCATTCAGCATCCAGGTGTCCTCCCCTCGCAGACGTCTCTGCTCTTTCCTTTTCTCTTCTTTCTCATAGTCTTTCTTCGCCTGTATTGAAGACAGAGGAGGTTACACTTCCAACCATAAACAAAGAAAGAACAGCGATAATAGGCTGGGGCTACACAAGGGTCAACGGATCTCTAGAGCGTCACACTGTGACATCATATGGCTGTGACACAACAGTCCAACCCATTGGATTTTGGTCACATGTCAGGGATCTCAGTAGAAGTTGTAAGTGACCCGTCTATAATTTCAGGGTCTTTGCAGCCAAATCACAACTCTTACAATGAGTATAATCTGTTTGGCTGAGCCAGAAGCCACAAGAGTAACGGCCACATGACCTGGCCACGTATTATATGGCTGCCATTCATCTGTGGGGAAACCGTCTGTTCAATGATCCCTCTTTGGACTGTGACTATAATTTGACAACAGGATGCTCATAGATATGTGTGGTGTGTGTGTTGGGGCTTACGCTGAACGTGCACCGAACACGAGCTGAACAGAGACAAAAACAGATTCTAGGACCACAATATTAAACATGTATTATAAAATAATTGAGATTAATATTTGGCGCAGTGTTTGTTTAGTACCCAGATCACAGCACCGTAGCAGTCACCTTATCACCATGACAGTGGTTACTCAGTGTGGTCATGTGACACAGCGATATATCCTGGCACCCATTTGACATGGTAGTCAGTGGTTGCTCGGTGTGGTCATGTAACATGGCGGTATAGCCAGCCACCCATATGACATGGCGGTTAGTGGTTCCTCGAAGTGGTGATTTGACATGGTGGTCAGTGGTTGCCCGGTGTGGTCATGTAACATGGTGGTCAGTGGTTGCTCAGTGTGGTCATGTGACATGGCGGTATAGCCAGGCACCCATATGACATGGTGGTTAGTGGTTCCTCGAAGTGGTCATGTGACATGGAGGTCAGTGGTTGCTCAGTCTGCTCATGTGACATGGCGGTATAGCCAGGCATCCGTGTGACAATGCGGTCAGTGGTTGCTCGTTGTGGTCATGTGACATGGTGGTCTTTGATTGCTCAATGTGGTCATGTGACGTGGCGGTATAGCCAGGCACCCATGTGACATGGCGGGCAATGGTTGCCCAGTGTGGTCATATCATGTGACTGACAGACAGGGACGTGCAGAACTTTAGACAAGTATATTATACAGTCCACTTTCAGTAACATGGCAGACAGCCTGGTGCACCTGACAGACATCACACTACATTACGGCGCCATTACCTGAACCAGCAGCTCTTCCCTGGCTCGCCTCTTGCTCTCCTTTTTCTCCTCTATACTCCTCGCACTTTCAAAACTGCCCCCGTAGGCCGCCATTATTCTGCTGCCGTAAAGCGAGGACTGTGTATGTTTTTCTGTCGGCGCTGTATGTGACCCGCACAGTGATGCGTTCCAGCTGACAACTGGGCGCCGCCATGTGTGTACCCCCGGAAGTGGCAGGAAGCATCAGAGAGGACATGTTACTGCACCCTGTGTGTGAGCACTGCGCATGCGTACTAACCTGCGCGCTCACTGCTGTATATACTGTATAGAAATCACACAAATGGCTGTACAGTGACACCGACGGTGTCCTCAGCTCTAGCCATGGCTGGGGAAGTTATTAATATAATGTGTGTGTGTGTGTATATATATATATATATATATATATATATATATATATATATATAGTTCAGCAAACCTGAACATCTCACCATGGTGGTTTTCTACTGACTGAAACCAAGCAGCTGGAGGGACAATCATTTACCATTTATATAATGTTTCACATTTTTTTAATATGATTATAGTGCCATACAGTCCCAGATACAGTGTTGGCCAAAAGTATTGGCCCCCCCTGCAATACTGTCAGATAATACTCTTGTTCTTCCAGACAATGATTGCAAGCACAAACTCTTTGGTAATATCTTCATTTATTTTGCTTGCAATGAAAAAAACACAAAAGAGAATGAAAAAAAAGTCAAATCATTGATCATTTTACACAAAACTCCAAAAATGGTCCGGACAGAAGTATTGGCGCCCTCAGCCTAATACTTGGCAGCACAACCTTTAGACACAATAACTGCGCACAACCGCTTCCGGTAACCAGCAATGAGTTTCTTACAAGGCTCTGCTGGAATTTTAGACCATTCTTCTTTGGCAAACTGCTCCAGGTCCCTGAGATGTGAAGGGGGCCTTCTCCAAACTGCCACCAAGAGATCTCTCCCCCTCCCCCACAGGTGTTCTATGGGATTCAGGTCTGGACTCATTGCTGCCACTTTACAAGTCTCCAGGGCTTTCTCTCACCACCATTTTCTAGTGCTGACCTGAAGTGTGTTTTGGGTCATTGTCCTGCTGGAAGACCCCTGACCTCTGAGGGAGACCCAGCTTTCTCACACTGGGCCCTACATTATGCTGCACAATGTGTTGGTCGTCTTCAGACTTCATAATGCCATGCACACGGTCAAGCAGTCCAGCGCCAGAGGCAGCAAAGCAACCCCAAACCATCAGGGAACCTCCGCCATGTCTGACTGTAGGGACCGTGTTCTTTTCTTTGAAGGCCTCTTTTTTTCCTGTAAACTCTATGTTGATGCCTTTTCCTACTTTTGTCTCATCTGACCAGAGAACATTCTTCCAAAATGGTTTTGGATTTCTCAGGTAAGTTTTGGCAAACTCCAGCCTGGCTTTATGTCTCTGGGTAAGAAGTGGGGTCTTCCTGGGTCTCCTACCATACAGTCCCTTCTCATTCAGACGATGACAGATAGTATGGGGTGACACTGTTATACCCTCAGACTGCAGGGCAGCTTGAACTTGTTTGGATGTTAGTCGAGGTTCTTTATCCACCATCCGCACAATCTTGTGTTGAAATCTCTCGTCAATTTATCTTTTCCATCCACATCTAGGGAGGTTAGCCACAGTGCCATGGACTTTACACTTCTTGATGACACTGTGCACGGTAAACACAGGAACATTCAGGTCTTTGGAGATGGACTTGTAGCCTTGAGATTGCTCATGCTTCCTCACAATTTTGCTTCTCAAGTCCTCAGACAGTTCTTTGGTCTTCTTTCTTTTCTCCATGCTCAATGTGGTACACACAAGGACACAGGAAAGAGGTTGAGTCAACTTTAATCCATTTCAACTGGCTGCAAGTGTGATTTAGTTATTGCCACCACCTGTTAGGTGCCTCAGGTAAGTAACAGGTGCTGTTAATTACACAAATTAGAGAAGCAGCACATGATTTTTCAAACAGTGCCAATACTTTTGTCCACCCCCTTTTTTATGTTTGGTGTGGAATTATATCCAATTTGGCTTTTTGACAATTCTTTTTGTGGTTTTCCATTGAAGACAAATTAAAAGAAGATATTAATACCAAAGAATTTGTGCTTGTAATCATTTTCTGGAAGAAACTGAATATTATCTGACAGAATTGCAGGGGTGCCAATACTTTTGGCCAACACTGTATAGCCCATACAACTGCTGCACAGTATGGAAATACTCTATAAAGTGAAGGGTAATAATAAAAGATTCATGGGTCGACACTTGGGTCAAGTCAAGTGCAACGGAGAAGAAAATCTTTCTGTGAAATCCATGAGATGGCAGCTCCAAGTAAATGAAATGAAGAAATTGGAGGAGGTAATTGTAGAGGAGAGTGATCCCGGTAAGATGCTTTCATCAGTCTGCCAGATGTCAGTGGCACTCTGATATAAAAGGGGGCATAGGACAGCCCTTATCACCACAGTGGTGTAAATACTTCTCGCTAATACCGGGCTTATTGCACTCATCCCCGGGAGGTTGGCTAAAGTAATGTTCCTCCATAAGTCAAGGTCACACAATGCTGCGAAAGGAACAGAAGAAAATGAGAAATCAATAGTGGCTTTATTCCTTGGAAGAAGACCCTGACGCTTCTTAGAAATGTCCTGTACTTCAGCATGGAACCTAAATCCTGGTCATTACACCAAAGCGTTGGGACTGGCTATAGAACATTAAGAACAAGATTTCTAGCCTGGGCCCCGAATCAAAATCTATAACACGTCTTCTCCTACCACGCAACATTTTTAATACTGTGTAAGCCGATGGCCAGCAAAATAATGGAGGGGGTGTACATCTCGCCCAGACTGCTCAGGTGGGCAAGATGAGAGAAAGTCCAGGAATGACTTGTTCTCAGCAGACAGCTTTTGTCTGCTGAGCATTTTGCTACATGCTCAGTATTGGGCTGGATTTTTTAGGAATGACAGGTAGGTTGGCAGTGGGATCTGTCATTCCACCCCCTCCAGTCCACACATTGTAGATGTTTCTGTGCCAGCTGCTGTGGATTGTCCTCATCAGTGAGGTTTCAAAGGTCAGCTCCAGCAGCAAGACTTTGGACAGAGCTGGGCTGCAGGGTCAGATGGAAGGTTACACTGTAGGAGCTGTGTCTGGGACCATTCAATTTTTCTATTGAATCTGCTATTATAGGTGAGGTAACCTATTGATGTGTGTAGTTAGAGCCTAGCCGGGCAGGGATTTGTTTTGTTTTGTTTTTTTTGTCTTTTTTTTTTTGTTGCTGCACTCTCTTGTTTCTTGTGGAGAAAAAATAAAACTCTACCTTTTTGGACTAAGAATCTGGACTTGTGTGTCTATGCCACCCCACCTAGCAACCTCAGACCCTGACAACTGGTATCCTTTTATAGGGCTTGAGGGACCTCAGAACCCCCTGTAGGCCGCCATAGGCTGTCAAGACCTTGGTAAATAAATACCTGGGCAACAGAAGCCAGTGCGAATGGAAGGGCGACAAATCGGAAATGTCGCAAACCTATCTCCAAACGAAGAAACTGCTGATGTCATGGTGCGCTGATACCCTATTTGAGGATTACCCAGGTGAAGGAGAGGACCATGATCAGTAGGAAGGCTTCCTGGGACGGCTCCTGGAGCTGGAACAGGAAATATGAGGATGCATCGGAGGATCCCTAGAAGTCGCCGACAGAGCAGCCATCTGGAATGGCTAGTTAAGCCTGGAAACGGTCGCCTATAGCCTGGGAGAGTGAGACCCCCCCAATCCGGAGATGGCTGAACTGGAGAGGGACCAGGAGGTTCTTGAACTGGCAGTGGCAGAAACAAGCGGGGTCATCGGTCTATCCGGCCGCAGATGCAACAAGTGAAGACAGGTGACCAGTGAGGGGCTCAAGGGTGCGACTAGTGTGGTGTACATGCTGAAGACCCCCTTGCACCTAAAAGAAAGAATAAAATAAAAACTATGTAAAACAGAAAGACCTGAGTCAGGTCGGGTCTGTCTCCGGCATTGCCCGGAGACGGAGCCAACAATCTTTTTGTTCTACTAGTGCAGTGGTTCTTAACCTTTAGGTACCGAACCCACCAGTTTCATCAGCACATTCACCGGACCCTTCTTTAGTGATAAACCAAATATGATTTATTTCCAAATTCAAGACATAGGTATATGGTTTTTTTTACTGGTACACAAAATGAACCATGCATAGGGTTCGATCGAACCCTGGTTAAGAACCACTGTAGGCCGGGGTAATACCCACAGTGTCCCCCAGTGAAAATTAGGTGAGAAAATAAAAATGCCATAAAAATAAAACTTTATGTTTTATTTATGAAAAAAGAGGCAAAAATTATTTGAATAACCCCCCCCAAAAAAAAAAATTATGACCATGAACCAGGGAAACCGGCCCGTTGACGAAGAAGTTCATCTCCGGCCATATTAGTGATTAGTCTAGGACAGGGGTGCTCACACTTTTTTGGCATGTGAGCTACTTCCTAAACTGACCAAGGCAAAAGATCTACTACCCACTTCTTGAGGGCGGAGCCAGGGTGTGTCTGTGGGCGGGACCGGGGGCCGGCCTGTGGGCGGGGCCTGGCTTGTGGGCGGGGTCGGCGTGGAGCGTGAAAGCAGGAGACAATGGCGTTCTGTGGCTGCCCAGGGATCCCTGCTGTCTGCTTGTTCACAGCGCAGGCTGAGAGTTATCTCTGGACACTGGTAGGCTGGGGCTGCGGCAGCCCCGCCCGCCAGTGTCCGGAGCTGACTCTCAACCTGCGCTGTGAAGAAGCAGCACCCTGGCTCCCAAAATCCCTAAGAGCGGGGAGCGCATCATCCCCCGGAGCTGCTGCTGCCCGGCCTGCAAGTGTCCGGAGTGCTTGTTCACAGCAAAGGCTGAGAGTCGACTCTCAGCCTGCACTGTGAACAAGCCGACACCGGGGATACCATTGCTGCACCCCGCGATCGACCCATACGTCCTTTGCGATCGACCAGTAGATCGCGATCGACGTATTGGGCACCCCTGATCTAGGACCCCTTCAACGAAATTCTGACACATTTTTGGATAAGCTCCTTTGGCAAAGTATATTGTACAATGTCGGATCAGCTGGAACAGGTTGGCGCGGAGGTGACACAACACAAGGAGAATACCTGAGCTTGCCATTCAGCGGAACAATGTGCTCATTACCTGAGCGCTGACAGCCGGGCGCGCTACTTGTCAGAATAAATTACTTCTTTTTTCCTTGCAAGCAACGTGGCTTCGCTTAATATTCAAAACATATCAGGCCGCAATCGATGTCTCAGTCCCTCAACCAAGGAATCTCATTACGTTTTCAACTAATCCATGAAATCGCGAGGCCGCCCCGCGTACAGGTTCTCGCCGTCATCCGGAGGCGCAGTTCATCGGCTATTATGGAAATGACAGAATGCACAGGAGAGAACTTTCCATTGAATCGCTGAATAATGAAGCAAATAGCTTTGTCATTGAACAATTTCCTTTAAGAATCAAATATTTCTCCCGACATCCTAGATAAGTGATTTTTATCAGATCTTTTGTGTAGAAAACGTTTTCTTTCAAACCTTCTCGTTCTCGTTCCCCCCCCCCTCCCCCCATTTTATTTCAAGCTGTGCAATTGAGCAATTTGAGGATCATTAGTCAGAAATGCAGATAAAACACCATTTTCTCCGGATAAAAGGACATTTTTCGACTTAATACATCACTTTTATGGCCGCCTCTAAATCTGCTCGGCGCAATCAATAAAGTCGTCACCTTTGAGAGAATCTTCCTTCCACATGAGATCACACGTTCCTGTGTTGTTTTTCGTCTTCCTCTGGATGTCACTGGCAGAATGAAGCTGAATAATAGAGTTATATCAAGAGGGTAAGTCCATTAGAAATCTTATCATATTCCAGAATCCAATTAAAAAAGAAAGATTAAAGCGCCCGAAATGTTAAAATAAGAGCAGATGACATTACATGCAGATGAAGGCAGGAGAAGAATGAAGGAGACAAAATATGGGTTATTTTTTGAAGATTTTCTTTTTACTTTTACTTTAAAAAAAAAAAAAAAGTAATATATCCTGCAATTTTTACTCTGACTACTAAGCCTATAAACATCAAAGAAAAAAATATATTTTTCCCATGGCGGTGAAGAAAAATTAAAAGAGCCAAGTTGACTTTCTGGGGGGTGAAAACATAAAAAACTATATCAATTTATTATCCCTGGAATCATACTGACCCATAGAATACAAAGCCCATAAGGATGTTGCACAAACACACTTTTTCTCCAATTCTACCCCATTCTTAAAGAGCACCTTTCACCACTTTTGGGCACATGCAGTGTTATATACTGCCAGAAAGCCGACAGTGCGCTGAGTTCAGCACACTGTCGGCTTTCCCGATCTGTGCCCGGTGTGAAGAGCTTACGGTGCCGGTACCGTAGTGCTCTATGGTCAGAAGGGCGTTTCTGACCATTAGCCAGAGACGTCCTTCTGCCTCGCGGCGCCAATCGCGCTGTGCTGTGGAGCGGGGAGGAACTCGCCCCTCCCGCTCCTGATAATGCTCGTCTATGGACGAGTACTGCAAGCAGAGGGAGGGGGCGTTCCTCCCGGCCCCACAGCACAGCGCGATAGGCGCCGCGAGGCAGAAGGACGTCTCTGGCTAATGGTCAGAAACGCCCTTCTGACCATAGAGCACTACGGTACCGGCACCGTAAGCTCTGTACACCGGGCACAGATCGGGAAAGCCGACAGTGCGCTGAATTCAGCGCACTGTCGGCTTTCTGGCAGTATATAACACTGCATGTGCCCGGATATGGTGAAAGGTCCTCTTTAATATTTTTCCAGTTTCCCAGCACATCATATGGAATAGTATATGGTACCATTAAGAAGTACAATTTATCCCACAAAAATTAAGCCCTCATAGGGCTGCTTGCATGGAAAAATGAAAAAGTTATGGCTCTTGGAAGGCGGGTGTCGAAAATGAAAATCACAAATGGAAAAATGGCTGTGACAGGAAGGGGTTATCCAGTTTCTAAGGTCTCGTTAACATCTGCGTTGGTATTCCGTTCTGAGGAGTCCGCATGAGGCAGCATTGGCAAGTGCTGTGCAGTGAAAGCACTAGACTAGAATGGGGTCTGTGTGCTTTCTGCACGGTCTCTGCACGAGTCATGCGAACAGGAAAGTAGATCGTGAACTACTTTTCTGTCCGCATGCTCTGTGCGGAAAGCACACAGACCCCATTCTAGTCTATGGGGTCCGTGTGCTTTCACTGCACAGCACTTGCCAATGCGTTCGGTAGTCTGTTCAGGGCGGTCCCCATGCATAAAAATGCATGAAAAAATAAAAACTACACGAAAATAAATCCTTCCATCAATCCTTTCTATCGCCGAAAAAAGATGCAAAAATTTTGAAAATGAATGTTATCCATCTCAAAACTGCATGTACGGAAAAAAAAAATTAAAAAACATGTGCGGGCCCGATTCAGGGGAAAATGGGCTGGTCCTGAACTGGTTAAAAAAAACTCAAGTAATTACAGGATTAAAGAGAAGGTAAAATCTCTGCCCCATAATGAGTAATGATAAGGTCTCGTGCACACATCCTTAGGAAAATGATGGTACCATATGGCGCTAAATATGGGTGCAGCGTGCAGCTTCGGTTGGATACTGTATGGTTATCATTGATTGATCTGTGTCCATACGGCAACTAATGGAGCATGTCAGGGTTAGCGTAGAAAAAAAACCTTGCAAAATGATACGGTAGCGACAAATGGGGAACGGAAACCATAAGATAATATCAGCACCATATTATGTGTCCGTGCCGCGCATGACTAATACAGAGCCATAATACAAGAGCATGAGACGCTAAGGGCCTGTTCGGATGTCAGAAAATAAGAGGACCTTTCATGTCTTTGGACACATGTGGTTTTATACGGCTTTCCTGTAATGTGCCTCAGGGTTTTTAAAGAGAACTTTTCACCACGACAACTCTCTGCATCCCTCAATAGCAGCTGCCCCACTGATTCCAGAACAGTTGGATTTGTTTCTCTAGCCCCCACCATTCCTGAGCAATCATTTCTGATAATGTCAGCACAATGATGATGTCTGGTGGGCGGTCCCAGGCTGTCTACTCCAGTGCAGGACCGCCCACCTGACAACAGACAGCATAATTGTGCTGAAACTAACAGAAACGATTGCTCGGGAATGGTGGGGGATCACTGTGTTAATAGTCAATTAACCAAATGAAGTGAATGAGGTAAAGAGGAATGTAAATACCATCAATATTGGGTGTGACCTTTGCCCTTTGGGGGAGGAGTCCTGGAAGTGATGATCTGGCCCCCGCAGAGCCCTGATCTCAACATCATCCAGTCTGTCTGGGATGCCATGAAGAGACAGAAGGATTGGAGCATGCCAACATCCACAGAGGATCTGGGCTTAGTTCTCCAAGATGGTGGGGACAACCTCTCTGCCTCGGGGCTGGAGATAATGGCACCAATCTCTGGGCGTTCCTGACAGTCTAGCTGGGCTGCGAGTCCATAGACTAGTACTAGAGGCGCCGTGTCAAAAATTATACCTACGCCAGTGGTTTTCCCATAGGTTTAATGGAAGCAGAAAGTCTGCACTGGAAACCTCTGCGAAATTTCTGTGAAAAGCACTGCGGGAAAAACCTGTTATGTGTTGCCACCGCGGTTTTTCCTGCAGCGCTTTCTTGCTGTGGCCCACAAAGTGAGGTCTTAGGCCTCACATCTGCGTCAGACTCAGGGGAGTCTGTATGGTAGTCCGAAAGGACTACCGAATGCATTGGCAAGCGGTGTGCAGTGAAAGCCCTCGTAGACTATAATGGGGTCTGTGTGTTTTCCGCACAGTCTACGCACGAGTCATGCGGACAGGGAAGTAGATCGTGAAGTACTTTTCTGTCCGCATGTTCTGTGTGAAAAGCAAATGGACTCCATTATAGTCTATGGGGTCCATGTGCTTTCAATGCCAATGCATTCCGTAGTCCCAGGGGTGAACCTAGGGTTTCTGCCGCCTGAGGCCCCGGGGGCGGGGAGAAGCGGAGGGGGCAGGGCCTAGCAAAGGGGGTGGGGCCGAATGGAGCGAGTGTCGTTAGCAGGCAGAGAGCAGGCAGGGAGAGGACCTGCTCTCTGCCTGAGCGTGAGGGGCGGCTGCTGGAGCAGTGATGCGTCCACAGGGCCACCCCAATCCACCGCTCGGTGACGGTGACGCTAAGCCAGTCCAGGACAGCTTGTCCTGGACTGGCTTAGGTCAGCAAAAATGCCGCCCTCCCCCGGGGCCCCGGCATAGCGCCGCCTGAAGCGGTCACTTCAGGTCGCCTCATGGTTCCCCCGAACAGATTACTTAGCCTGAAGCAGCCAGTAGTGCAAGGATATGGGGATGGGACCAGCCCAAAAGCACCACAATCACCCTGTCAGGATACGGAGTCGCCGCGGTCTCCTTGCTGCGCGGCGTCTCCCTGGGAGACGTGTTAGGAGTTCTATTGGGTGTGCTTAGGTCATTAAGGGTTAATCTTTTCCTTGCTTTCAGTCTCCATGTCATTAGCCATCAGGTGTGTTCTCTGCTGCTATTTAATCCCCACCCAGGCATGGATCCTTGCCAGCCATTCACTTTGTGTTTCCTGGTCCCCCTGCTCAGTCTGATTCCCTGTCTGTTTGTATTCCATATGTTTCTTGGTTTTTAGACCCGGCTTGTATTTTTGACTATCCCTTGTCTTTTGATTTGGTACCTTTTATTATATCTCCTGGCTTGACCTCTTGCTCGTCTGACCTCGCCTTCTCTTCTGTGTCTTGCTGGGACTTGTGGTCCTCTCTGGTTCCATGCTGTTTAGTCTTTTGTTTTGCATTGCATTTACACTGTGCTTTCTGTTTAGGTGTGACCCCGTGACTCCAGTCCCTAGGACTTTCAGGGCCTCCTCTTCCCTTATCCTAGCCACCGGCTAGAAGGTTAGGAGCCGTGGTAGGCGCACTTCAATTAGGAAGTGCATTGGTCTGCCTCATCTCAGATATTACAGCATAGTTATAGCCACAGGGCCTGCGACCCCTTTTGTCATTAGTTGCACAGTGTTGCTTTCCCAGCTGTGTCACTTTGCACTGCCTGACCCTGACTCCAATCCTTACACACCCATTACATGGTCCTTTTCCCCGAAGCATAACATAGCTCCCATAGAAATCAATAATCCTAAAAATGGTTACAGTACAAACCGTCACACGCACATTTTCTACTCTATACATTTATCAGCAATTTTCTTCTACATTTTTGTTCCGCCGGCTCTATGACAGCGCTCAGCGGAAAGTCAGCCATTTGTACGCATTCCCTCCAAAAACAAATTCATCTAAACAATCCGAATCCCAGCAGAAAGGCCTCCAATTGCGATCACATGCCCCGCAAGAAAATAATATATTGTACGAGAACACATAAAAATAAACACTTGTTATTTCTGGACAAATCATTCGCACAACAGCTTTCCTTTGCGATATTCATTGCAGGCTATTGGTGTGACCTGTCATTGACTCCTGCACATAACAGTTTCCATTAAGTGAGCAATTTCCACTGATCACAGGCTGGTTTTGTAACACGGCCCAATCTGTTTTACCGCAAATAAATAATTCAGGTTTTGCAGGCGGCTTCTGATTATTACATTGAGAAATGAAGCTGGAAGTTACTTTCTAACCACAGGCTCTGTGGCTTCGTTGTACAAAACCGATGTCAGATCTCTGGAGGCTCTCGGTACAGCATTGGCTGAGACAGAGGGGTAACTAAAAGCTTGAGGGCCCTGGTATAAAAGCTAATCTTTGCCCCCTTTTCCCACAGAACGTCCCCTTACAACCATCAGCCACGTCCCATCTGTATATGTTAGCAATATCTACATTTGACTTTTCTTCTCTTTCTAGCCCAGACCACCATGACTGTACACACAAGCTTCCCATCCTCTGTCTGTGCCTCCCACCTAGACACTATTCTTCTATTTGTGCCACAGAATCCCCCTTGACAATATCCTGACCATAGACTCCTTTTGGTATTGAAATGTTACTTTTCTGGTTTGTGCACCAGAGGCCGGGGGTAATAAATTTACTGCCATCAAAGGAAAGGTTGACCTGTGGGCCCCCCATGGCTTAGGGGCTCATCGGTAGCCGTGACTCTATAGTTACACCAGTGCTTATGGGCTCCTAAGGCTTCTGGGTCCAGATTGGACTGTATCCTCTGCACTCTCTCAAGGCACATACCGTATATACTCGAGTATAAGCCGACCTGAATATAAGCCGAGGCCCCTAATTTTACCCTAAAAAACTGGGAAAGCTTATTGACTCGAGTATAAGCCTAGGGGGGAGATGCAGCAGCTACTGGAAAATTTCAAAAATTAAAATGGTTTTTGGGTGCAGTAGTTGCTGGGTGCTGGGGAAGGGGAGGGGGTGTTTTGGTTGTCTGTCTGCCCCTTCCCTGAGCTTGAGGACTGTTTTCTTTCCCCCACGTGGAATTCAGCCTGGCTGTATATAGGGGATCTGCAGTGCTCCTATTAACCCCTTCCTGACGGAACAGGAGCACTACAGATCCCCTATATTCAGTAGACCGGGCACTGTCAGACACAGGGATACCTAATGTGTTTGTGTTTCACAGTCATTTTCTACTTGTATATGTATTCTAGGGAAAGGAGGGATTTACAACCTTTATTTATTTTATTATATTTTTTAAAGTTTCTTTTTTTTCACTATTCTATGGGAGATTCTATACATTACTATTGCGGCTGGTCATAGAACTCCCCCCTCCCAAAAAGAATTTTTTTTTTTTTTTTTGCTTGACTCGAGTATAAGCCGAGGGGGGCTTTTTCAGCACAAAAACTGTGCTTAAAAATTTGGCTTATACTCGAGTATATACAGTAGCTAGTTTGTAAGTTGGTCTATCCAGAATAACTGGAGTAGTTCTTCTGGCTTGGCTATTCATCCCAGATTATGCCCTTGGGTTTCTTTTGAAAACCAGGTGTTAATTTATAGGGAGCTACATTCCAATAGGTGGCGCTAGGAGCAAATTATTCTTTTTCACCAATGAGTTGTTATTTGTATTCCTGACCTTTTTAAACATCAGCAATTACAATTACTGTACCTTAGGAGGATCCCCAGGTTGTAGTCCCCAGAATTGACACATATTTGCATCATAAGTGCTGATGCAGTAATAACCTAGTATGGAATGGGGCTATGGCCCATCACCAGTAGAATGGTCATTGTAGAACATGCCAGAGGAGAAGAAAGAAGTGAAGTCAGGAATGGAGCAAATGATCACAGCCAAGGGTAGAGTGACAGATGCCAGATTTAAAATTTTAAGGGTGCGACAGAAACAACATTAAGAAATAAGAATAAGGTCAGAGTCGATCCGAAGTGAAAGCCAGGAACAATAGTGAGGAACAAGAGCCAGGACAGGGTATAAACCCCAATAAGAAAGCATGGCACAGAAGGGTGGTTCCCCTTTTAAAAGGTGGTCATCTTTGGGTGCCAGTCACTTTGGCAATCTGATACCTGTTTGAAAGTTGAGCAGTAGGAAAACAGGAACCAGAGCAGGAAGTTTCTTACCAACTAGACATGGCAAGGTGAAAAAGAAAGGTTAATAATATTGGATTGATGGATCTGACTCCAGGATCCCAAATAATCTACTAAACACAGGGGCCATGGTGATCCACTATTGTGTTGTCTGTGTAATGCAGGATAGGTCCTCCATAGCAAGAGGGTCTCCTTGTAACCGCTCTCCATTTTGGATGATAGATGAGGGCCCTGAATCGTAAAACTCCTTTCTATCAATGTAAAATTTCCAGATAGAGAATTTACACCAATGGGTACCACGGCCACCTGTAAAATAACAGAATGGAGAGTCCTATGAAAGTTTGTGAGTTTGCATGTTTGTGGGCTTGTGTGTTTGGATGTTTGTTCCTCAATCACACTCGAACAGCTGAATGGATTTCCTAGAAATTTCACACACACCTACATATTGGCCAGGAAGGGGTAATAGGCTACTTTAAAAGTGTCTCACTCACCCCAAAACGCCACCGCGACCCTCCAAAGTTGTCGCCTCTTCCACTGTCGGCCTGGGCATGACGTCAGAGGAGGTAGTTAGACGCCACTCCTATTGGTGCATGGCGGTGTGTGGGCGGGATAGGGAGCCAGCACAGCGGCCCATAGGTTGACACCAAATTGTGGGCGTGACATGCCGCCCGGCCACACATTGCCTCAGGCCGGCGTAGCATGCAGCAGCGCACCCGGCCCGGGAGGTGCTGGTGGTAGGGGTTAGAGAGGGGGCTGGGGGGTCGAGTTTCACACCAGAGGGCAGAAGGCAAGTAGGGGGAAGGGGGGCCAGATTGCACATGTGGAAAGGGGGGGAGGATAACCGAGAGCACGGGTGGGTGGTGCTGGGGGGAAGGGGTAGATGTAGGAGGTGACTGTAACTCTGAAGGGGGAAAGGGGGCCGGGAACGCGGGTGGGGGGTAAGGGGAGAGCCGGGGGTGCAGGTGGAGGGAAAGGGGAGGGCCGGAGGTACAGCAGCGGGGCCGTGGGGTCCTGGCCCACAACGCTGTGGGAGGTGACCGTGCTGGCCACAAGAAAAGGGCCGTGGGGGCCACGGGCCATGCTGCAGGTGGATCGCGCAAGGGTGAGGGGACAGTGGAAGAAGTCGCGGGTTATAGCTAGTATAGTATAGTTTAGTGAATCCCAACAGGGCTGCCCTGCCCACCAGGGGACTGCAAGACTTGGGAAGATGACCACATGCCTTCATGCAACATTATTTGTGTCCTGGGGGTAAAAATTATTTGGTAGTGGTTCCCCGAGTCTGAAAAGTTGGCAAACACTGGTATCGAGTGGTGGTTAGCTCTCCGAACACAAGAAGCAGCGTTGACTCCAACCAAGGCCCAACCTTTGAGGACCTGCTGTATGGAGAATGTAGAACAGAACTTTATAAATAACTCGTGTTGAATACAGCTGCCTCTCCTGTAAATGTTCACTTGTACTTTAGTCATTTATCTGTAGAAGCCTTGACGCTTTATTACCCAGCCGTACAAGCGATCTCCACCAGCAGGCTCTGAACGTATGGAACAGCGGGTTTCCAGGCTTTGGTCTGCAATCAATCTCTCGAAAGGTCATTCACACTTATTTTCTACCTCCTTTTTTTTGTTCTCTACAAGACACCATTCAAGAAGAATGACAAGTTATGTCAGCGGGATTTGGCAAGGAATTACAAAAGATTACACAGAGTTTAGAAGTGTAAAGGCAAAGTCAATTTAGGCATCATGGAGTAGACAATGACAAAAATACCCTCCTCCACCCATAATAGGGCTCTCTATTATGGACACTTATATGACAGGTAGATAAATGGACATACAGAAGATTAGAACATGCGGTCTGGTTATCATTTTGTGCAGAGTTTCTTCTACGGTCTTTACAGTATTGTGCAAAAGTTTTAGACAGACCTTGAAAAAGTGAGAACGCTTTCCGAAATAGAAGGGTCAATTATCAAAATGAAGTAAATGAAGAAAAGAGAAATGTAAATCCCATCAATATTTGGTGTGACCTTTGCCTTCTCGGACAGTGTTTGAAGGGACTCGGCAGAGAAGTTGTTCCCGCCATCTTGGAGAACTAGGCACAGATCTTCTGTGGATGTCGGCTTGCTCCAATCCTTCTGTCTCTTCATGTCATCCCAGACAGACTGGATGATGTTGAGATCAGGGCTCTGCGGGGGCCGGATCATCACTTCCAGGACTCCTCCTCCAAAGGGCAAAGGTCACACCCAATATGGATGGTATTTACATTCCTCTTTACCTCATTCACTTCATTTGGTTAATTGACTATTAACACAGTGAACCCCCCACCATTCCCGAGCAATCGTTTCTGTTAGTTTCAGCACAGTTATGCTGTCTGTTGTCAGGTGGGCGGTCCTGCACTGGAGTAGACAGCCTGGAACCGCCCACCAGACATCATCATTGTGCTGACACTATCATAAATGATTGCTCAGGAATGGTGGGGGCTACAGAAACAAATCCAACTGTTCTGGAATCAGTGGGGCAGCTGCTATTGAGGGATGCAGAGAGTTGTTATGGTGAAAAGTTCTCTTTAAAAACTTGTCTGTACATGATAGAATACAAGATTCAACCATCCATATAGTTATTACTCATGGTTTGACCCAGGAGTTAGAGCAACACGGGGACTCGAAACATCATCTAAAAACAAGCGTTAGTTTTGCTTTTATGTCATGTGACGCTCAGGAGAAACCATAGAATGGCGCGCAAATTGAAAATTTCTGCTCCATTGGGCTTTATTACATCTAGTTCCTTGCTCTCATGGAATTTACTTATCTTTGCTGGACATCTGCTCTGATCATCCTGTAACATGGTGACGCATTTCCATGTCTTTTTGGCTACACCGCCGCTTATGAAACAAGCAATGATTTGGTTTTCGCATCTTCTTGCTCCATTAACACCCTATGGATTCCCATGTGGCCGCACTGACTGATCTCGCCCCTGTTGGCTATGTTGCAGTAGCATCTGGAAGTCATCAAGGAAATAAAATGCACGAAATGGGATCTTGTGCAAAAAAAATCCTAGAACTTAATAAGATGTTGGCTGCGGTTAGTGTGATGTCTCCAGGGAGGATGAACATCTGACAGCCAAAGAAGGAAGACTTCCAGCGGCGAAGCAGGTCCAGGTAATCGTCATCTGTTCCCTTATCCGTAGTGTTTCCCTCAGAGACATACTTATATAAACATCCGATAATCCAGAAAATCCAACACTGATTAACCCCTTAGCCCCCTGCCCACCATCTTTGGACAGGTGGCGGTAATGGGACGCAGTCTGCATCTTTTGGCTTCACTGCAGTAACAGGGGCGTGAACGATTCACTGCGCGTTCCTGCTCTTAGAACAAGTTATAGCAGCTCCTAACCTTAAAGGGATTCTACCATTAAAATCCTTTTTTGTCTAGATAAGACGTCGGAATAGCCTTTAGAAAGGCTATTCGTCTCTTACCTTTAGATGTGATCTCCGCCACGCCGTAACTTCCTTAGAATACCATTTTTTACTGGTATGCAAATTAGTTCTCTCGCAGCGATGGAGGCGGGCCCCAGCGCTGGAAATGTGATGGGGGCGTCCCCACTGCTGCTCGAGAACAGGCTCCAGTGATGCCTCTATCTTCTGCTGGATACTCCCCTTCTTTCTTCGGTGTCACCTCCGACGCCTGCGCAGTTGGCTCTGCCAGTAACACACTAGTAGAGCCGACTGCGCATGCGCGCAATTGCGGCGTCTGAACTATGGCCACAGACATGCGCAGTCGGCTCTACTACCCAGTCCTGGGTACCTCCAAAGTAACCCAGGAAAACTTTGCAGACTTTTCTGTGAAAAACTGCGTTTCCACCGCGGTCTTTTCTGTAGTGTTTTTTGGCTGCGACTCGCTATGTGGTGCCTTATCCTTAATGTCTGTTGCTTGTATCCTTAGACAAATGAGATCGCTGGACATAACTAACAGTAGTGTATATCCACCCTCATACTAGGTTCGCACCGGATGGGTCCAAAAAGACGGAAACCTTGTCCTCTTAATAAGCATTTACACGTGGAAACCCATGGACCCCATACACCATAATGGAGTCTGTTGGGTTTCTGCCGATTTTATACTGAAACCCGCACAGTCCTCCTTACAGGTCCTTTCTCTCTACCAATTTTAAGCAGAGCCTCCAACACTGGTGTGAATACAGCCTTACTGTATATTATAGGAATGAGGAACAAGAATGGCGCGCTCCCTAAGAACCCATTGAACGAACAGCCGACCGCCGTGCTTTGTAAGTGTGGCGTTGGATTGGTTGATCAGTCTTTGTACTTCGATTAATGATAAGCGTAGTTGGTATTATCTGAGATCGATGGGCAGCGTCCACTGGCTTCACGACTCAACAGAGTTGATGGAACGCAGACTGTGGTAACGATGAGAAGTTTATTGGTACAAATAAACTTCTCATTGTTACCACTCGTGTTTACCGCATCTTACTGTACTGAGAGAGAGCGCGCATCCTGGTCCAATTTTTGGGACTCCAGTTCCCTAATACCACAGTCCAGCCTTACTGTGTCATCTATAACTGAATGGTAAATGTCTTTTATATTAAAAAAAAAAAAAAAAATCGCTGTTGTTTGTCTCTTGTATTGTCAAGATCTTATCAACTCACACAATAAAGTAAACCAGATTTATTTATTTCTCTTACTTGTATAACGCCAACTTAATCTGGGGGTGGGGTGTTCTTTACTGTACATGTCGCCTGCCTCAGGGAGAAATGCAAAATGTGCTGCAGCCATAATGTGGCTATTGGTAGCAAGAAAACGGATAGGACATCATGTATGAAGGCTTATAGAGCCAGAGAACAGATTGCACATATCTCAACCTCTAATGAAAACTCAGGTACCCTGAAAATAGCTGTCAGCCGAATGCTCCTGTCTTGCGCGAGTCCCCCAAGAACATGCACAGTCACCTCAGCCAAGCAGTACATGAGTACTAAACGGGGAGGAAGGGAAAGAGAAAGTCACTGCCAGGCTTATCTCCCCAAGGACAGTAGGATTGGCATTGGGGCAAGAGTTGGGAGGCCCCATACTCATGAGATGGTTGACTGTGGGAAGAAACATGAAACAGGTCTAGGTACACCCTGAAGCAAATATACACAGTCCAGTCCTATTAATGTGACCACCGCCTACTTTTGATATAAACGTTATATAACCAATCGCAGAAGGCACGTGTCATCAGCCATCTGGGTGCACTCATCATTGTGGAAGGCACGATGGATCAACACAAGTATGCATCTATCCTTGCAGACCATGTTCACCCCTACATGTGAATTGTTTTTCCTCAGGATGATGGCATCTACCAGCAGGACAATGCAACGTGTCATAAAGCTCGCAGTGTACGTGTGTCGTTAGAGGAGCACCAGGATGATTTTTCGGTACTCCCTTGGCCAGCAAATTCTCCGGACTTGAACCCAAACGAGAATCTGTGGGACCACCTCGATAAGGTTGTTCGCGCCATGGATGCTCAACCATGTAACCTAGCACAGCTGGCCACGGCTGGAGTCGGCATGGCTCAACATCCCAGTGATCATCATCACAACATCCCCTCTCTTCCTGCACGTCTCGCAGCGGTCCGCTCTGCCAAAGGGGGTTATTCTGGATTTTGACAGGTGGTCACATTAATGTGACTGGACTGTGTATCTTCACAATACTCTGAACCTATCTGGTCAGAGTAGTGGGACACCCACAGATCCTTATAGACCAAGCGTTTAGTGTTCCAAATCCATCCGTACCCACAATAAAATAAAATAAAAATCCCTTATACTTACCTAGAGATGAGACCGATGAGTCTCATCGGACTACTGTCTGGTGCTCCCGGCGCCTGCGCAATTCTTCAGTGAAGCCGAGGACGTACATGCTGGTTTCTTTGCGCAAGTGCCAGAAGTACGGCGCATGTGCACTGAAGCTAAGGTGCAGGGTTCTGGCTGCAGTGAAGAAGTACACAAGTATGGGGAGTATAAAGGTTTTAAGAAGGCAATTTGGAACTCTAAATTCCATAAGCACCAGTTTAGTTTCCCAAATAATCCTGACAGATTCCCTTTAAGTTCTGCATAACATGGGGACTGGTCTGTCTATAATTTCCCCAAATGACAAAGATTTTGCTGCTTGGCTAAGAGTCTCGAGTCTGCAACAGTCCTCAGAATTAGCAGGGGGTATAATGGTAGGAGTATTAAAGGTTTATGACATATCCTATTGGTACAGCAGGTAATAAACATCCCTTTAAATGAATACCTCAATAACACCTCAGAAATCTTGTTCTTGTGATCCGTGGATTTTATTTCTTGTAAGATCATGCCACCTAGTGCCCGCTGAGGGACTGAGCTTGCAAATGGTATCACATGATATAAGGATCTATCGGAATCACATTTTTTTATTTGACTTAAAAATGATAAAATCTAAAAAAAATACATAATGTCATCAGTCCGATAATAAGGGAGCCATAAAAGGGGATGTCTAGGATCAAAATAAGTTATAAAATATTAGAGCAGCGTTATGTTCCCTGCCCAGATCTTTGTCAGTCTCTACTTCCTGATCCCATCTGACACACAGGAAACGGCTGATCGGTCACACTGCCAAGATGGACCAGAAAGCAGAGATCGGCAGGGAACCAGAGCAGCATCGGAACAGGAGTTGCAAGAAAATAGAACCTTCTAAAACAGGGGTGCCCAATACGTCGATCGCGATCTACCGGTCGATTGCCAAGGACGTATGGGTCGATCGCGGGAGGCAGCCAGGGATCCCCGGTGTCTGCTTGTTCACAGTGCAGGCTGAGGGTCGACTCTCAGCCTGCGCTGTGAACAAGCACTCCGGACACTTGCAGGCCGGGCAGCAGCAGCTCCAGAGGATAACGCGCTCCCCGCTCTTAGGGATGGAGGGAGCCGGGATGCTGCTTGTTCACAGTGCAGGCTGAGAGTCATCTCTGGACACTGACAAATTATTGGCTAGAGAACCCCTTTAAAGGGAGTCTGTCAGCAGTAAATTGGTTATAAACCTATAGAGAGGATTCTACTGTTTCCCAGTATGCCTATTATTCAGCTTTCATGTAAATTGTCATTATACTCATATGCAAATGAGGGGGAAGTGCTTTGGCTGGAAATCTAGAACTCAGACCAAAGCCCAGGCATGTGAAGGCGCACCCCAAAACATAGCAATAAAGAAGTGATTTACATGAACATGGGGCTCCAAAGCTGCATAACAGGTATATTAGGAAACTGTAAATCCCCTCTACAAGGTACCAGGATTAGCATAATAACTTTACAGCTGATAGACTCCCTTTAAAAAGGAGTCTGTAAGCAGAATTCAGACCTGCAGGGTCACTTGAATCATGCAGTGTTTTCTGCTTGTGTATCGCTGCCTCCGTTTCCAAGATATCAACATTTTTGCAAATTAGTTCTTTGGAGCAATGGAGGCAATACCATTACCCCAAAGAGGTAAGAGTAATATTCTGGTTGCTCCCAAGAGGTAAGGAGCAACAACGTTCTTGCTCCAAAGAGCTCATTTGACAAAAACAGCGATATCTCAGCAACGGAAGCAGCAATTCAAGAGAAAAATGACAACGCTAACCTATCTATCTGCGGGGCTGGGTTCTGCTGACAGACTCCCTTTAGAAAGCCTGATGCCAATGTATAGGATTGTAGTTCCAGATGATTTCTTCTTCTTCCCCTCGTCATAACTTCTCTACAATGACGCACCAGTTTCCCTGATCGTGGTAACTGTGCCGGACGGCGACGCCGGCGATTCTTCTACACAACGTTTCCAGCTCTCCTTCTCGAAACACATGATAATATCGGTGATAGACGGAGCCTGGCACCAGCTGGTCTTCCACCTTGGCACTCGAGACTTCATTATTTCTACCTTGATTGTTTGCTTTCAGATGCCAAGGAACTAGAAGGTCTTGAGAGTCAAATGCAGTCCTGTTAGTATGTACGGGGAGAGTGGAGACGGACTGATGGCTCTGTTCAGACTCCGCATTCTGGAGGAGATGCTCATTAGACGTCTTCCCTTCCTTGAGATACTTTGACTTGTTCTGTTTGTACTCCTGTTCCATAGCCCAGACGTAAATAAGAGCTTTACCTCCTGGTTTTAGGAGACGGATTAATTCTTGTACAGCGGCCAATCTTCTGTCCTGCAAGGAAATGGAAGTGAAAAAAATGTTTTTATTTAGAATATTACATTTCCCAAACTGTTATCTGTAGACTACAGGTTGCCTACAAAAAAAATATTGCAGTTTATGGTAAAATCACTATGTTACTATTGAGCTCTGCTGTGGGGATCAATAGTAATATAGCTGTGGCAACCAAATGGCTCACGGGGTAGTCGACAGACTCCTGAAAATGGAATCTGTGGTTACAACTGGGCAAGACATCTGAGGGATTGATAGCCCATGATCGGGGATATCACGGACACTGCTGCCAGGTCCTTGCTCTGTAAAACGGCAGAGACTCGGTGGCTGTGATTTCTGGTCAGCTCATGACCAAGTACCATCGTCCAGCAGAGATCATAAAGGGATTAATGTGTGGAACTGGAGATCTGGGCTGTGAGCTTTGGTTATTCAGCAGCCCTCCTTGCAGCTCCTTCTCCCCTCTCACAGCACAAGTCTCAGATACAAGGAAAGTGCAGTATCATTAAAGTTTAGTTAGTTTTTATGTTTTTAAGACCTGCGGGATGGGAAATAAGAAGGCAAGCAGAAGCAACTGAATGAAAAACTGCCCAAAAATACTTAATACGTGTTGACGGTCACTTACTATTGAAGCAAAGGATGGTAATAAGCTATAAGTGGTGAGGAACCCAGGTGACATCTGTATGAACATGCCGAAGAAAGAGTCATCGGCTTTCTATCGATTGTACACTGGTTGATGGGGAGATCCCACAAGAGGGCCCCTTTACTAACAGAGAAGTCCCTAATAGAGCATTTAATAACAAGACAAGAATTCCCATACCCAAAAAATCTGCCACAAAGATGGAAACGGTACCAGTGGATAAGGGAGGACTTCTAGATCTGTGTGGTCTGTCCACTGGAGCCTACAGTTATCAGGAAAATGGGGTCATGATTCCCTCGTTTCAATGGAGTGATGGCCAAGTGCGCACACTACCACAAGAGCTGTACTCGGGTAGCTCCATCAGTCCAATAGTCAAGTGGGACCCCACCAATCTAGCAGTTACACTTTAAGAGCGCACAACCCATCCTCTATACCTCCGTGGAGAAGTGGTGGATCACTGCTATGGAGATGCAGGCATCAAATGAGGCGCTTCTGAAAGGAACCGACAACCCATCACAAACACAGGCCTCAAACTTCCTTTCTCCACAAATGTCCACGAGGTTCTTACTGCGGTCACAGCCGATCTGAGAACGGAAAATTATATTGTTAGAATCCACAAGGACCGTTGACTACTAAGGACAACCGTTAACATGGCTATGATGTTTCCCATACACTGCACACAGAAAGTAGAGGAGATTCTGCTCCATGACTCTCTTTCATTCAAAAGCATTAGCAGGATCATATATTGTAAGACATTATAGGAAAGTACTGACAAGAATAAAGCACTTGGGGTAAGACAGAAACTTACTATTTAGCTCCAGCAGTCTTTGCCTATGTCTGTGTATTTCTCGACTCTCGCTCAACTCCTACTCACTTCTTCCACTACTCTCTTTATAAACTTTTACGTAATAAGATACCTCTGTGAGATGCAGTCCATCTTACTCTACCAAGATGGCTTCAGGAGCAATTTTTTGCGTAAAAATCAGTTCAGGAAAGATTGGAGGAGTAGCCTGATAAGATGAGATGCAGGGATTTGCCCCTGTACTATTGATTTATGCAAAACAAGGTGAAAATTGGTGACCATTTAAAGGGACTTTCTAGTTAACTATAAACCTTGAAATAACTCATCAATATCTAATTGGTGGTCATCCGACACCCCTAAAAATCAGCTTTTTGAATGAGCACTGCGGCCTCTTCACCAAATACCAAGAACAGCGCCATACATTGCATAGGGACTGTTTGGTATTGCAGCTTAGCCCCATTCGCTTGAGACTGCTGGAGCTAAATAGTAAGTTTCTATCTTACCCCAAGTGCTTTCCTATAACGTCTTTCAATATATGAGCTGCAATACCAAGCACAGTCCCACGGGCCACATGACAAATGAGTGCAATGTCGCTGCAGAAGCAGAACCACACTCGGCGCTGCAGCTGATCTGAGTCCTAACCCCACTGATCAGCTATAGATGACCTATCCTTAGGAAAGGTAAGCCACAGTTAACTCTTTAAACCCCTTTATAGAAACTTTAGTGTAACAAAAGCAACGTAAAGTGAATGGACGACCTCAGCTGTCAGCGGCACCTTGAAACACAACAAGTCGCCGTTACAATAAGCGATAGTGAAATGAATATCCATGGGTGAGGGACAGGAACCCGTCAATATTATTTACAAGCGAAAAGCCACCAAATGAACGTAGGCAAGGCTGAGCATTTAACCAGACGGTCATGTGGAAAATGTACTTATTATGTGCAACAAGAAGGGAAAGAGAAATGACCTTGAGAGTGATCTTAATACGGCAAGAAATGTTAATGAATTGTAACCTAATTGGAAGGAACAAAGCGTATTACTTTGTAATTTGCATCTAAATTGCATGAAATACATTTTGCCTCTCGCTTGCTTTCTGTCCTTGCCTCCGACCACATAAAAAACAGGGAAAATGACAAAGCGGGAGGAGGACTGAGTTATGGGCCTCAATTACAGTTTACGGGCGCTGTTAATTATGGGTTAGTGGCGCTCATTTCCGTGCCCGCTCCTCCGTCTTATTTATTTATAAAGGATTGAACTGGCAGCGAGTGATGATAAGGAAACGTCGGCCCGAAAAAACAGGTCACCATAAATCTTACAGAGCCTGGAGGACAACTCAGAGCTGGGGACGAAGTTACCTTACTGCCAAATGCTTCTATGCGGGCCTGGACACCTGAAAAATATCACAGGTTTTAGATTTTCGGTAAAAAGTTGACCTAGAGGTTTTTTTTTTAATGTAGATTGTGAGCCCCATATAGGGATCACAATGTACATTTTTTTCTCCTATCAGTATGTCTTTGTAGAATGGGAGGAAATCCACACAAACACGGGGAGAACATACAAACTCCTTGCAGATGTTATTCCTGGCGGGATTCGAATCCAGGACTCCAGTGCTGCAAGGCTAACCACTGGGCCACCATGCTGCCCCTAGCTGATCTACAGTTTTATACTGATTTCCGGAGTCGGAAAGGAATTTTTTCCCCCAACATGGGGTAATTGACATCAGCCTCATGGGGGGGGGCTTAGCGGCTGGACTTTCTGGAACTGAAAAATATTAAAAATTTTAGATTTTTAGTAAAAAGTTGATCTAGGGTTTTATAGTGATGGTCAGAGATGGAGTTGGGAAGGAATGTTATCACCCAACATGGGGAGCATCATGGGGCTTCCTCAGGATCAACGCTGTAAAGTTAGGCTGTTAACACGGGGTTTTTTGGTCATAACCACCTGTCCCTGGTGCTCCGATGTCCTCCCGGCATGGTCCAGTCCTGCTGCTCTAGTGTCTTCTTGAAGTGGAACTCCTCACCGGCTGTGGTGTCTTGGATCCCTTCCGCTGAATACATTGATTGGCCTCAGCAGTCATGTGACCGACGAGGCCAATTGATGGCCTGAGGAAGGGACCAGGAATGTCACAGGTAGTGAGGTACGTGGCCTTCACTGAGGACGCCGATTGGCCTCAGCAGCCACGTATGGCAGGGACTTCTGCTGAAAGACAACCACAGACAGGACTACACTGGGAGGCCCTGGAGAACCAGGGACAGGTGAGTATGATTTATTGTTTTTTCGACTCCCCTGACCTATTTAAAAAATAAAATCTCATGCCAGGCCACGTTACTGAAAGCCTAAGAATCACATGGCCACTGAGAAAGGTCAGTGGCCTCAGTGGTAACTAGAGAGGGACCGCTGACGTCACTCTCTTATGTCACCAGTTTCTATTGACCGATGAGGCAATTAATTGATCTTGGCGTTCACATTGGCCTAGGGAATCTGCCTCAAAATCCTCCTGCAAAAATGTCTCCCACTCATTTCAATCGGAGTCCCTCGCTTTTTTTTCCCCGCTAGCGATTTTTTTCAGCTAGCGGGAAAAAGAATTGACATGCCCACGGATTCAGCCGCGGCATCCGCGGCCTGAGACTCCGTCCTGATTGGGCTCATTCATTCGGGCCTAATCAGGAGTGAAATGCCGCAACGTTGCAGATAGCCATGCAGAAGAGTCCCACCCTTAGGATTTTTGACAAGGCTGCCCTTGCATTAGATGAAAAGGACGCAGGCTGCGAACAATGGAGCGCCAGGGAGCAGCAAGTTTGTCTTTTTTAAATATTTTAATACCTCCCCCAGCCATCCCGTCAGGTGCTCCAATTCCTAGACAACCCCTTTAAGAAGCTAAGGTTTAGGGTCTTAGACCTCTGTAGCATACCACCACCTATTGTTGCTATCTGTAGAAATCAAAGTTTGAAGAGGCCTGGAAGTCCGCTGTAATGAGTCCGCTGACGGACTCTGGTGCATGCGCATTGTGCACAGTGAGGCTGAGGTCAGTATAGCTTGCTTCTCTGCGCACGTGCAGCACATTAGCGTACTTCACCATAAACCGTACCGCACCATAAACTTGCATGCTTGGCTTAGCAGAGAGTACTTTTTTACATAACTGGGAGAGGGAGGGAGACATGTTACTGTTAAAGTGAACTTATACTCATCTTTACAAAGATCACTTACCATGTATAAATTCTTATTGACCCCAATATATTTGCCGTTGCCACAGCCCACATCGGCCACAAGGGAGCCTGCTGATAAGCTCATAAGGAAGTCTACCACCTTGGGCCATGGGGTGTGCCTTGTGCGGCTGAAATGTCCTGCGATATCTTCATAGACCTTGTGAACATATTCCTTTTCCAAGGATTCAGGCTCTAGGTCACTGACCCGAGGAGGAGATTTCTTCTCTATGTCTTGTTGGCTATCACACACAGAAGGAAAAGCTGTAGGGAAATAGAAGAAACAAGTATGTAAAGTGATCTGCAGACAGACAGGTTTCATGTTTTTATAGGTATTAAAGGGGTTGTCCCATAACAAGGATCCTATCTATACTGCTAGTTTATGTGGATTTAAGACATTTCCTGAATACATTGCTTTATCAAAACTGCTTTGTTTAGCCGCTATCTTATTTTATTCACTTCATTGTTGACACTGCGTTTCTATGGCCACTGGGCTTATCTGCTCAGTTCCCAAGTGACTTAGCTGCCTGCTCTCAGGGGGGAGGGGGGGAGTGCTGGGAGCAGCTCTGAGCTGTGTATGTCTGACAAGCAACGGAGCTCCTCAGATAGGGGAGGGGGAGGTGAGAGCTCTGGATTACTGTGCTGCCTATCCTCAGCTTTTCCACTTATCAGCCGGTTTAATTGAATTTGGCTGATAAGGGCTGAGATAAGGAGTCCTTTACCTCTGTATGTAATGCAAGCTGACTCAAATCCAACTCTGCTACATCAGGCTCTACATCAGTTCATACTGTGGTAATGCATTTACAACCAATCCCTCATTACTGACTGCAAACATAGCAGAGCAAGTGAAACCCCGCCACCAATGTGCTGAGAAATCCAGGAAGTGAAGAGAGCACAGAGCCTGCAGGCTGCAGAACAAGAGTTATGGGAATACCCCTTTAACTAAAAAGGAGTCATCATACAATTCTTTTTACATCTTTTTATTTTAAAGCGATTTTCCAGAATTTAGATATTGATGACCTATTCAGACTGCACACAAGAGCAGTCACAATAGTCTGACGGGTCATGTTTGCTGTAGCTCACTTGTCAACTTTAACGTATAGAATGGGACAGGATTAGCAGAGTTACCGCAATGCTGATATGTACAGAATGGAGCAGAAAGCAGACAGCCCTGTCCTCCCCATGATGTCATCACTTTCAGTGGTGGAGGAGATGGACATTTAAGGGGTAAGTACTATTATTTTATTATTGTACATTATGACTTTCCTAAATTAAAGAGAACCTGTTAGCTGGTTCAGGGCCCCTGCCAGTAAAGGGGTTGACCAGGATATGAAGATTATATACACTCATGACCTATTCACAGAGCAGGGCATCAGTATCACATTGGTTGGCATTAGACACTTGGATCCTGGAATCATGAGCGGATTCTGCCTCTATAAGGCTAGGTTCACACCTATGTTCGGGGTTTCTGTCCCCGAATCTGCTTACAAAATGTGGGCAAGCAGGACTTTTCTCTCCACATTTTTCAGGTGGAACCTGGACGGAAATCAATGGACCCCATTATAGTCTATAGGGTGTGGGGGTTTCTGTAGGTAACCACTTTTTAAGCAGATTAGATTTCAGTGTGAACCTAGTGTAAACTGTATATAAGGTATATGGATGGAAGCAGCCAAATGAATGGGAGTGTGGCTGCAGTTCTCTGGCGCCTCCACTATAGTGTACAGACACCTACACTGTACAGTATACAGATTCCTAGTCTGTATACTGTAGTGGTGGTGCCGGGGAATTGCAGTTCTGCACCGATTCACTTGAGTAGGCGTAGCGCTGCTTCCAGACACCTTGTATGCGACTTCCAGCCGGCGGTGCGAGTATAGTCATCAGGTTCCAACCAATCTTATTCTGTGGATAGGTCATCAGGAGAGATGAGTGAACACTGTTCGGATCAGCCAATCTGAACAGCACGCTCCCATAGAAAAGAATGGAAGCACCTGGCACGTACACTTTGCCGGCGGCCGACGGCTTAACCCCCCGCGTGTCGGCTGTTCCGAACAGTGTTCGCTCATCTCTAGTCATCAGTATCTGTTATCTTGAGATCCTGGACAACCCCTTCAAGCAGGCTTAATGGGTTTTAGGGTCACAAGTATTACATGCAAATTCTAGAAGGCTAATGGGGTACGTGGACCAGGGTTGTTGTGGGACAACCCCCTCTAACGTGAATGTGAAACTTACCACATTGACACGAGCCATGTCGTATTTTCCTAAATGTAAAGGATGTCCTGGTCCCCCTCTTGCTCAGGGTGAGCTCTTCTGCATTCCCGCTGACCGTCCCAACTTTCTGTCCTTCCGATACTTGAATAACATCAAACTTTCTTGGCGTGATGCTGGAATAACCAAAGTTCAGTAATTATAGCGCAAGGAGAAGGCGAAATGGATTTAGCAATAACAAGTGAAAAGCTGCAGAAATGCGCTGATTCGGAGCGCTCTCCCGGCGCCACCGACATTACTCAAAGGAGAGGAAAATTGTTTTGCTATTGAAAAGTAAATGAAGTGGAAATATCCATAAACAAGTAATGAACTGTCCAGTCTACAAGACGCTCCGCTCCGAGGAGAACCTATACTTTGTGATATGAACTGCGGATCACGACTGGTGTCTTCAAGGCATTCTCCGTCACGGCAGTCATTTCCCTGTCATCCAGAAAGTGACAGGAATCTTTACGGGGGATGGAAACTGTTCATTTAGTCACAGGACCGAGCACAAGTGTGAAGCTGGTGGCACACATTAGGTTAAAGTCGACTGAACCCGTCGAATTTTGGCGAGGACTGGCCAGCAATCTAAAGTGTATGAAGGCCTCGCGATTCTCTCCAAACGCACATGTCGAAGGAGAAAATAATTGGGCTCTTTGGGTTTGAACAAACCCGATCCTTTTGTTCAGTCAACGCCTCGGGTGTATGGCAGCAGCTTACCCCTCTTCAAATTTATAGTACATGCAAGAAGGATCAAACCGAGCATTCAAGTGTATGGGGAGAGGTTAGAGTATGCAACAGACAGCTATCTGAAGCCTATGGCTACACAGTAACTTGGCTGCTACCAAAAATCGTCTTGTCACTTTGCTCCCTGACTCCGCCACCAATGTAAGCGAATGGAGATGCAAAAACTCCACCAGTGTTCAGTTCTTTTGCTGCACCCTCCGGATCACAATGTGACTCCATTCACTAAAAATGGTGAAAGAACACTTCAATTTGTGGTGGGGGGAATGTAAAGTACAGTCTGGAACATTGATGAAAATGGAAAAGGCCATAAACGTCCTCGTGGGTGACTTCTATTGTAGACATGTGGTATTAAGCTTCATGGGCCAACAGCACCTATGTGGTATACAGCTCATGGACCTACAGCACCATGTGGTATAAAGCTCATGGACCTACAGCACCATGCGGTATGAAACTTCATGAACCTACAGCACCTATGTGGTATAAAGCTCATGGACCTACAGCACCCATGTGGTATGAAGATCAGGGACCTACAGCACCTATGTGGTATGAAGATCAGGGACCTACAGCACCATGTGGTATAAAGCTCATGCACCTACAGCACCCATGTGGTATGAAGATCAGGGACCTACAGCACCATGTGGTATAAAGCTCATGGACCTACAGCACCATGTGGTATAAAGCTCATGGACCTACAGCACCATGTGGTATGAAGATCAGGGACCTACAGCACCTATGTGGTATAAAGTTCATGGACCTACAGCACCCATGTGGTATGAAGATCAGGGACCTACAGCATCCATGTGGTATAAAGCTCATGGACCTACAGCACCCATGTGGTATGAAGATCAGGGACCTACAGCACCCATGTGGTATGAAGATCAGGGACCTACAGCACCCATGTGGAATGAAGATCAGGGACCTACAGCACCCATGTGGTATGAAGATCAGGGACCTACAGCACCCATGTGGTATGAAGATCATGGACCTACAGCACCCATGTGGTATGAAGATCATGGACCTACAGCACCTATCTGGTATGAAGATCAGGGACCTACAGCACCCATGTGGTATGAAGATCATGGACCTACAGCACCCATGTGGTATGAAGATCATGGACCTACAGCACCCATGTGGTATGAAGATCAGGGACCTACAGCACCCATGTGGTATGAAGATCATGGACCTACAGCACCCATGTGGTATGAAGATCATGGACCTACAGCACCTATCTGGTATGAAGATCATGTACGCACAACACCCATGCAGAGCTGGTCATGCTCTGGGTGCACCGAACAACAAATATAGAATAAAACTTGACTTTCTCAGCAGCAGGATAACACTTTGTATGGTCAACTACATCACTGACAGCCCCTACAACAGCATATACAGGACACGGAAGCGAATTTGGTGGTCAGAGGCTACTCTTAACGAAAAACAGTCTTCTATAGGTAAGAAAGCAGCTGTGCAAGTAAATACAAATATCCTAGTTTTAGTTATACAGCTTCTATGTAGACCTATGTATAGTTAGACGATACGTGTGATCTGAATGATAGGTGCTCCGAGTCCCCTATGTGAAGGGAATCTACTTGTTTCTATGAAACTGAGAGAGTGTTGAAGGCCCCAAGCGCACGACCGCCTATGGGGGCGATTTAGCATTTGGATGACATTTGTGTATTTTGCTTCAAAATCCGCCTGCAAAAAAATAAAACTCAGTGTGGACATAGCCTAATGAATGTGCCATACATACCCATGTGTCCAGAGATACCTGGCTTCTCCACTCATCACCAGCAGACTGCGCTGTGGGACCATCACCGGGACATTAGCGCCATCTGGATGCCTGAAGTCCATAACAATCTGCAAATAAACATTATTATGCGGCGGAGTTTTTCTGCATTATTCTAATGTGACTTATCCGATTATATAGTGAAGGCTAAATCCACTCAAGTGTTTCTCTGCTCAGCTTTCAAGGTCTGTACAAACAGAAGATAAAAGAGCAGAAATTAAGAATGTGTTCTGTACCTAAGACCCAAGAGTCGCTTAATATTTGACTAAGAGATGAGGGGCGGATTTTATTTATTTATTGCAACTTTTAACTTTGTTGTAATTTTAATGAATAATATTAAAGAGTATGTTTATTCCATTTATTCCATCGGAGCTCTGGGAAGTCTCTGCCGTTCGACCAGCTAGGTCTCCATTTGTCAGGGGCCACAAGGGTCCGAGGACTTGTGCACCTCACGGCCTCGGTCCGATACCCTTTCTATACAATATCAGATCGGTCTTGTATATTGGTGACTGGTGCCCTTTAAAGGGATCCTATCATTAAAAGTCATTTTTTTGTCTTCAACACGTAGGAATAGCCTTAAGAAAGGCTATTCTTCTCCTACCTTTAGAGGTCTTCTCCAGGCCGCCATTTGGTATATAGTCCGGTTTTCGTCGGTATGCAAATGAGTTCTCTCGCAGCACTGGAGACGGTCCCCAGCACTCAAACAGCACTGGGGGCGTCCCCAATGCTGCGAGAGAACTCTCCATCTTCTTCAAGAAAGGGCTCTTCACGCGTCTTCTTCCGGGGCTGGCTTCAAACTTCTAGGCCTCGGGAAAAGCCGACTGCACATGCCTGCCGGCCACAACAAAATGATCACTTACAATACTGTGCAAGCGGCCATTTTTCTTGTGGCCGGCGGGCATGCGGAGTCGGCTCTGCCCAAGGCCTAGAAGTTTGAAGCCACTGCAGGAAGAAGACACAGGGAGAGGCCGTTCCTGAAGAAGATAGAGGCGGCGCTGGAGAGTTCTCCCCCAGTGCTGTTTGAGTGCTGGGGACTGCCCCCAATGCTGTGGGAGAACTCATTTGCATACCGACGAAAACCGGATTATATACTGAACAGCGGCGCGGAGAAGACCTCTAAAGGTAGGAGAGGAATAGCCTTTCTTAAGGCAATTCCTACGTGTTAGGAACAAAAAAATGACTTTTAATGATAGGATCCCTTTAAAGTGCATCCTCGTATATAGTAAAATGAGGTGTTCTGTTTAATAGTTTCCAAATCCGAGCGCCCCAGGCATTACAAACAACACAGGAGCACAAACAGCGCCTGCATTAATAACTTCTGCATCAATAATTTACAGGCGAAATCTCTATAAAGTACTTGTGAAATATTCATGTCTCACAGGGGGTCACCGCGCTGACGCTGCCGCCTCTCGCTACCGTCTCCGTACTTAGAAGTCACAGAAGCAAATCCCAAATCGGCCCCTAAAGCCGCTCTCAGGAGTTTATAGTCTGGGGGGCCAGGAGTCAGATGGCTGGCAGATGTACGGCTGACGCCAGGCCTCCCCAGCCGCCTGTATTATGGCGCTGTTACTGCCGACAGCCCCGGGTTCAGTTCTTAGCGGCAGGCCATGTTAATTTTATAGAGCCCCATCCTGTAGTTCACAAAATGTTCCGCTTTCCAAATAAATGGCTCCTGGTTATTGTGCATAGCTAGAATATTAATATGCCTCTATATGGCAGTAGTCTGCAACCCGTGGCCATGTACAACTCTCAGCATCCTCAGGATGTCATGGCCTGGTGTTGTAGACCCTACTCTGATAGGATGATGGGAGTTTTAGTTGTACAAAACTAGGGAACACCAGGTTAGATCATACGGACCAATGGATGAAACAACTTGTCAAGTAACAACTACCTTAGTGAACCAGAACTGTGCCCTGAGCAATTGTCACTTCTAGAGATGAGCGAACACTGTTCGGATCAGCCGTTCCGAACAGCACGCTCCCATAGAAATGAATGGAAGCACCTGGCACGTGCTTGCATTCGTTTCTATGGGAGCGTGCTGTTCGGAACGGCTGATCCGAACAGTGTTCGCTCATCTCTAGTCACTTCTCTTCTCCCACTTTATTACGAAGCATTACTCAACAAAGGCTCTTAGATCTGCCCATCCTGATCTTTCTGTTTCAGATACTGAATGCAAGAACACAAGACTGGTCCTTAAAGGGGAATTCCTATCTTCCTTGCTCAGCAGTTTGCTTGCTCTTTCCTTTTCTCACTTCCTGTATTCTTCAGCAAGCTGTTTGATGGACAGGACACTATGAGAACCTCAGTAGATATAGACATTGCCTTTACCATGAGAGATTATTGGTCATCATTACTAGAAATCTAATATAAATGCAATTCAAATAATATGCACAGTAAATGTATATTACATTACACAGGTTTGTATAGAAGGCTGTAAATGGCCCCTTCCCTTCATTGAACGACAGGACCAGGGATCTTAGCTGAACAGCCGCCCTATATTCTCATGTTTGTCCAACGTACTGCATAATAGTCATATATACAGTGCTGCATATATAGTCATATATACAGTACTGCAATTGGTGCATGCACACTCCATTGACTATGGCCTGGCTACTTCAGAGCGGTTCTGGGCATGTGCCGATTATGCAATATGCAAAGAACGCAGGGCCAGGTGAGAGTTCAGTTTTGTTCCCTTGCTCTGTCACCCAAGTCAGGGAGGGTGGAAGGAGGCCAGTTACAGCAGACTGGGAGTGGGTGGGGGGCGGTTTGGTACTCCAAAGCCATTGTCCATTTCCATATTTAGAAAAACAAAGAATATCTCAACCTTGGAGATTTAGATTTTTTTAGGGTGAAAACCCATTACATTCAGGTGAGCTACATCTATCTAACTGCGGCCTTTGTGCGTAACCCTTATGACAGACTCCCTTTACTAGGAGCAGAGGCATATACTTGTTGACTGCAAGTGCACTAGGACAGGGTCTGATTTGCCAATTTTTTTGCAGATAGTTGCAAATGCACCAGCGGCCAATGTTTTGCCAATCCAATGTCTCCCCTTTGGCCGTCAATGACATTTTTAGCCTCTGTAGTCTGTAGGTAAATCTGGTAAATTAGGCTCCACCCCCAGGCTGATTACACCCACAGGACCCCCTTTCTCTGAATGTTTCTCCTTGATCACACCCTTACGTTAAAACCCCCCACAAAGCTAATAAAGCATTCAGATCGCTCGATCTTCCCATTCTAATGTGGATTCACACTGTAACCCATCCACAGAAAACTTGTCGCTTGATTTTCTACTGCACTCCAAGGGTCCCATGAATAATGTCCATAGAGGTAAGCTCCAATCGTAAAAGGGCAAGTGTCTCTAATAAAGTGGCCATTCAGTGTAAGGCCTGGTTCACATCTGCGTCGGTAATCCGTTCAGGGGAGTCCGCATGGAGACCCCCCCCCGAACTGACTACCGAACGCACTGACAAGTGGTGTGCAGTGAAAGCACATGGACCCCATAGACTATAATGGGGTCCTTGTGCTTTCCGCATGGTCTCCGCAGGAGTCATGTGAATAGGAAAGTAGATCGTGAACTACTTTTCTGTCTGCATGTTCCTTGCGGAAAGCACATGGACCCCATTATAGTCTATGGGATCCATGTGCTTTCACCGCACACCGCTTGCTAATACGTTCGGTAGTCCTCATGCGGCCTCCCCGAATGGATTACCGACGCAGATGTGAACCAGGCCTAAGAGATGATACAGCTTCACCCAGATACTGTGTAAGGGGGTTCAGGAGATACGGGAGGATCCCATTGTGGAGGAGGGTATGAAGTTACAAGTTACTGCCCAGCTTTAGACAATCCCTGGAGCTACAGCACATAGAGGACGAGACCTAAATCTCTCCCGACCCGCCAGCCCAGACACCACCTTGTCCCTTTAAGTCTCTGCTCTGTGGAGCGTTTGCAGATTCTGATGAGAATTAATTGGCTTGCTGATATTAAAGGCAGAACATGAAGAAATGGTATTTATCTTTGCTGCTCTCTCTGTGGATTTTTAGCCGTGTATCATTTCCCAATTATTAAAATGAGCTGCACCACAATGAGAATTTCACGTTCTCCGCTAATAAACAATGTATTTGCTGGAGCAGAGAAATTCATTTCATCTTTATATCAAGTTCAGATGAAAAAAAAAACACAGCTAAAGTTCAGATATAGCAATCCTGGATATCATCAGCTACAAACTACAGCAGAAAAGCAACATAAGAGGCCGGAAATCATTGAAAATCAGGAATGTCTTATACTAGCGGCCACTCCTCTCGTCTTCGGTCTTTGGTTAGTTTAGCGAGTCTATAGGTGGCCATATACATTACATTAATGTCAGTCAAACCCTACAATATCAGAAGTATCACTGACGTCTAATGTGAATGGGGGTGTTCAGATATAGAGATCACAAGACATATATCTATCTATCTATCTATCTATCTATCTATCTATCTATCTATCTATCTATCTATCCTCTATCTATCTATCTATCTATCTATCTATCTATCTCCTATCTATCTATCTATCTATCTATCTCCTATCTATCTATCTATCTATCTATCTATCTATCCTGTATCTATCTATCTATCTATCTATCTATCTCCTATCTATCTATCTCCTATCTATCTATCTATCTATCTATCTATCTATCTATCTATCATCTATCTATCTATCTATATCTCCTATCTATCTATCTATCTATCTATCTATCTATCTATCTATCTATCTATCTATCATCTATCTATATCTCCTATCTATCTATCTATCTATCTATCTATCTATCTATCTATCTATCTGTCACACCTTATATTAGAAGGTGTTACCTCTGATCCCAAGCTCAAGGAGACGATTTCATCTTCGAATGCAGAATGGGTATCGATATGTGGAGGAATACCTAAGAGACAATGACACCATAGTTACATCTTCCATTATACGGTCACGTAGGGTCTCACTGGTTACAGTTTATTGGACATTGACAGGTATACAAAGTAACTAGAACAGTCAAAAGCAAAGCAGGAGATAGAACAATGTGGTCCACCTGAAATAATAAGTAAATTGCAGATGTATTCTTAAGGGGAATTCAGACATTGCAGTCAAATTGTTCTTTTTCCACAATGAACGAATGTTATCACAGCAAAACACAATGGTGTATGCAATATGTGAATGTGCCATCGCTCAGGATCCATTTATTGGGGTTGATTTATAGGATTATGATTAAAATATAATAATAATGACTGATACATTTATAGCTACAATGGGGCTAGGACTACATGTCGGTCGTGTAACATGAATTTTGCAATCTTGCACTGTGACATTGCAACTAATGGTTGTCACTATGGTTGTGGTGCAACATGTGACTGTCTCACTAAATCTAAATCTGGTACCTTACCAGCGTAGACATCAATGTATTTGCAATTCTCATGCCGCCAATCTCTGATTTTGTCTTTTTAGGGTGCGTTCATATACAGGAACGTGGCACAAATTTTGAGCAGCCCCATCCATCTGGGACCATAAAATCCTAAGTCCTGGGCAATCCCTTTAAGTATGATGTGCACATGCATGAGACATACAATAGGTTCTTGGACAGATGTCTGACTGTCTTACCTTGTCCCGGCTCATACTGGTTTATTGTTAGCTGGTCTGGCATGTCCTTTATAAGCCCCTGATGTAAACATCTGTCCAGCAGAAAGCTGCAGAACTCTGGAAGACCTGGAGAGAGAAGAAACCTGTTCCATTACATGTCTTACATGTGACTGGACTATCTCAGCACTAACAAACCCTGTTACAATGATCCCACTTCTGACACCCTCGGCAAACTGTAGTATTACATGGTGGCCATTCAAGTGACTGCTAGTCCATATCATACATGCCCATCTTGAGACCACTAGTCCAGGGGCCACTTATAAAGTGACTCTTCATTCTGGCTCATAAATCCCAAGCAGAGGACCCCTCTATAATGTCCATATACCCTGACAGGACACAGATAAGAGCTGTCATCATGAGGTCACCTCTTCAATAAACTGCTGCAACTTGTTAATATGTTTTGTATTTCAATTTCTTGCCCATTTCAAGATCTCCGCTTGGAAACATTTTTACTTACATCCCTTATTTCCATATTTCCTCAGGATAAGCCATAAGTATATGATCAATAGGAGAACACCACCCAGACTGATCGTCTGTACGAAGTTGCTTCCAGTACCCTTCCTGTAGACAATACAGACTAGAAGCAGAGAGTTCCATCTAGCGGCCCGGCGTCTTCCCTGAAGCTGAAGTCTCGTATTGTTTACAGGATGGGAGCTGGAAGCGGCTCTATACACATGATCGGTCCAGGGATCGGGTGGTGGCCCCCTCTTGATTCGATATTTATGACCAATCCTTAGGATAGGCCATACAAAAAGTAACCTCAGAAAACTCCTTTAAGGGCTAGTTCACACGGGCACGGAACCGCATATTTTGGTCCTGATTTTGATGCGGGAAGCCATGTCAGAACAGGACAAAAATGCGCCTGCCGCAACTGTCGGAGTCCGGAGGGTGAGGCGGACTCAGCCGCAGAATCTGCCTGAAGAAAGGGCAGCTCGCTTTTTTTTTCTGTGAGCCAGAACATACCGCTGACGGAAAAAATTAAGCTAGCGGCCTACATAGACCTCTATTGTGAGGGGGCGGATTCTGAGGTGAATTCGGCGTCAGAATCCGCCCCCTTTTGCCCCATGAAAATGAGTAGAGATGAGCGAGTACTGTTCGAATCAGCCGATCCGAACAGCACGCACACATTGAAATGAATTGGACGTAGCCGGCACACGGGGGGTTAAGTGGCCGGCCGGCGTCAAAGTGGAAGTACCAGGTGCTTCTATTCATTTCAATGCGTGCATGCTGTTCGGATCGGCTGATCCAAACAGTACTCGCTCATCTCTAAAAATGAGCCCTAAAACAGCAAGGAATTGAAAAAAAGGGAATGTATCACCTAGATGTTACTTAGTGACAAGGGAGTATAGCCATGAGAAGCCAAAAGGGGTGGGGGGCTCTGGTGTCCCATGGCTTGTTCCGGATGAAGTCCCCGCCGCCAGAAAGTGGCCTGGGACAGCAGAGAACCAGAGACAGATACGTATGATTTGTTTTTTTTAAAATTTTTCAACTTCCCCCTACCTCCAGAGAAAAAGCTCTTTTCCCTGGACAATCCCTTTAATGCCTATGACGAATGAGAGCAACGAACATGAACAGCGATCGTGTAAGACCCCCCCTTACAGACACTGCTTCCTCTGCTCTATAAAAGGGGTAATCCCTTTTTATAAATGATCTGCAAGTGTCTGACCAAAGGACCTCCATTGATCCTGAGGGGCCACAGTTTCCCCAAACACAATTCTAAATGGAGTCTACCATAACCAAAATAATGTCTAAACCCCTCTTTGCTATAGTAGTCTATAAAGGGTTCAGAAGCAATTTTGGGGGTGGTAGTGTTGAAGACGTGACATATATCTTTTAGGTGTGACCTATTTGGTTGCAGCCTCACATGTATATGATATGGGGTGCGCCCATCTAACAGGAGCCCACAAAGGGCTTAATAACTCACCTCCCGGTAAAGGCTTGTCCTTATCTACATTGTTATTATCGTACCGAAACTCATATCCATAATGCTTCACCCGTCTATGTTTTAGTGACTTCTGATCTGCAAGTAGACACAAAATATATTAGCTAAACAAATACGAGGACAAGTATATTTGCTGTTAAATTCACAGTCCAGTCCTATTAATGTGACCGCTGCCTACTTTTGACGTCAATGTTAAATAACCAATGGCAGAAGGCACGTGTCATCACCCATCTGGGTGCACTCATCATTGTGGAAGGCATGATGGATCAACACAAGTAGGCATCTATCCTTGCAGACCATGTTCACCCCTACATGTGAATTGTTTTTCCTCAGGATGATGGCATCTACCAGCAGGACAATGTGGCGTGTCATAAATCTCGCAGTGTACGTGTGTGGTTGGAGGAGCACCAGGATGAGTTTACCGTACTCCCTTGGCCAGCAAATTCCCTGGACTTGAACCCAATCGAGAATATGTGGGACCACCTTGATCGGGTTGTTCGCGCCATGGATGCTCAACCGCGTAACCTAGCGCAGCTGGCCACGGCACTGGAGTCGGCATGGCTCAACATCCCAGTGATCATCATCACCACATCCCCTCTCTTCCTGCATGTCTCGCCGTGGTCCGCTCTGCCAAAGGTGGTTATTCTGGATTTTGACAGGTGGTCACATTAAAGGGGTTGTCCCATCACAAGGCTCCTATCTATACTGCTAGTCTATGTGGATATAAGACTTTTCCTAAATACATTGCTTTATCAAAACTGCTTTGTTTGGCCGCTATCTTAATTTATTCACTTCATTGTTTACACTGCATTTCTATGACCACGGGGCCCGGACCACGGGCTTATCTGCTCAGTTCCCAAGTGAGGTAGCTCCTGCTCTCAGGGGGGAGGGAGGGGCTGAGTGCTGGGAGCAGCTCTGAGCTGTGTGTGTCTCTGCCACAGACAAGCAACGGAGCTCTTCAGATAGGGGAGGGGGGAGGTGAGAGCGCTGGGATTTCTGAGCTCTTATCTCCTGCTCTTCCACTTATCAGTCGATTTAATTGAATTTGGCTGATAAGGGCTGAGATAAGGAGTCCGTTACCTTTGTATGTATTGCAAACTGACTCAAATCCAGCTCTGCTACATCAGCTTCATACTGTGGTAATGCATTTACAACCAATCCCTCATTACTGACTGCAAACATAGCAGATAGCAGAGCAAGTGAAACCCCGCCCACCAATGTGCTGAGAAAACCAGGAAGTGAAGAGAGCGCAGAGCCTGCAGGTTGGTGAACAAGCGTGATGGGAATACCCCTTTAATGTGACTGGACTGTGGATCTGCTACAGGTATTACTTACTGGAGTTATCGGTCTCCCAGTGAATATATTCTAACAGGACAAGCTCTTCTTCTGGGGAAACAATATTTTCTACAACCCGAAGGCCGTCCGGTAATGGAGGAGGGGAGGTCTCCTTTACTTCAACTGTAAATAAGAGAGAAGAACATTTACACATCCGTATTTTACAATCCGAGTCTCCTCCGGTCACTGAGATCGATTATTTTATAGCACGTCCCATTCAGATCCGTTTTCACATATCCGAGCACCCAGTGAACTCAACCGAGAGCCAACCCAGCGATCTGCGTGTCACCCATTCCGTTATTACTGAACATACACTGTCAGATTCGGAGATAGAAAGGATCAGGCATACTTGTAGAGGTAACACAAACCGCGCCTGTAGTAGAATAGTCCTAAAAGAGAAGTAATACCTTTATCTACAAAACTAAGGTACAGAGTGATCTTCTGCTTGGCGTCCACAGATAGGATGTCCTGACCGCTGAGTGAAGAGTAAGCGCTGATGGCCGCCTCAGGGGACGCATAGGTGACAAAGGAGTAGGGCTTGTTGGGCGGCATCACCAGCGACTCCACCAGTCCATGTGTCTTCAGGACGTCCAGCAGCTGCTGCCTGCTCACACCGTTCCCCAGACCTCCATTGGCAACTACCAGGCTCTGAAAATAAGGAAAAGTTTATGCACCCCCATGGCGTCCATGTTATTTAGATTTTCACCATCTCCAATCCATGAGCATGGAGCAATACGAGCGCCATATGTAACTGCGCCACATGTACGGTACTACATCTATGCAGCAGACCTTAGAGGGATGTGACACTGTCTCTATGCCTTCATGCCGCAGCAGAATATTTTTGGCCTTCACTTCTTTCTTCATCAGCTTCTTCTGGTCTTTGCTCAGCTTTGGTCTTGCGTTACGTTCCGGCATCTGCTCTTCTACAGACTATGGAGTAAAACACAGAACCGTATGAATAAGTGGGAAGGAGGAATGTGAATACCGCTAAACAGTTCACCTCCTCATGCTTCTGTCCTTATCCTTATGAAGAATGAAACTCACATTAGGGCGGTTCACATCTGCAGCCGTGCGCGCTTTAAGCAATCCGCTGGGTTTCCGTCTTCTGCCCCGAGAAACTGGACAAGGGACGGAAACCCGGCAGTCAGTTTTCAAACCCATTCAAGTGAATGGGAAAAGTGAGCACCCGTGAGCGTTTTGTGCCTGTTTGCAGCTAAAGTGTTTGTTTTTTTAACCGGACACAAAGTCGGACATGTAGTTTCGCCGCGGACAGACACAAAACGCTCACAGGTGCTCACTTTTTCCATTCACTTGAATGGGTTTGAAAACTGACTGCCGGGTTCCGTCCCTTGTCCATTTTCTCGGGGCAGAAGACGGAAACCCACTGGATTGCTTAAAGCGCGCACGGCTGCAGATGTGAACCCGCCCTTACAACACTTACATGTTTTCTCAATGTGAACAACAACCGATAACTGATGGAATTTTTTGGCAGTTTAATACTGATGACTAGAGATGAGCGAACAGCGTTCGATCGAGTACATCTTCGATCGGATATCAGGCTATTCGAGATGTTCGATTCGAGTCGAACACCAGATGGCAAACTCACTAAAAATTTGATTCCCCTCCCACCTTCCCTGGCGCTTTTTTTGCACCAATAACAGCGCAGGGGAGGTGGGACAGGAACTACGACAACGGAGGCATCGAAAAAAATCGGAAAAAGTCATTGGCTGGCTAAATCAGGTGACCTCCAATTTATATGAATGGTGGATTTAATATCCGGTTCATATGAGACTGTGAACTATGTGATTGTGAGACAGGGATAGATGTACCGGCAGGGTTAGCTCGGCATAGGAATGCATTGACCAGCGTTGATTGGCCGAATGCCATACAGAGTACAGCATTCAGCCAATCAACGCTGGTTCTGCCGGAGGAGGCGAAGTCTAAGATCGGTCCACAGCAGTCTCCATTCTGGTCCGATCTTAGACTCCGCCTCCTCACAGACGAGCCTCCAGCAGAACCAGCATTGATTGGCTGAATGCTGTACTCTGTATGGCATTCGGCCAATCAACACTGGTCAGTGTATTCCTATGGGAAAAAGTCAGCTCCCGCATATCGCAAGCTGACAGGGATCCCGATGTAATACAGTGACTTGGGCATATTAGATGCCCCCAGACATGCTTCCCCTGCTGTCCCAGTTGCATTCCAGGGTGTTGGCATCATTTCCTGGGGGGTTATAGTGGACTTGGTGACCCTCCTGAGTCGAATAGTGGGTTCCCCCTAAATGAGTATTTATTCCCCATAGACTATAATGGGGTTCGATCAAACAGTCGAGTATTGAGCGGCTACTCGAATCGAACCTCGAACATTTCACTGTTCGCTCATCTCTACTGATGACCTATCCCTACAACAGGTCATTAATATCATATCATATTATTGGGAGATCGACACCAGGCACCCCCACCGATCAGCTGTTTGATGTGGCACTTCTGCTTCCCCTATCAGTGACGTCATTATCATGAGTCACATGGCCTGTCTAAAGCTCAGTCCCATTCAAGTCCCCAAACAGATTTGCACAGGTAAAACTTGCAGTGCACCAGGCAATGGAACAGACAGAAAAACAAGCTATGACGTTGCAGCAGATTTTCACAACTCAATGTAGCAAGGGTGTAACATGTAATTCTGCTGCAGATCTCTTTCTATAACGCCTGAAAGGAATACTGTATATTGAGAGAAAGAGAAATACTGGTTTCTACCACAAGGTGGCAGTATGTAACCATTTATGAGTTAGGAAACCGGTAAAGCTATGTTCACATTTATATATCAGAGATAGGAGGAGAAGGGATCCCTGCAATTGGGCAGGACAGTACGCTGTTTAATAAAAGGCAGGAAATCCCTCCTTTTGGGTAAAATCTGAGGTTACAGTGACTTACAAAAGTAATCATACCCCTTGAACTTTTTCACATTTTCTCACCTTACAAACATAAACTTAAATGTATTTTATTGAGATTTTAAGCGATAGACCAAGACAAAGTAGCCGATAATTGTGATGTGGAAGCAAAATGATACAAGGTTATCAAAATGTTATTCAAATAAAAATCTGAAAACTATAATGTGCAATAGTCTTCACCCCCCTGTACTCTGATACTCCTAAATAAAACCCAGTCACACAATTGTCTTCAGAAGTCACTTCATTAGTTAATAGACTCCAGCTGTGTATAATGTAGTCTCAGTATAAATACTTCTGTACTGTGGAGGCCTCAGTGTGTTTGTTAGAGAACACTAGTGAACAAACAGCATCATGAAGACCAAGGAACGCACCAGACAGGTCAGAGATAAAGTCGTGGAGAAGTTTAAAGTGGGGTCAGGTAATAAAAACACATCCCAAGCTTTGAGCTTCCCAAGGAGCGCTGTTCAATCCATCATCCAAAAATGGAAAAAGTATTCTACAACTGCAAACCTACCAAGACATGGCCGTCCACCTAACTGACAGATCGAACAAGGAGAGCACTGATCCGAGAAGCAGCCACGAGGCCCATGGTGACTCCGGAGGAGCTGCAGAAATCCACAGCTCAGGTGGAAGAATCTGTCCACAGGACAACTATAAGTCACGCAATCCACAAATCTGGTCTTTATGGAAGCGTGGAAAGAAGAAAAGCATTGCTGAAAGAAAGACATAAGAAGTGCAATTTGCCCAGCAAACACGTGGAAGAAGGTGCTCTGGTCAGACGAGACCAGGGGTGAACTTTTTGGCCTAAATGCAAAGCACTGTGTGTGATAGAAAAATAACCCTCCTCATCCCCCTAAACACACCATCCCCACTGTGACACATAGGGGGCAGCATCATGTTGGGTGGAGGCTTTTCTTCAGCAGGGAAGCTGGTCAGAGCTGATGGATGGAGCTAAATTCAGGGCAGTCCTGGACGAAAACCTGTTGGAGGCTGCAAAAGACTTGAGACTGGGAAGGAGATTCGCCTTCCACAAGTCAATGACCCTAAACCTACAGCCAGAGCTACAGGGGAATGGATTAGATTGCAGAATATCCATGTGTTATATTGGCCCCGTCACAGTCCAGACCTAAATCCCATTGAGCATCTGAGGCAAGACATGACAATCACTGTGCACAGACGTCTCCATCCAATCTGGCTGAGCTTGAGCTATTGTGGGAAACAATAATGGGCAGAAATCTCATCTCTAGATGCACAAACCTGGTAGAGACAAGGCCCAAAAGTGAAATGTGGCTCTACTAAGTATTGATATATGGGGGGGCTGAATACTTTTGCACATCACACTTTTCAGATTTTTTTTTTTATGTGATTAAAGTTTTGCCAGCCGTGTGTCGTTTTCCTTCCACTTCACAATTATCGGCTACTTTGGTGCAGCCAATAGGGAGAACAATCATCGGGAAGAATGGGCTTTCATCTCTCCCAACTTGTTGTGCAGTTCAAATGCTTATCCTTTTCCCACTGATGCCAGGACAGCGGCTATATATTCTGTCTCAGATGCCCACCTAGAAAATCGCGGCGGTTTTCATGCCATTTTTCACTTGCGTTTCAGCTGCTAAAATTGACATGTGACAACTTTACCGCAACCGAATATCTCAGATCTAATAACAGGGAAACTAAGCTCAGACCTGGGCACTATGGCTGTCCCTGACAGTGAGATGGGGGCACAATGGCTGTCCCTGACAGTGATATGGGGGCACTATGGCTGTCCCTGACAGTGATATGGGGGCACTATGGCTGTCCCTGACAGTGAGATGGGGGCACTATGGCTGTCCCTGACAGTGATATGGGGGCACAATGGCTGTCCCTGACAGTGATATGGGGGCACTATGGCTGTCCCTGACAGTGATATGGGGGCACTATGGCTGTCCCTGACTGTGACATGGGGGCACAATGGCTGTCCCTGACAGTGATATGGGGGCACAATGGCTGTCCCTGACAGTGATATGGGGGCACTATGGCTGTCCCTGACTGTGACATGGGGGCACTATGGCTGTCCCTGACCATGATATGCTGGTACTCTGACTGGCTAACAGTGGTACACTTGCAAGGTAATGTGACAGGGGGTCTCAGGCCAATTTTAAGGCAGGTATTGCGGCTGGCAATGATAATGTCACGTGGGCACTGTGTAGGGCTCTGGACTTAGTAGGCCAAACCACTGACTCCTCTATTTTTCCACAGACCAACTCTGACTCCTTCATAAATGGCTGACAAACATGGTCAGACAGAAACAGTAAAGATCCTCTAAGGAAAAATATAGCAATGGATTCCTATAATAGTAAATATGTAACTGCCCATCTAATTCATTATACAATATTAATAATTGTAGAAGATAATTGCAAAGAATCATTTTAAGTTGGAGTCAGAGAGGGAAAAACTTCCAACTTCAACTCCTCAGCCCTGACTTGTTTGCTGACATTAGAGGGGAGCTCTAGTAAGATACTGTCATGGGAAGCAACACAGCCGTTATAGGAGTATGTGTCTGACACTGTACAGGGCTCTATACACTGTATGCACATGGTAGGGTTATGTGTCTGATATGTTATGGGGCACTGTGGATGACAGTGATGTGTAAGGTAATCTGGTTGTCATTGGAGAGCACTGGGGGTGGCACTGTTATGGAGGCACCATGTCTGGTTTGTACTGTGATGGAGACACTATGTCTGGTTCTGTTAAGGTGGCACTATGGCTGCCACTGTTATGGGGGGTACTCTGGCTAGCTCTGTTATGGGGGCCCTATGTCTGGTTGGCACTATGATGGGGGCACTATGTCTGGCAACTCTATGAGGGCACTATGGCTGGCTCTGTTATGGGGGCCCTATGTCTGGTTGGAATTACGATGGGGACACTATGCCTGGCTCTGTTATGGGGGCACTATGGCTGTTACTGTTATAGGGGCACTATGGCTGGCTGGCTCTATTATGGGGGCCTTATGTCTGGTTGGCACTATGATAGGGGCACTATGGCTGTGACTGTTATGGGGCACTATGGCTGTCAATGTTATGGGGGCACTATGGCTGGCACTGTTATGGGGGCCCTATGTCTGGTTGGAATTACGATGGGGACACTATGCCTGGCTCTGTTATGGGGGCACTATGGCTGTTACTGTTATAGGGGCACTATGGCTGGCTGGCTCTATTATGGGGGCCTTATGTCTGGTTGGCACTATGATAGGGGCACTATGGCTGTGACTGTTATGGGGCACTATGGCTATCAATGTTATGGGGGCACTATGGCTGGCACTGTTATGGGGGCCCTATGTCTGGTTGGAATTACGATGGGGACACTATGTCTGGCTCTGTTATGGGGGCACGATGGCTGTTACTGTTATAGGGGCACTATGGCTAGCTGGCTCTATTATGGGGGCCCTATGTCTGGTTGGCACTATGATAGGGGCACTATGGCTGTCAATGTTATGGGGGCACTATGGCTGGGACTGTTATGGGGAGCACTATGTCTGGTTGTCACTATGATGGGGGCACTTTGGCTGGCACTGTTATGGGGGCACTATGTATGGTTGGCACTGTGATGGGGGCACTATGGCTGGCACTGTAATGGGGGCACTATGTCTGGTTGGCACTATAATGGGGCACTATGGCTGGCACTGTTATGGGGGGCTCTATGTCTGGTTGGCACTATGGCTGGCACTGTTATGGGGGCACTATGTCTGGTTGGCACTACAGCTGGCACTATTATGGGGGGGGCTCTATGTCTGGTTGGCACTATGGCTGGCACTGTTATGGGGGGAACTATGTCTGGTTGGCACTATGGCTGGCAATGTTATGGGGACACTATGTCTGGCTGGCACTGTTATGGGGACACTATGTCTGGTTGGCACTACGGCTGGCACTGTTATGGGGGGCACTATGTCTGGTTGGCACTATGGCTGGCAATGTTATGGGGACACTATGTCTGGCTGGCACTGTTATGGGGACACTATGTCTGGTTGGCACTATGGCTGGCAATGTTATGGGGACACTATGTCTGGTTGGCACTATGGCTGGCACTGTTATGGGGGCTCTCTGGCTGGCTGTTCTGGGGCACTATGTCTGGCACTGTTTTAGAGACATGTCTCAGATAAGATTATGGTTTGGATGAATGCTCTGCACCAGCTCTTACACATGTATATCTTGCACAGTGTACCCAGCACTCCATACCTACATTCTCATTGGCATATAATTGCATTAGTCTGTGCTCCCCTCAGCCCTTGCACTACAAGTTCCAGCATGCTCTGCGCTCAGGCTGCAGTGTGGATTCCTAGTAACAAGTGTATGTATAGCTCAGTACATGCCACCCCCTGCCCTCAGCCCTGTGATAACATCATGTACAACCGTGCACGTTACCTCCCTGCACGCAGCCATGTTCAGGAAGTCACCGCATGAACTACAAGTCCCGGCATGCAGCGGGCGCGCCTGTCCCGTGATCCTCCGCGCGGTCCTACGTCATCTCTGCTACTAGTTACCCTGCAGACGGCTGGAGAGCCGCAGGCTGCAGGCGCGGAGTGAGCTGACTAGTGTCTCGCCAGCTGGGAGAGAACTACTACTCCTTGCCCTGGGATGCTGGGAGTTGTAGTGACACACATTGTATTACACAATAGGAGACATTTGTAGGCTCAGCTATTACCCCCTGGTTTTGTGTGTGTACTAATGAACAATAAAGCTGGCAAAATACAAAACAAAAACTGTAAAAAAAATCATAAGAATCCAATCTATAAATGATATAGTAATGCAGAATCACTGACAGTCTAGGACTATGTTCACATCTGCTTTTGATAATACAATATGTCTATGGCACTCAGTGTCTTAGGCCTGGTTCACATCTGCATTCGGGTTTCCATTGGGGGAGTCCACTTGGGGACCCCCAAACGAAAACCTATACACGTAAAAAAAGCGGTTACCTGAGAAACCCTGGGACGCCATAGACTGCAATGGGGTCTGTTTGGTTTCCAATCGAAACATGCAAAGAAAAGTCCGTGTGAAACTACACGGACCCCATTATAGTCTATGGGGTCTGCAGGTTTCCTTTAGGTAACCGCTTTTAAATTCATGTAGGTTTAAGTTCGGGGGTCCTCAAACAGTCTCTCCGAATGGAAACCCCAACACAGATGTGAACCGGGCCTCAGCGCCCTTGCAGACGACCATATGAATGCTTAGTGTGATGTCTGGGTTTTTCCCGGATGGCACACTGACCCATTCATCCCTATGGGCCCGTACACACGACTGTGATCCCGTGTGAGGGCCGACAGTCCAGGCCGCAAAATATGGAACCGGTCCTAATTTGCTTTCACGGCTCCTATTCATTGAATGAAAGGGGCCGGAGCACGGCTTAAAACCATGTGCAACCCACTTTATCGTTGCATAGGTGCTTGGACAGGGTTCTAACTCGTTGTCCAAATAATATTCAAGAATTCAAATACTCTCCTTGGGTGCTAGAATTCTTAGCTATTACACATCTGCATTTGGAGATTCCATCGCAATGTGCGTCCAAAATCTCTGAAACAAAAAAGTTCTGCGCTAATAGGGCTTTTATTAGAGATGAGCGAACACTGTTCGGAACAGCCGTTCTGAACAGCACGCTCCCATAGAAATGAATGGAAGCAGCCGGCACGCGGGGGGTTAAGCGGCCGGCCCCCAAAGTCTGCATGCCAGGTGCTTCCATTCATTTCTATGGGAGCGTGCTGTTCGGATCGGCTGATCCGAACAGTGTTCGCTCATCTCTAGCTTTTATCTGTGGAATACCTAAATGGATTTGAATAAACCAAACACCAAAATGTTCAGGGCAATTTTTTTAGGTGACAGCGCCGATCAGATGATGTACAGTATATCATTGGGCTCTTCAGATATAGCGACACATTTTCTTTAAAGAGTTACTGATGGAAAATTACAGTCCAATTTACAGACAGAGAGATTAGATATATAAATATATAGGGGGGGGGGGTATTTATCAGTCCATCTATATCCGTTTTCTGGCATAGATGGGTGACCGGACAAAATACAAGACTCTTTACTGTGTACAATAACAGAAGGGCTGAACCTCATCAATATTCAGCAAAACAAATTTTGTGGGGTTCGCCTGAGGTGGCTCGATGACTATACATGTTGTTGTGTGTATACAGATGGTTTATGTTATTCTGTCTTTATATATTAGGGGTGAGATCCCGCTTCTTCTTTGCCATTTTTGGGGAAAAAGAGCCTTTATACAGGTTGGGTGTTATAGTGCGGACGGAGTTCACTGACACTCCCTTATGTTTGGGCCTAACCAGTGACAACATGGAGGCTCTATAGGCAGGGGTGCGGGCTTTCCACCTTTCACTGGAGTCCAAGAGAGATTCTGTGGGGGAGTCTGGGGCACAATTACTATGGTGGGGGTCATCTACAGGGGATGGGAATGGTGGCAAGCTTGTGTGTACAGACATGTCTTCATGGTGGTCTGGATCCAGATACAGTAGAAGTTGTGCAGGGGACCCATGTTGAGCCTTTGCACTAGGGCTTGTGTTACACCCCTGGCTTCTTCACCTAGCAGAATAGGGTTCAAGACGTTGTTCTTCACTTAGGAGGTCCCAGAGTGTTTGTCCCTCCATTACTATGGGAAGAATATGCAAATCCGCCTTCCATGATGTAATTAGGAAGACAGTTGCTGCCTCATTGTTGCAAACCAATAGAGGGCGCTCACTGGAATGTGCAAGCCTGTCTTAAGACAGGATTCCAGTGAAATAACCCAATAATGGCTGCTCCCTTTAGCCTCATGCCCGACCTTCCAAGAGGCCTTTGTTTAGCAATGACGCTGGGATTATTACCAGGTTATAGTCTCTCAATCGAGGACAGCTGTTTCGATCTGGTTGGATCTCATCAGCCCGATGTAGAGAGGACTATAACCTGGTAGAGGTGAGAGGCTTAGACAGGGTTCGGGGGATATTGTCACTCCTTAGGGAGAGACCACCATATAGGTGTGTGGAGACTTGTTAAGCCTTTAGCACTCCACTTTGCAAGGAACTATGGGAAGAATATGCAAATTCGCCTTCCATGATGTAATTAGGAAGACAGTTGCTGCCTCATTGTTCCCCCGAACCCTGTCTAAGCCTCTCACCTCTACCAGGTTATAGTCCTCTCTACATCGGGCTGATGAGATCCAACCAGATCGAAACAGCTGTCCTCGATTGAGAGACTATAACCTGGTAATAATCCCAGCGTCATTGCTAAACAAAGGCCTCTTGGAAGGTCGGGCATGAGGCTAAAGGGAGCAGCCATTATTGGGTTATTTCACTGGAATCCTGTCTTAAGACAGGCTTGCACATTCCAGTGAGCGCCCTCCATTACTGTGCAGGGTTATTGACTAAGTTGATCGAGATGGGACAACAAGTCTGAAACAATGAACTGAAAACTAAAAGAAAGTGCAGACTCATTAATAATGAAGATTGTGAATTAAGTTACCCCTAGAAACACGATCGCCATGTTGATCTCATAGTCAACTGTCTGAAACATGAGACGCCAGGGCACAGGTATCAAATGTGCTGGTAACCCAGTAAGTATAATAGACTGTCTATTTCCTATAGTTGTGCACAGTAGTTACAGTGTTGGCCGTCTTCACGCCTATACATAACGTTTAGTTACGAAAACTGCAACATTTTTGGATAGTTCCCTTTCATAAAGAAGACAGATGATAAAATTGTAAAAAAGAAGTTTACTAACACAATTGAAATTACAAGTGTAATGGCTGCTAAAAAATGGGACTGAGCTGTCTGGTGTGGCAATGGGCCGAATCATGGATGCTGTCCTATAATGGGATTATACAGGACTATACTGAGCTCTACTGAGGGACTGAGCCATACTACAGCTCAGTCCCAATTGAATGGGTGTGAGGTCACTTGCTCAGAAGAAAAAGTGGAGCTCAGTATCCTAGTTCTAGGTAGCCGTTTTTTGATTATGGGCTTTTCCTTGTTACTGGTCACACAGTTATACAGGTTACCACTTGGGGTGAACGAGAAACCTGCACTGCTATGGAATGAAACCTTATCGCGTTTAGTAACTAATCCAAGTTCTGTTTGGGATATGTGTTCCAGTATGGAGGGCGACCTCTTCAATCTTGTGTTTGCTTTGGAGCTAAATTCTCCACCAAGTGCTAATATGATCTGGAGAGCCATAACATGTGACAGGTAGTCACCCCTAGTAGTTATACGATGGATACTGACAATCCAGCAATAGTTGCCGGGCATCTTGTGGCCACATTCGTTGCCAAATTCCTTCTATTTATGGCAATGGCATAAATAGGAATGGCGGGGTCCCAAGGTGAACATTTTGCATGGGTCCCCCCCATCCACGCACAAGACGCATTCATGTACACACTATTATGTCCCATAGTGGCCCCTACACACACATTATTATGCGCAATACTGGCCCCTGCACCACAGTATTATATCCCATAGTGGCCCCTGCACAAATTATTATGCCCCTATACACACACACACACACACACACACGCATTATTATGCCCCATAGTGTCCCCTGCACACACTATTATGCCCCATTGTGGACCACCACTGAACAATTATTTTACTCTGGGGTCTTTTCAGACCCCAGAGTATAATGCTCAGAGACCCAGGGGAGGAGACAAACATAAAAAACAATGTAATTTACCTCTCACTGGCTCTGGCGCACTGCCTACTGATCCAGGCCAGGGTCACGACGCAGCCACGTGACATCTGTGACGTCACCAAACAGGCCCGAAGTCTTCCGGAACGCAGGAGAGGTAAGTAACAGTGTTTTTTATGTTCCTTCACGTCCCCTGGTCCAACAATAATTATACTATGGGGTCTGAAAAGACCTCAGATTATAACGATAGCAGTGTTTGTGAGGATCGCAGGCCCGGCCCCCGGCCTCACTTACCTATCCCTGCACTTGATCACAGCCACAGAAGGGGAAGCAGAGGCGGTTGTGAGCAGAGGATTTGTAAGGATATAGGGAACGTTACCTGCTGGGGTTATACATCAAGGGCCTGTCGGGCTTCCTAATGTCCCGGGCCCTGTGGCAGCCAGTACCACTGCTACCCTGGTAGTTACACCGCTGATTTATGGGCTTAATTCAGTCCCTTCGTACAAGTGTTAGTGCAACACATTGGCATCACCGGGTTCTGTCAATTAGCTAGCACACAACCCTTTCCTGACCCCAGCTAAGTCAAGGTATCACCCAGAGCTGCTCTCCTGAGAAGACTCACACCTACGGCCACAACACACTCACATCTGCTCACATAGCGACACCACAGTACAACCTCGGCCATTATCACCAACCTGCAAGCAACAGATCATATATAGTGCAACTCAAGAATTATTTTCAAGAAGGAAGTTTTGTAATATATCAGTTCACATCTGTACATTTATGCAAAGGATACAGTGCAGTCCCCCATCTGCACAGAAGGGTATCTAGTTCACCCCTTGTACGGCCTTCAGTGCTCTATCCTTCTGGGTAACAGCTGGAGCTCTTGGACTGCAATGCAAAACTTGAAACTGCAGAACAGAAACACTTTAGGCTAAGGCTCCATGTTGAAGTGGTTGCCATTGGGTATGACCATGAATGCAGGACCTTTCTATGGTCTGGGACTTGTCAGAAACCCAGCCATGATGTCACTGTGGAAAGGTTTTCAGGCAAAGGCACTACATGTATGAGAAGATAACCTGGACACATAAAGTATCAGACTATAGAAAGTTCGTCCATTCATGATCACGTCCATTGACAACTTGTCATCACTAAGATGGTTACAGAAAATCTTTAAAACTCTGCAAATTTTTTAAATTATTTATATATGCAAAAAGGTTTAATTTTTAATGGTCTATAAATATACATATGGTTATGTTTAGAGATGAGCGAACACTGTTCGATCGAATAGATATGGGTTCAGCGGTTCTCTGGTGTAGCAGCAGTTCTCCGGTGTAGCAGTGCTGGCCGTGCGCTCAGCTTGGTTGAATCTCCTGAGTAGCCAAGCTGAGCGCACGGCCAGCAATGCTACATCTCGGCATAGGAATGCATTGACCAGCGTTGATTGGCCGAATGCCATACAGAGTACAGCATTCGTCCAATCAACGCTGGTTCTGCCGGAGGAGGCAGAGTCTAAGATCGGTCCACAGCAGTCTCCATTCTGGTCCGATCTTAGACTCCGCCTCCTCACAGACGAGCCTCTGGCAGAACCAGCGTTGATTGGCCGAATGCTGTACTCTGTATGGCATTCAGCCAATCAATGCTGGTCAATGCATTTCTATGGGAAAAAGTCAGCTCCCACATATCACAAGCTGACAGGGATCCCGACGTAATACAGTGACTTGGGCATGTTAGATGCCGCCAGGCATGCTTCCCCTGCTGTCCCAGTTGCATTCCAGGGTGTTGGCATCATTTCCTGGGGTGTCATAGTCGACTTGGTGACTCTCCTGAGTCGAAGAGTGGGATCCCCTGAAACGAGCATTTTTTCCCCGTAGACTTTAATGGGGTTCGATATTCGTTCGAATAGTCGAATATTGAGGGGCTATTTGAAATGAATATCGAATATCAAATATTTTACTGTTCGCTCATCTCTAGTTATGTCATCTAGTATTTATATAAGTCTGACTGATAACATCTCCTCTCCATGACCACCATGGCTTACCCTCATACCTTCTCCTCTTGGGCTACTATTGTTTGTGAGACGTCAGCCATCCGCCAGGGCCACCTTCTCCAGGACTCGATATCGAGATGCCACTGCACACTGGTATGAGGGTAAATGCTCAAAACACAGCTCAACTTTTGCTGTCTCCTGCTATCTGCTCCTCCAGGACATACTTATGTCCCCCATGCTCCAGGGATGCTCCTTACAGTCATACTATGGTGACTAAGACTATATTTGTTGCCAAGAAGCCTCTTCCTCCTTTCACTATGTCAAACTTCCCTTCATCTCCAGCATGCAATCCATGAAGACACTTGGGTAGTCCCTCCTGCCTCAAGGAAGAACAGTGTATAAAGACTTCTCAAGTGTTGCCCAAGAGACATATAAACCCAAATCCATGCCATGTGTCAAACCATTTAACCACACCCTTGAATTTCTTGGCCACGGGTTGGTCACCCTCAGACAAATGAACTGGGGTCTCTGGTTTAGACATTGGCCACTTCAGGGCTGGACTGTGTGAGAATGCCATCCCGATCTTCCTGCTGAGGTCTCCTCTCTGGCTTGGCTCTTCTCTTCTAACCTCAGCTGGACCATGTCTTCACGTAGACCCTGAAGAACATCTTTTGTCTTGTATAAGGTCAGAGTAGGATGATGATAATTCAGTGAAATTGTCAGAGGATTTGATCTGCAACTCTGGTTTGAGATCCTCCATCCTGCCGACTATGCCAAGTGTAATATGAGGGGCGATAATGTTAATTCCCTTTAAGAAAGAAGACAATCTCTGACCAAATGACACCTGATACATTTATTACAATGGTTATGATAATGGCACCCAAGTGTAATGGCAGTCAAAACTTTAAGAGGCACAATAATTCCCTTACTACCTGTCGTTCACTCCAACACAAACAATAATGGGGGTATCTCCACTAGAACCTAGTCTATCTCTGGCCTCTTGTCATACTACCCCTTGTCCAGTCAGTATAGCCCAGCAATTTACCAACAGGTCATGTCTCAGGCCTGCAAGAAACCTCCCAACTGGGATCCTCAATAGATTTGATGTACAACCTTCCCTGGATATGAGCTCAGTACTTCTCACCCTTAACAATGGCTCCCAAAACAAGCCAATGGAAGTCTCAGAGATGACGATACATTTGGCTTACTCCCTTTTCTGTCAAGTTCCAGACCACTAATGGTCACCTGCATAAACTGTACAGCTAAAGATATCATCCATCTGTTCCATCCATCTACATTATCTATTGGGCTGCCCTTGGGTTGGTTGGCGCCCTGTGCAGAATTTGCCTTTGTGCACCACCCCCACCCATCATAGGCCAACCAGAGTACATGTGTGTTATGTATCTATCAATCTATCTGATCTGTCCATCATGTGTGGCATCTGGAACTGCCATGTTTGATTTTCTTTGTCTTATAACGAAACAGTATAATGGCAAGAGTGTCGAAATGTGAGTTTGGTGTAATCTGTCTAGTTATCTCATGTCTATCTAACGCTGAGATCATATGTCGTGATAATAATTATCTATTATCTGCAAATGGTTGTATCTATCTCATATCCATCTATCTGGTGACCATCAGACACCAAATCATATCTATTACTACATAGGGATTTTTCTCATATTTTCCTTCCCCATCTGCAAAAATTCATAACTTTTTTTAATTTTTCTGTCAACATAGCAATTTGAGGGCTTATTTTTTGCATGCTGAGTTGTAGTTTCATTTGCCACTATTTTGGGGTACACATGTTTTCATTAGCTTTTATTTAAGCTTATTGAGGTTTCATGTGAAATAACCCACAATTCTATTATGATTTTTTTTTGCATTTTGTTTTTAGAGTGTTCACTCTGCATTAATAATGACATGGCAGCTTTGTCTGGCGGGTCGATACAATTATGGCGATACCAGATGTATATTGTCTTTTATTAAATTTTGCCGCTTTTACAAATAAAACGTAATTGTTTAAAAATGAAGGATTTTCCTGGGTCACCATATTCAGGCGCCTGTAACTTTTCACTGTTGACATAGATATGTCCCGGCTCTTTATTTGCGGGGCAAGTTGTACTTTTTATTGGTATCAATATTTCGTATGTATGACTTTTTGAGCACTTTTTATTGTTATTTTTTGAGCTAAGCAAAGTGACCAAAATACGTTAATTTGCGCATTGTGGTATATATTTTTTTTTATGATGTACTCTGCACAGAATATATAACGCTAGTTTTGGATAGTTGGGACTTACGCTAGGTTCACACCTGCGTTCTGGTCTCCGTTCTGTGGTTTTCGTCTTCTGCATGCAAGAAGATGGAAACCACAGACCGGGTCCAGCATGTCCGACTCTGTGTCCAGATTAAAAAACCCGGCAACCCCTCAGAACCTGCCATCTTATCACAGGGGTCCGATGGGTAGCAGTGGGGGTGATCTTTCCCCCAGACCCCTGGATGCCATTGTCGCTATTGATCATGGCTTCCAGGGGGTTAATTTGCTGGAGCTTGAGCAACAAAGCCGAGAGCAGGATGCCACAGGTACAGCTTGATTACAGCAACATACTATTACTGAGCGAAGTGTTAACTATATGCTCAGCTTGACGTAATAGTATGGCGCAGAACATTCAGGGTTCAAACTGCTAGGAATACCTGTAACCACACCTTGTGTGGGCTGACTGGTATAACAGTAAAGATACAAACTCAATAATGAGAGAACCACCATTTAGGTGTGTGGAGTCTTATTAAGCCATGAGCGCTCCACTGTGCAAAGGAACATGGGAAGAATATGCAAATCTGACTTCCATGATGTAATTAGGAAGACAGAGTCTCAGTCAAACAAACCTATAGAGGGCGCTCCCTTTAACATCATGCCGACCTTCTCAGAGGACTTTGTTTGCAATGATGTTGGGATTATACCAGGTACAGTCTTCTCTATAGGTTTGTTTGACTGAGACTCTGTCTTCCTAATTACATCATGGAAGATAGACTTGCACATTCTCAGTCAGCGCCCTCTATTGGTGTGCATGCCTGAGGCACTGGCATCCTAATAACATCTTGGAAGTCAGATTTGCATATTATTCCCATGTTCCTTTGCACAGTGGAGCGCTCATGGCTTAATAAGACTCCACACACCTAAATGGTGGTCTCTCCCTATGGAGTGACGATATCCCCTCACCCCTGTCTAAGCCTCTCACCTCTGCCAGATCAGTCCTCTCTGCGCCAAGCTGATAAGATGCAAATACATTGAAACAGCTGTCCTTGGCTGAGAGACTGTACCTGGTATAATCCCAACATCATTGCAAACAAAGGCCTCTGAGAAGGCCGGCATGATGTTAAAGGGAGCGCCCTCTATAGGTTTGTTTGACTGAGACTTTGTCTTCCTAATTACATCATGGTAGATAGACTTGCACATTCTCAGTCAGCGCCCTCTATTGGTGTGCATGACTGAGGCACTGGCTTCCTAATTACATCATGGAAGTCAGATTTGCATATTCTTCCCAAACTCAATAATGACATACAACTTCTTGTGGTTGAAAGTTAGGGTCGGCCACAGCAATATTTAGATATGGAGAAGCTTGACACTTAATCCATCATTCCAATAAACTAGGTCACTTTAGTCATTGCAGCTTGCATGTGTCACCACCACTGCTGATGTCTGTAACTCCCTACTGGCCACAACCACTTCTGGAAGAACCTGAAGCCAGCGAAGACCCCAACCCCTCTCCAGAAAACATCTGCCTATGAAAATCATGGATTCAACCCAAGTGAGAGGAAGCCCAATATATATACAAATGGCCAGTCAGCCAAATGTCTATTTTGGAAGCCATACTCTAACCTCAACAGATCAGAAACAAGCAATATAGCTTTTGAGAGCACTCCGAGAGTGCAATGACCGAGAAGATGCTAACAACTCATATCAGACATTATGTCCTAGAACGAATCTGTATGTTGGGCTCTCAGTCTTATCCTCACCTACACGTACCCTATACAGTGCCAAGAAGTAATGAAATGACGCTAAGGAATAGGAACAAACATTAATAGTCTCAGTACCTTTGAATACAAAATCAAGATAATGTGTCAGCAATGGGTTACCCTTCTCCAAGAGAACAATCCACTCCAGAAAACTCCTGAACATTTCAAAGTAACAGCATGAGGTGGAGAAACCCAATGGTAAACACCTATGGTCCTTTTGCCAAGGTCCTTTTTGGGACAACCCCTAAAGATGAGATTCACAAATTCTCAAAAAATCAAACCACATCCGACAATTCTAAAACTGACTTCAAATTAGCACATTATACTGTGTGGAGGGGCCACTATGGGACATTATACTGTGTGCAGGGGCCACTATAGGACATTATAGTGTGTGCAGGGACTGCTATGGGACATTATACAGTGTGGAGGGGCCACTATGGGACATTATACTGTGTAGAGGGGCCACTATGTGACATTATACTGTATGGAGGGGCTGCTATATTACATTATACTTTGTGGAGGGGCCACTATGGGACATTATACTGTGTGCAGGGGCCACTATGGGACATTATACTGTGTGGAGGGGCCACTATGGGACATTATACTGTGTGGAGGGGCCACTATGGGGCATTATACTGTGTGGAGGGGCCACTATGGGACATTATACTGTGTGCAGGGGCCACTATGGGACATTATACTGTGCAGAGGGGCCACTATGGGACATTATACTGTATGGAGGGGCTGCTATATTACATTATACTTTGTGGAGGGGCCACTAGGGGACATTATACTGTGTGGAGGGGCCACTATGGGACATTATATGGTCTGGATGACCCACTATAGGGCATTATACTGTGTGGAGGGGCCACTATAGGACATTATACTGTGTGGAGGGGCCACTATGTGACATTATACTGTATGGAGGGACTGCTATGGGACATTATACAGTGTGGAGGGGCCACTATGGGACATTATACTGTGTAGAGGGGCCACTATGTGACATTATACTGTATGGAGGGGCTGCTATATTACATTATACTTTGTGGAGGGGCCACTATGGGACATTATACTGTGTGCAGGGGCCACTATGGGACATTATACTGTGTGGAGGGGCCACTATGGGACATTATACTGTGTGGAGGGGCCACTATGGGGCATTATACTGTGTGGAGGGGCCACTATGGGACATTATACTGTGTGCAGGGGCCACTATGGGACATTATACTGTGCAGAGGGGCCACTATGGGACATTATACTGTATGGAGGGGCTGCTATATTACATTATACTTTGTGGAGGGGCCACTAGGGGACATTATACTGTGTGGAGGGGCCACTATGGGACATTATATGGTCTGGATGACCCACTATAGGGCATTATACTGTGTGGAGGGGCCACTATAGGACATTATACTGTGTGGAGGGGCCACTATGGGACATTATACTGTGTGAAGGCGCCACTATGGGACATTATACTGTGTGCAGGGGCCACTATGGGACATTATACTACGTGCAGGGACCGCTATGGGACATTATACTGTGTGCAGGCGTCACTATGGGACATTTTACTGTGTGCAGGCGTCACTATGGGACATTATACTGTGTGCAGGGGCCACTATGGGACATTATACTGTGTTAAGGGGACACTATGGGACATTATTCTGCGTGGAGGGGCCACTATGGGACATTATAATGTGTGGAGGGGGCACTATGGGACATTATACTGTGTGGAGGGACCACTATGGGACATTATACTGCGTGGAGGGGCCACTATGGGACATTATACTGCGTGGAGGGGCCACTATGGGACATTATACTGTGTGGAGGGGCCACTATGGGACATTATACTGTCTGGAGGCCACTTTGGTACATTATAGTGTGTGTAAATGGGGTGTTATAACGTCTGGGGGCCAAGAAAGGAGGCGTTATGCTATTTAGGGGCCCAAGTTGAAAGTTTTGCTAGTTACGCCCCTGCTCAGGGGGTGTAATTTGGAAAAGCAGAAGAGGAGGGTGTAGGATTCCTCCTCCCAAATCCCCCGGCTGTAGGTGCATGCTGTGAAGCCGTGGCCCCTTGTGCAGTTATTAATGCTGCTCAGTGGTACTGCTGCTGGTTTGGGGAGTGGGAGGGGGGCTGGGAGCTCTGGCACAGGTGTCACAGTACTGGAGGTGCCAGGCTTCTGCACAGAAGATGTGACCGGAGACAAATGTGCACCCCACAATTGCCTTGTTGGGTGCCCACTGGGGGTCTGATCAGCCATAGGTTCCCACACCTCAACGGCTAGCAGAGGAAAGAGCCATTGTTCTCCGACCCTTACAAGCTTCTCCTTCAAGGCTTCTGGAGACATGGCAGCTGCAGCACAGGGAATGCAATTACTTGTAAGCCACTTGCTGAGGCTACTGAAGAGGAGGGGGCTGGGGGGGACTTATAACAACAATGTGATGCTGCAGGGGGATGTGACCTCCACAGCAAATAGGAATAGCCCCCACCTCTGCCTCACAGCTACATGCTCTCCCTTAAAGGGGCAGTATCCTGACAGCCATTGTATTAGGTGTAAGGGAAGCAATGACACTATCACATACACACAGACCAGGAGCTGCACTGCTGAGGCACTAAGGTGAGCCGGTGGGTGTGGTCTAGGACAATCCCCCCCTCTGATTGGCTGCAGTTGTCGGGGTCGCGCCTGTGTTGTTCTGTTGTTGGAGGCTCGCCCCCGTGCAGTGGAGCAGCTGGGATGTGCTGAGTGACAGCCACCTGATCATGGGACCCTGAAAGCCTGGAGCCCCCTACAATAAGCAGCCATCATCCAGGTGAGAGCCCAGGGCATGGCGTCTACGTGCTCCGCAGCCAGGTGCCGGGCTGCAGTCATTCACATCCTATGGGCAGAGTGACAAGGCATTGGCTATTGGCATCTTATAGATGGGCACAGAGCACACATGCTGCATGCCAAAGCAGCGCCGGGGATAGGGGTGCACAATGCAGTGCTGGCAGCCTGGCGGTGAAGGGTTAAACCAAGAAACTGGCTGGGTGTTAGAAAAAAATCCGGTGTGTGATATATTGCGATATAATAGCGTCAGATCATAGCATGTAATGCTGCGTGTCCGCAAGAAGATATCAGGGCTCTAGAATATGGAGTTACAATATTATCTATTTATCTAGTCATCTATCTATTATGTATTTATTATCTAAGAATATATTATCTGTTTATCTATTGAGCTATCATCATCTCCAACTAAATATTTATTTATCTCCTATTTTTCTATTTCATATCTATCTATTTTCTATCCATCTATTTATCTATATACTATCAACCTATGAATCTGTCATCATATCTATCTGACTATCCATCTATTTATTTCATATCTATCTACCTGTCTATCATATGGTCTGTGGAACTGTCTATTATCTATGAATGTATCTAGATCTATCTATCTATCTATCTATCTATCTATCTATCTATCTATCTCCTATCTATCTATCTATCTATCTATCTCCTATCTATCTATCTATCTATCTATCTATCTATCTATCTCCTATCTATCTATCTATCTATCTATCTATCTATCTATCTATCTATCTATCTCCTATCTATCTATTATCTATCTATCTATTATCTATCTATCTATCTATCTATCTCCTATCTATCTATTATCTATCTATCTATCTATCTATCTATCTATCTCCTATCTATCTATATATCTATCTATCTATTATCTATCTATCTCCTATCTATCTATCTATCTATCTATCTATCTATCTATCTATCTATCTATCAGCCAATCTACAGATCTACCTATCTTATCTTATTGGCTTTGCCCCCTGTGTGGCGTTGAGCAGAGGCTAGACAATAAGTGCTATTCTTTTGACATCAATGTGGGACGGCATAGAAGGATTTCTCGTGGATTGTTTTGGTGGTAGGGGGTGTCACGTATCAATATTGTCACTCCATATTGTACCAATTGGAGGATGGTTTAGGTCGGTCTCTTTCTGGGGTTGGTCTGCACCTTCATCTTCAAAACATCACATGATGCTGAAACTGCCCCCATGTGTAGCAACAACAGATCTGGGCTGGTGTTTTACTCCTGTGCAGGTTTTTTTGTGTTTTACCATGTAAATAAAGGGCAAAAATTATAAAAGCGACGACGGATGGTGCAAGAAAGCAAAGTATTAGAGCTGGTGGAAGGTTTCTGTATAAAATGCTTGTGTAAGCTTTTTATAGGTTTGGTGTCCAGCAGAGACAAATGTATACGGCTAGGGGGAGGGGGTGTTAGGCGGGCAGGTGCTGTATACCAGGGACAGCACCACTCTACCATGACCAGGGTAAGGTGATAGCATAGTAATAAGGAATTCAGACGTGATCTTTGGATACAGGACAGAAACAGAATTGTTCCCTGTGTGAAGGAAAACCTATCTTGGTGTATGTTGTATTCCTCCTGCTTCATTATAACAAATGCTGATCAATACATTGTATTTTTCCTACATCACTGTTGCAATATTCATCTGTAAATTCTGAGAAATCTCGGAGAAGAAGCTCAAATTATTATCTTCTTCCATCATTTGTAACACCCATGAGTATATAAGTATATGTATATAAGCGTATAATGTGATAGTACGGTTACCTATCAGTGGCTAAAAATTATGTTTCATTAAAGAGGACCTGTCACCGCTTCCAACAAGTCCAGCTCTTTACATGAATTAATAGCCTCCTCTCCACTGATTCCAGCACAGTTGGAATTTTTTCTCTAGTCCTCACCATTCCTGAGCAAACAGTTCTGTTAGTTTTGGTGCCTGATATACTCAGGCAGGAGCAGACAAAGGGGTGTGATTCTGAGCTCCGACACTGGCTGCCTCTGATTGGAGCTGTGAATCACACCCCAGGAATGGTGGGGGCCAGAGAGAGAATTCCAACTGTGCTGGAATAAGATGCTAAGACTTGAATTGGTGGAGGGGATGAAAGGTTGTCTTCATACTAAATAAAGTCACCCAGGGACAATAAGACACCTACCGTGTTCGTGTTGCCGGGTAGAGATGAGCGAACACTGTTCGGAACAGCTGTTCCGAACAGCATGCTCCCAGCCCACTCCCATAGAAATGAATGGAATCGGCCGGCACGCGGGGGGTTAAGCGGCCAGCCACCGGCAAAGTCTGCGTGCCAGCTGCTTCCATTCATTTCTATGGGAGCGTGCTGTTCGGATTGGCTGATCCGAACAGTGCTCGCTCATCTCTATTGCCGGGTCATGATTGAACGGCGTAGACAGCATATGGATGTCATTGCTACCCATGAGTCTGTGGACCCATTCATTAGGGCCAGTGAACCCGGTCCTCAAAACGGACAGGAATAGGACCCGCCCTGAGTTTTGCTCATGGCCCCATACATTGGACTGTGAAAATACAAGGTCAAATGTAAGTGGCCACAGAAATGATTAGGTCAGTGTGCTAGCCATGAAAAACATGGCAAGCGCACTGACTGTGCACACCATTTCTAGATCCTTAGGGACCGTTTATTATTTTGGAGTTTTCCTAAATTTTGAGAATTTTTCCTAGAGGGTCACACTAAAAGGTTTAAATGGTCACTATTAGAGATGAGCGAATAGTAGTCGATCGAGTAGACAATAGGAAAAAAACGTATACAGTGTATATATATAGTGTGAATTTATACTGCGTTTACCCCGTGATATTCGATATATCGAAGTATTCAATCGAATACCTACTCGATCGAATACTATTCACTCCTCTCTATTCACTATCCTTTCAGACTAGTTAGCCTCATTTAATAGACCATGTGATTCTCGATGTACTTTAATTAAAAATTTGGAAGTTTTTTGCCTGAAAAACTTTTCTAAAGTTCCTTCCCCTCAGTAAAGTTCCTGCCCCTTCTAGCAAATTTACTGTTCACTCCCTGTTACTAGGTCCATCCATAGATACCATTAAAAAAGCAAGACGGGTTCACAGTGAGTGCAGGAGGGGCTGGGATTTATTCACACAGTGAATGGAGAGGGAAGGATTCCACACAACTTTCCATATTTCTACACTGCACAGAAGTTTCTCATAGGTCAAAGTAAGTATATATATTTTTGAATTGATTATTGTGCTACTATTGACAGTAAGGAGCTTTCCTTATTGCATTCAGATTGCTCATTTTCTGTGTCAGGGTCTTTTTAGCTGCATCATAACCTGTGTTTGTAGTCCAGTGTTTCTGGCTCTCCTATATGTATGTTCTCTTGGGCTTTTCTCTGGCTTCACTCCTGAGAATTACATATAAAACACCAGTTACTACCAGTAGTGGGGAGGCAGACTACATTTTATTATATACACCACCTGTCTTAGAAAGAAATACAAAATGTGCTGCAGCCATAATGAGGCTATTAGCAGCAGAAAATCTGATAGGAAACCACAGATGAAGACTTATACAACTAGAGAATAGTTTTCCAAGCAGGACCCTAACTTCTAATGAAAATTCAAGTACCCTTTAAATAAAAAATCATCTCCTAATACCCCCATCTTAAATTACCAGGTGTTTACCTGTATGCAAACCTTAGAGAGGATCTATCATCATCTCCAGCCACTCCAACTCTTTGTATCCTTCAATAGGCGCCTCTCCACTGATTCCAACACGGTTAGATTTTTTTTTCTGTAGCCTCCAGTGTTCCCGAGCAATCAATTCCCTTAGTTTCAGCACAGTTATGCTCTCTACTGTCAGGTGGGCGGTCCTACATTGCAGGAAGAAGCCAGGGACCACCCACTTTACAGCAGAGAGCATAACTGTGGTGAAACTAACAGCAATGATTGCTTGGGTATGGTATGGGCTAGAGAAAAAAATTCCAAATGTGCCAGAATAAGTGAAGCGACGCCTACTGAAGAATACAAAGAGTTGGAGTTGGTGGAGGTGGTGAAAGGTCCCCTTTAGGAGTTGTGCAGAATATAGGCGTGAGTTATAATAGAAATCTACGCCACTTCTTGTTAGACTTAGGTCTCCATTCTGGTACAGGGATGGCCAGAGCCTCTTTATAAATCACTTGCTCTCTGGACCAGTTGGGGCTTTTATTAAGACTGACGTATACTACACCACTGTATATTCTCCAGCTATATCTGCTGGAGGTGTGTTCCGATCCTCACGTACTCTTTCTGTGAAATAATATTTTCTGATGTTCTTTCTGATCCTCCCCCAATTCATTTCGGACCCTTATTTATACCCTATAGAGCAGCCCAGAGAGCAGCTACAAAGAGTGTGTCTTGGAGGACCCAACATCTCAGTACATTAGACAGCAAGCCTATTGATTAAAATGATACACTGTGTAATGCTTCATTCTTCCTGCGGAAGTGCTGTTGGGTAACTTAACAATTGCAGATTACAGCTGCACATTTCTGCTTTAGCAGCAGCACTCCTGTACTATTGGTGAATAGATCTCACATAAAGGGACCTTCTGCTGATACTATTTGCTTGGTATACGCGCAGCAGTATTATAAAAGACGAGTGCAGAGGGTAGATGGAGTTTTATGTATACAGAACAATAATACAAAAGCTGCAGACAAAGCTTTTAAGATACAGAAACACAAACTGTACTTCACATTTACAATGAACATGGAATCTATGGATTATAAAATATAGTTACAAGGTTACACTTGTGATTTTTTTTGCTGCGATGAGACGAGGCGGCGCTATTGTACTGGAAAAAGGGGTTACTATGTTTAAAGGGGTTGTTCTGTAAATTAAGACAATTAAAGGGAGTCTGTCAGCAGGGAAATGGTTATGCTACCAGTTCTAGTAGTCTGTAGGATACAGTCTTCTCAGTCCATTTATACCTTTGTTTTTTTTATATATATATATATATATATATATATATATATATACATTTGATTTGACTTCATGATTTTTGCATGTCACCAAAAATGTAATTTTCCTGTAAAGGAAGCCACAGGTGTGAAAAATCAAGGCGCAAATGTGGTCAGCAAATTGTACCCTGCAAGGTGCTAGGGCTGGTGCATAGTCGTTTCCTTACTGACAGACTCCCCTAAATCCGAGAGGAGGCTGGAGAGTTGAAACATAAAAAAAACAACAAAAAAATATATTCCTCAAACTCTGGTGTCCGCCTGTGCCAGGAGAAACCCTATACTTCAAGTGACCACTTCGTCCAATCACCGGTCACATATGTGAGTGATGTCACCAGGTCCTTTCCAGCCACCACTGTGCAGGACTGCTGATGGCAGCTTCGTGGCACATGCCGGAATGGACATCAATGGACACCAACATGCTGGATACAGGTATGTTTTTAGTTTTTTTATGTTTCACCTTCCCCGGCCTCCTCCAGGATTTCTGAAATTCCTGGACAACCCCTTTAAAGAGAAATGTCTGAACGATGGGGGTCTAACTTCTGGAACACTACCAATTATGAGAACAGGTTTCCCAAGTTGTACCCAACTTCTCTTCATCAGACCCATAGAGGTGAATGGGGCAGTAGTGCGCATGCGCAGCCACCACTTCTTTCAACCAAGGAGGCATTGGGCCCTGTTATCATGATTGATGGGTGCCCCAATGATAGGATGCCCACTGATCATATACAAGTTACATTTGGTCTGAAGATTGATGGGGGTTTGAGATCTTTGAACCCCACTGATCATAAGATGATACTATACAGTGTACAGAGCAGAAAGAAGCACATTGTACTGTACTGTACAATTCCTGCATGGTATCGGGCTTGACAGATGATTGTGGGGTGACAGTTTCTCACCGATCAGATATTGATGGTTCATCCTAATGATCTCAAAAAACCGCTTTAATTTTAGATTGCACGTAAATGATTGGTGGATACCTAGGCCTGGTAGAGAAGACTTTACAACCTATTACAGACCTTTTTACGAGGATAATTTAGTTTGACCATAAATATAGCAGCAAGCTCCTTACTTGTGATGGCGGACCGTCAGTAGATCTTCTATGTCTGGTGGAGATGTTTTCCTATTGTATACCCTCGTTACATTTGCTCAACGTCACAGATCACACCACAAATGCTAAGTAAGCATTGCAGACCAAATGACTGCTGAATAGCAAAGCCTAAAGGAAGATTAGTCTTAGTATAGAAATTGTCCGAACAAAGAATGTAGAGACAGCGCCGAAATGGCACAGGAGAGCGTCTTTACTATCAGATAGGTTTGTATGTCGATGAGTTAGATCATGAAAGTTTAGCAAAATGTAATTTTTTATATTCAGGGCACAAAATTTTAGAAAAATCAGTGCAAAATGAGACCCAAATTCTAATCTCATTTCATATCTGTACTGCGATGACTCTCTATGCTTTAGCGGCAGCTTATTGGCATTGAGTTGTAGTTTTTATTCCTTTGTTCTAGTCCGCTAACCCTATGAGTGGCGTTTCTCTGTCTGTTATTCTTCAGACCGTTCAATGACATGTTCATCGTTTCTTTCTTTGTTTCTATCCATGAGTTTATTCCATTTCAAGAGAATGGGATTGAGCTGCAATACCAGACTTGGACAGGTGTGGCGCTGTTTATACATGTGCATACTGTCCAGAAGTGTTGTGAGGAGGTCGGGATTTTGTGCTGCTTGTGAATACACCGGCCTCATATACTATGTGTTCAGTGTATTCTTTCAGGTTCCCTAGTAGCCAGGTGGCACAGGATTTTGGAGTGTTTTTGGGTACCAGTAGTAGGGTAAGGTAGCTTAGGGTAAGGTATCATATTAAACTGACAAATCCACTATAATGGAGAGAATTGTCTCATTGCAACTGTCCATGGTCCTGAAAATGTTTAACAGCAGGGGAGCTCAAGTCTGTGGGTGTGTAAATGTCATCGGGGCCAATTTTGGGAGCCTGAAGACCGAAAAAGGTATCGACTCTGATTCCAGGTTCGAAATAAAATTCTGTATTATTTTTAATTATATTATACAACTATTAATCTATAGTATATATAGTTTGTATTATATTTACTTTCATAGGAAGTCAATCACTGGCTTTTAATGATCTTGACTTCTTCTGACTGACCATGGCTGTCCGCTATTTATGAAGGACTCAGAGTCAGAGCAAAAGTCAGAGTCGGGCTGTGGAAAGATAGAGGAGTTGGAGTTGGGCTGTTGGAAGATAGAGGAGTTGGAATTGGGCTGTGGAAAGATAGAGGATATGAAGTTGGGCTGTGGAAAGATAGAGGAGTCGGAGTTGGGCTGTGGAAAGCTGGAAGAGTCGGAGTTGGGCTGTGGAAATATAGAGGAGTTGGAGTTGGGCTGTGGAAAGATAGAGGAGTTGGGCTGTGGAAAGATAGAGGAGTTGGGCTGTGGAAAGATAGACGAGTTGGGCTGTGGAAAGATAGAGAAGTTGGAGTTGGGCTGTGGAAAGATAGAGGAGTTGGAGTTGGGCTGTGGAAAGATAGGGGAGTTGGAATTGGGCTGTGGAAAGATAGAGGAGTTGGAGTTGGGCTGTGGAAAGATAGAGGAGTTGGAGTTGGGCTGTGGAAAGATAGAGGAGTTGGAGTTGGGCTGTGGAAAGATAGGGGAGTTGGAGTTGGGCTGTGGAAAGATAGAGGAGTTGGAGTCGGGCTGTGGAAAGATAGAAGAGTTGGAGTTGGGCTGTGGAAAGATAGAAGAGTTGGAGGCTTGGCCTACTGATTCCACAACCCTGGATAGAACATGTCCACAATCTATTAACTAAACTTTTTTATTATAAATTTATAACTGTATATACAAAGGTTTGTTTTTTATGTTTTTATACAGCAAAGTGGCAATTTATTCTATTGTACAATAGAGTGAATGGAGCCATTAGGGTTCTTGTTAGGGACCTTCATGTAGGCAAACAAGTTTTTGTAATAGGTTAATCTAATGGTCAAAGAATATAATCACATATAATATAATAATAATAATATAATAAAATAAAGGGTGCTTTATAAATGAAAAAAAGATAATACTTACAGGTCTTACAAATGATAAGTTCTTGTTCACATGATGAATATATCCCCATTCCGTTCAATGATGTACAAAGGTTGCTGGGCACCTACACCTATTCATGGCCCCAGTCAAAGCTAACATGATGTATCCTACCATAGAGGTTTTTTAATATTTTGGGGTGGGTGTGGGGGTGTAATCTGTGTGTGTGTGTCATATATATTGAAAAAAGATATTTAAGGAATGTATAGAAACTGGTCAGTAACAGATGTTAACCCTAGGCAGCCTAGTCAGTGTAACTGGTGTAACTCCCAATTTATTCTTTTTTTTCCTATTGTGTCAGGGGGAGGTGGGTGTGATCCACATTTATGTAATATACTTTATTAACCTATCTAGCTTCCTTTCAATAGAAAACAGGCAATAAAGTTCCCATTAGCAATGATCTAACTAAGCATTGCCAGGGAGACTATTTTTGTACACCTGTATTAAATGCAGCATGTAGAGCTGTAGAATTTACCAAATGGGTGGAGGATGATCACTTCAGATGGCTGTATCTCCAGTTTTATCCCACATAGAAAAATGGTTCTGATATCATAAGAAAGCTGTCATATGCTGCCAGGATTACCAGAATCTGAGATATCACTAGTTAAAAACACAGTCAGGAATATGATTTTATATGCAGTATGAACTTCTACAAATTAAGTTCGAATTTCCGACTGTGTTTTTAACTATTTCTGAGAATTTCAGCTTTCTTGTGATACCAGAACCATTTGTCTACATGGTATTAAACCAAAGATATAGCCATTCAAAGTGATCATCCCCCTTTGATAAATACTTCATGTTCACAATACAACTATGTCCAGACTTTCCTTAGTAACAGCTCAGTTAGAGGGTTGCTAGAGAAAATGTTACAGCCTGTTTTATAATAAAAAGGAAGTTAGATAGGTTAACAACTTATATTACAAAAATGGTCACCCAACACCTCCTGACACAATAGAAAGAAAAAATTAATACACTGTATTAAGTGGTAGAATAACTGACATACTAGCACCAGGACACAATTTACAAGGCAACTGGTTAAATTTTGCACAGATTTTGCACAGCTGTGCTGCTTCTTACCATCATACACCCAATAATACATTTATATTGAGGTATCTATATCAGTCACATATATAAAGTGGAATATTGTAATGTAAATGCATTGGCAAACACTGATACTAGATGACCAGCCTAGAACGTTAACCCCATAGTATGGTAGCACAAATAGAAGCAGGTGGTTCCTCCCTTTGGCAAGGAAGTTGGAGCCATTTACAACGCTGTTGATGCAGAAAACGTGTCTGTGTGTAAAATAGGCCTTGGAGGAACCATCAGGCAGCTTCATCTAGGCTGCAATAATAAGAATTGAAGCGTTAATGACTTTGCCTTTCAATATTGTACAAGACGCTGGCTGCTTCTAAACAGCTGCCAATTAGCCCGGCTGCCTTTGTTACATGCCCTAAAGTCTTTATGCTACTCACACCGCTCCTCATTACCCCGTAATTTACTGATGACTATTTTTGGTGCATGTGTTTTTGTTGTAGCGCTCACTGGTTTATGTATGTTTTATTGTTTGTTCTATGAATTGTTTCTTCTCATCGCCATATGCAGCTTTCCAGCTTGAGAGATTTTATTTCTAATTTGCTAAGGTCTCAGTCAAGGTTCCTTCATGTGATCAATCTTAGTCTGCAGCGTCTCTGGGGGCTTGTAGCAGGTAACTTGTTGCCAGTCACTTCTTAAAGGGATCTTCTTGACTAAGGCGGTTTTATATACTATACAAGGGGGAAGCTTGCAACACCTGGACCCGATCAGATGATCCAATTGAATCTTGGTGCCATAAGGTAGTGCAAGGGGATAGGACCGATAACAGCTCTTCTCCTGTAGGTGCAAATCTCCGCCTCTTGTGTAGAGAGGGTGCCGGGTATTTTAACATTAGCAAAGTTGCTTCTAACCCCATTTTGTGTACTAGCCTCTGATGCTGGGAGCAGCCGAATCAGCTGATTTGCGTGGGGGCTGACTGCCAGACTGTCAGAGGAGTATGTTGATCTTGTGGTAAGCAGTGACCGTTCTACTCATCTGGTTATGTTACTCAGGGTTGTGTTGTGTGTGATAGAAGAGTATGTTGATCTTGTGGTAAGCAGTGACCGTTCTATTCATCTGTATATGTGACTTAGGGCTGAGCTGTGTGTGATAGAGGAGTATGTTGTTCTTGTGGTAAGCAGTGACCTGTCCATTCATCTGGTTATATTACTCAGGGTTGTGTTGTGTGTGATAGAAGAGTATGTTGATCTTGTGGTAAGCAGTGACCTGTCCATTCATCTGGTTATGTTACTGAGTACTGAACTGCATGTGATACGTGTATGACATACATTAGATGGAGAAAGACAACTCTGTAGCCTAACAGATCAAAGACTAATGACAGCAGCAGACAAGAAGTGTGCTGATCCTGTGGTAAGCAGTGACCTATCCAGTCATGTGGTTATGTTACTAATGGCTGGGCTGCATGTAATAGAGTTAGAGTTATATATTAGGTAGGGAAACACTCTGTGGTTTATATTGACAACAGCAGAGAGAGGAGTGTGCTGATCTTGGAATAAGTAGTGATCTGACCACTCGTATTACTGAGGACTAGACTTTATGTGATAAAATTACGTAAAACGAGGTACAAGGGGAAAGTACACTGTGTAGTCTATTAGTGCAAAGGAGTGATGAGATGACAAGAGCAGAAGAGGAGTAAGCTAATCTCGTAAACAGTGACTTTTCAACTCATGTACTTATGTTACTGAGGACGTGTTCATGTGACAGGGATAATGCATGAAGTAGGAAAGAAAACCTTGTAGCGTAGGAAATTAATGAATTGAGCAGCGGAAGAGGAGTATGCTAATATTGTAGGAGGCAGTGACCTATCCAATCATGTAGGATTGAACTACATGTGATAACTATGAAAAAAGATTGAAAAAGAATACCCTGTAGCCTATAGGATCCAATAACTAATGATGGCAGCAGAAGAGGAGTGTGTTGATGTTGTGGTAACCACTGGCCTGTCAATATTAAGTCCTTTATTAAGTATAAAGGTCCACTTTGTCAGTGATATTGGGGCCATGTTGTGTAGACACAAGGCTGACCTTGGAGCCTATAAGCAGTCCCACCACCCAAGTATTGTACCACTTGTTGAATTGGGTTGCAACACTTGATATTGGCATGTTTCCTTGTAGGACCCTCTAGCAGTACCATTACCTTCCTATGTGGTATATATGGAGCCTTTATTTCACTCGTCTCTTGTATACATTTTTAGCCTATTCTTATGTTTTGCATGGATTTGCATTATTGCTATAAGTGTTATTCTAATATGAAGAGAGATTAAAGTGCTTTCCAAGTTTTGAAAGCCATTATTACCGTATAAGTGAGGTCCCACTTCTGTCACCCCTACCGATCATTTGTTTAAAGGGGCCACAGAGCTCCTCCAGTCACTTGGGTCTTCTGCGGCTCAGTCCTATTCAAGTATATGAGATTGAGCTGTAATACCAGGCACGGCTTAAGATCAATCTTTCATATGCCAGTCATAAGTAATCTCCCCGCTGGCAAGAGATGCACTGAAGTTATTTAGAAGCTCCCCATGGGAGGGCCTGAATTGTACACCGGTCAGGGACTGGCGTCGATTTCAAGTACACCTTGCACTACTTTTATAGTAAACATGATGGGTCAAGGCATCCATGTTCAAGACCACCATGACCCCTGCTCTCTTCTGCCCACTTTTGGAAAAAGTGGCAAGCAGGGTACAAAAAGAGGAAAGCGTACATTTACCCCACCTATGCCAAATTTCCAGAGTAGAGAGAGTAGTAACAGTTCCTTGGACCCACAAGATAAAACAATTCTGGAGGTCCACCATTTAACAACTCCTAGGCAATAAACCATAGTACCCTTGAAATATGGGGACCATTATCATGTTAGAGCCATAGGATCCTCTCGTACTCTGGTGGACCTGTCTGACAATTGGGGGTCCCCAGAGTGCTTACGACAGGTCATCTATAGTCTCAGAAAACCCTTTTAATAAGGCATTATCTTTGAACCTGGTAAATCTTAGAGGAAACATTTGATCTCAGAAGATGGAGGAGCGGTTTCTTGATGGTCTAGTTTCTGATGAAATATAACAGGGGAAATAGAGTCTGAGCGCTGACACAATTTACCTTTCTCCGAGGAGCCGTTAGACGCATTTTAATTATCTAGTTCATGCAGAATTGAAGCCGGCGTACAGAAGATGTTCTTTGTCTTCAGACTAGATGAGCATATTCTACAGCCCATATTGTTATTGTCTTCTTTACGCTGTATGTCCTGGTTTTTACAAACCATAAGTATAACAGATAGCACCTGCCCTAAAAATTTGCAATCTTTAGATGAATTTTTTACATCTCATTGACCTTTATGTATAACCTTTATGTCTAATGTCTGCAAAAAAGTGATTTAGAAACCACAGCACAAAACAAGGTGATTTTACGGATGGAACAATGGGGTTGTCCTAGTCGCACTTCTGTCATTTGGTGACCAAAATGACCACAACTGGAAGCAGAACATGGCTCCAGGTCCTACAGTGCAAAAAGAAAGGGCAAAGGTATTGCCTGTGAAGCCAATACAGCTTTACAGCGACCCCACACAAGGTTGGAGGGTCCAATCATGGACATGACTACCAGGGCCTGGAACCTAAGGAGACCCAAAGGCTCCTGTACAACACAAGAAGACACTAGTATTATAGATAGCACACAGTAAGTGGGGACCTCATAACCGATTTTGCATTGGGCCAAGTCAAAAGGTCCATTGGTGGTTTTGTTGACATTGAAGAGTTGAAGGCCCATTTCTGCCAAGGAGGTCCACTGTAATTCTTTCACCTAGAGTCAGCCCTTTAAGGTACCTGAAACATTTTTGTCTTTGAAAATTTTTAGACACTTGGTGGACTTCAACCACAGCTTCTCTTGTGTATCTGAAGTCCTCCATGATGAATGTGGTTAAGTAAGTACTCTCAATATATCTTGCAAATATGGTCGTCATTGGCGGTCTTTCTTGGGCATCTGCAGCAAACAATGTGACAATGCTGATCTGAAATGCGTCGGATAGAAGTTCTAGCAAATCTGCCTGGGTATATCCAGTGGCGGACTGGCCCACCAGAGTACCAGAAGATCTATTGGACCCAAGCTCTAACAGAATAATGATGCAGAAGAAGGCTTGTTGGAGGCTGGGCTCCCAGGATCGTTTCTGGGCTGCAGAAAAAAATACTAGTCCAATTACTATTGTAACTTGGGGGACTACTGTAGGCAAGCAACCAAAATCCAGTGTAATGTATTGTCAAATACAGAGATGCCCTCTAATAAAAGTGATGAAAAGTATAATCCTATAAATATAGACATATAAGTATATGAAAATATAGAGAGACACGAGGAGATAACTGAGCATATATAACTTTAGTATATTGAAATAGTCAAACACAAGTGACAGCATCTAATATAAGAGAAAGCAGAGACAAGATCAAATATTATTCAACAATCACAAGTTACCTTGTAATGTTTACAGTGTTTAGTCATATGAAGACATTTAGTGCTGACACTGGATCTGTCTGTCTATCTACAGTATCTATCATATATCCTTCTATCTATCTATCTATCTATCTATCTATCTATCTATCTATCTATCATATCTATCTCCTATCTATCTATCTATCTATCTCCTATCTATCTTCTATCTATCTATCTATCTATCTATCATATCTATCTGTCTATCAATCTATCTCCTATCTATCTATCTATCTTCTATCTATCTATCTAGCTATCTATCTATCTCCTATCTATCTATCTATCTATCTATCTATCTATCTATCTATCTATCTATGTATCATCTATCTATCTATAGTATCTACTTATCTATCTATCTATCTATCTATCTATCTAGCTATCTATCTATCTATCTATCTATCTATCTATCTCCTATCTATCTATCTATCTATCTATCTATCTATCTATCTATCTGATATCTATCTATCCTTACATATCCTATCTATCTATCTATCTATCTATCTATCTATCTATCGTATCTACTTATCTATCTATCATCTATCTATTATTTCTATCATCTATCTATCTATCTCCTATCTATCTATCTATCTATCTATCTATCTATCTATCTATCTATCTATCTATCTATCTATCTATGTATCATCTATCTATCTATAGTATCTACTTATCTATCTATCTATCTATCTATCTATCTATCTATCTATCTATCTATCTATCTATCTCCTATCTATCTATCTATCTATCTATCTATCTATCTGATATCTATCTATCCTTACATATCCTATCCTATCCTATCTATCTATCTATCTATCTATCTATCTATCTATCTATCTATCTATCTATCGTATCTACTTATCTATCTATCATCTATCTATTATTTCTATCATCTATCTATCTATCTATCGTATCTATCTATCTAATATCTATCTCATATCTATCTATCTATATATCTATAGTATCTATCATATCTATCTATCTATCTATCTATCTATCTATCATATCTATCTATCTATCTATCTATCTATCTATCTATCATATCTATCTATCTATCTATCTATCTATCTATCTATCTATCTATATCTATTTTGCCTTTTAAGATTTCGTTGTCTCTAACATTACAATATACTGTACACATCCAGAGTTGATCTTCTCTGTTCTTCTGGTGCAAAGAAGCTGAACGAGCTGAGATAATATTGATGGTTCTGGTCCCTTGTGGTCACTCCATATTGACTCCATATATATGTAATGTTCCTGAGGTGTATTCATTATGTGTGAACTGCATTTGACCCTCCTGTGTCCTGGGTAGCTGATCCCTGAGCCCGCCGTATCTTTCTCTCCATATAAGATATAGCTCCCCAGCTGCACATCTGCTATTATACATTTTTGGAATAAAATACATTAATGCTTAATATTTGTTTTTGATCTGTTTTTAGATTCCTCCCTTCACTGAAAAAAATAAATAAAAAATAAAAAACTTCTGAATAAAGTTTTCATGTAAAATTTGTTGTGTATGTAGGTTACAATATATTGCAATGCTTGTGTGCTTGTAGGAGAAATTCTAGGAATATGATCCAGAATTCTGCAGAAAATAACGCTGCGGTATGACAGGATACATTACCATGGCAGTTGTATTAGTGAGATAGTAACAGACATGCAGTGGTGGAAGGGATCCTTTACCGACTGTGTAAAAAGTGGACAGATGTAGTACCACGTATGACCAATAGGGCTGCAGTAGAGAGTAGTTGCCTACTAAAGCTCCACGTGTCTAGAGCTTCTTGTATTTTGGCCAAAACTGATATTGTTATGTGCCCTAAATTCCTGCCCACAAGCATGTCTTAATGGGGCGGTAATCCCATACCCTGGCAGTGACTATGAAACAGGGCCACAGATTGCCACCTCGGGGGCCACGTGTTTAAGACCCCTGCCCTAGATCTTGAGGGCCTTCTGTGATATGTATGTGTTATGTATAGAGTCAGAGGTCCTTTGAGGCCACCACACAACTAACTGTAGACCATAGTATCTTTCATATATGGTGTGTTCTGCTGGATTGTGAAGGCCTTGGTCCACCAGAGGATCCTCTGGTACAGCCAATGTTGGGGAGGTCTCTTCTGGTCCACAACTACTTACCTTTAGGGGCGCAAAGACTGCAGTCTGGCCTGGTTGCTGGGTTCTGAGGGGCCCTGAATGATTTCTGTACCCCATATAAAGAAACTAGTATTATAAAGATGGGTGATATTTTGAGGAACCCTGTTATAGATTTGCATGGACTGCACATACCTTACTCTAGGTTCACACCTGCACTTGGGTTTCCATTCTTCAGATCCACTTGGGTACCCAAAAATGGAAACCCATAGACTATAATGGGGTCCGCCAGGTTTTCATCTGATAAATACAGAGAGACAAGTCCTGCTTGCTGGATTCGGGGATGGAAACTGCAAACAGAAAGCGAGCGCCGGTGTGAACCCGGTCTTAACTAGTTTCTTTACGAAAGAGTTAACACATGATATTGTTCTTTATGTGAGCCATTGTGTGAGCGATGCATCGCCCTGGGAATAACGTTCAGTACTAAGGTCCTCCTGGTGCAATATTGTCTGAGGTCCCTCTGCAACCTGTGACAACCTCCCCGCCGTCCTGTTGTTGTGTTCTCCATAGCCGCTGCATGCCGCTTAGCAACAGGGAATCAATTAAACATGTAGCACAGGTTCTGTGGGCAAGGAAATCTCCGAGAGCAGGGAGCGAAGAAGATATAGGAGAGGGGGAGTGAAAATATGTCCTCGGCCTCAGTGGAGGATGATAGCTGCATTTGCTGCATGACATGAATGCAGAGCGCCCTGGAATCCATAGCAATGCTAGCAATGCTCGCCTCTCATGGGTCACTCTCGGTGTAATGACTGGAAACCATGAAACAATAATCACTAATGTGGAAGCAAAAAATGAGATTAGATTGTCGGGGGGAGGGGGGGGGTTATAACTCTGGAATCTGCATAGCAAATATTTCTTAAAGGGGAAAGAGTATATCTTTCCTGATATATAAGATTTGCTTCTTGTTATATCAATTTATTATAGTCTTATTAACAATTAGAAGCCGGCACCTGAATTTATCAAAACTAACCTTAGGCTCCATTCTCACGGAGTAATGCGCCGCGCATTTAGACACGTATACACGTGTCAGAGCCCGGCACTTCAAAACAGATCTCATTGATTTCAATGGGTGCCAGCTTATGCGCGTAACACATGGGTTACAAAGCCTCCCATTCATTTCAATGTGTAGCGCGCGTAAGCCGGCACCCATTGAAATCAATGGGATCTGTTTTGAAGCGCCGCACTCTGACACATGTGTATGTGTCTAAATGAGCGGCGCGTTACTCTGTGAGAACGGAGCCTAACTGTCCAAAAACGGCTCCCATTGACTTCAATGAGAGCCGCTCGCTTCTTTTTTCTGCTAGATAGTAGCGGGAAAAAAAGAGCGAGACGCCCTATCTTGATGTGGATTCCGCGGCTGACTCAGCCCCGGTGTCTGTAGCGCGAGAATCCTTCCCAATTAGGCCCATTCATTCGGGCCTAATCCAGAGCAGAATGCCGCAACAGGATGCCAGAGCACTGCATTGGCATTCCGTCGCGGCTAGCTGCGCGATATGTTCACATGCGGAATCCATTTTCCAGCGTCCTCCTTAGATGGGCTCCAGGAGCATCCAGTTTCTTCAATGAATCTGGGGAAGTATACACTACCTCAACTTCACTGCTCATGAACTCAAAGTCTGGCGCATGCGCAGTAAAGCTAAGGGAGAATTCACACTCGTGCCCATGTCCGCCCTGTGTCAGTCCCCCAGGTTTCCATCCCATTTCCCTGAGAAACTGGACAGGAGACGGCTTCCCAGTGGTCAGTTTTAAAACCTATTCATTTGCCAGTGTCCCTATGCATCCTCTCCGCAGGAAAACCATTTTTTTTTTTGGCCGGACACAAAGTTAGACATGCAGGACTATGTGTCCGGCCAAAAAAAACAAACAGTATTCCCACGGAAAGGCTGCAGGCGAACACCAGTGGTTTGCTTTTACAACCCATTGAGATGAATGACACAGGCGCAAGTGTGAACGCCCCCTTAGCTGTACTGCCCCGGTTCCGCTGGAGATTTGCGCATGCGCAGGAAGTAAGTATTGGGAGCGGACAGGTTACTCTATCCATATTTGGGACACTATACCACATGCTGGTAGTTAGTGTTCCAAGTCACTTGACAGGTTCTCTTTAAGATTACGGAAAGTGGTACATTTTGTGTCTTCTATTACTATAATTTTTCTGGCTCCACCTGTATAACTATGCGATGCGTATCCATTCTGGCAGTTTGTTTTTCATAAATAAACGAAATGGGGCACACGACATCCAGAATTATATGTATACAGTGTAGGAACAAAGTGAGTCATAAAAGCTGGCAGTCACAATGCCCTCCTAGAGTCACTTTAGAAAGCGGCACTTTGGGGCTGGCGTGTCTCGAGAGTGCTTCATGGCGCATAGCTCCTGCGGAGTTTATCGCTTCTCTCTAAGCCAAATACCAATATTAAATGATTTTTCTGTAACTTTATGCTGCATAAAGGGATTATTTAGTTAAGTAACCTTTTCATGTGCCAGCTTAATGAGAATGCGCGGTCTCACAAAGCCGGGGCTGGATTTACGTTCATGTAACTTGTTCGAAGAGCGTTAATAATTTTACTTTTAATAAGCTGAAATGAAATATTATTATCTGTTAATTATATATCGGCGGTTTATTACACTCGACTTTACCAAGAGAGAACCGCCCCTAATTCTCCTGCTATAGGTATAAACACACGTTACACTAAAATGAGTGTAAGGTTAAGGCCCCACGTAGCGGGCCGACGCAAAAAAGCGCCGCAGGAAAAACCACACATTGCGGTTTTTCCCACAACGCTTTTCACAGAATCTGCAGAGGTTTCCTCTATGGACTCTCTGCTTCTGTCATACCCGTAAAGAAACTGCTGGCGTTTCCATAAGTATAATAGTCATGCTGTGATTTACAAGACCGCAAGGTCGGGTTCGCACGGGGGGGGTTGGACCGGATTTTGAGGTGAAGGCCGCCGAAGAATCTAGTCAAAAAAATGGTTAGCCGCGGGTGGATGCCGTTGTGGTGTATACAGTGCAGCGGCATCCAGCCGTGGCATTCCACTCTGAATTAGACCCAAATGAATGGGCCTAGTCGAGAGGGAGTGTTGCATCGCGGACTGATTCAGCCGCGGATTCCACCTCAAGTAAGGACATGTCGCTTCTTTTTTCCACGAGTGGCAACAAATGCAGATTTACGTGTCAAAATCTGGCCTAAAAAACCCATGTGAACCTGGCCTTACACTCCTCTGGGCTGGTGCAGTAATGAGGGGGTCTGCCAGTGGCGTAACTAGGAATAGCGGGGCCCCGTGGCGAACTTATGACATGACCCCCCGACCGACGCTGAAGACCTCAACCAACTGACCCCTAATGCTGCTGCCCCCCACCCGCACTCATTTCTGCGCACACAATAATATCCTATATTGGCCCCTGAACACAGTATTATGTTCCCATACAGGCCCTAGTACACAGACCCCAGAGTATAATAATCGGAGACCCAGAGGGATACAAACATAAACACTGTTACTTACCTATCTCCCCTGCATTCTCCGTCGCTGTCGGCCATCTTCCGGGACGTCATGTGACCGGGCCCTGCGTCAAGGGTCATATGACGTCATGCAAGAAGGCCGAAGCCTGCCTGGAGAGGTAAGTAACACAGTTTTTTATGTTCTCTTACCTCTCCCCAGCCTCCGATCGTTATACTCGGGGGTCTGAAAAGACCCCCAAGTATAATAGTGCTTGTGGGGCCCGCACATCACTTACTGATCCCGGCCCCTGCCAGGATCGGTAAGTATATAGGGGCCCGTTACCTCCAACCGTTAACAGCCTATAAAAAAAAAATCGCAGCGGTAGCAGCTGTCGCCGGGCCCCTAATGTCCCAGGCCCTGTGGCAGCTGCATTTGCTGCGGCGGTAGTTACGCCACTGGGGTCTGCACTATGGGTGTTCGTGGTAGTAGTCCCCCAGTGCACAACCTGTGGTTCTGTCTTCTGCTTGGTCTCCTGCCTGATGGTGGTTGGAGTGCCCTTGATGGAGTAGGTGCAGGATTAAGGACTTAGGAGACAGTTGGTAATAGTTTATGTAATTCAAAATTCTTCACAGCTGTTTCAGCAATTTACTTCAGCATCCAAAACAGTTGATAAAACAGCCCCCCACTAAATGGAGGTGAATATCCGGTCCGTGGCACCCTGGCACGCGCTCCAGCAGAAGCCCTCGCCGTACATGACCTCTGAGGACATCCCCTTTAATTAACCTGACAACCTTTTTAACATGGAGGTAGTAGTGATGTTATAATCGGAGCATATACTGTTCTAGACAATACATTTTTAGAAACCATTGGACCAAAACGGTTTGAATAAAGGAATTACGATTTAATATAAAGGGGGATGAAATATCAGATGATGACTGGAACTACATTAATATGAATATAATAATTGAATTAAAATTTAATAAAATTCACCGAAAGTTGCTATTCCAGAATCTAAAAATAGAGATCCATATCAAATCAGATCAAATAGGCTTTATTGGCACGTCCGAATAGATATTTGGCATTGCCAAAGCTAGTAAAGTGGTGGCGGGGGGGGGGGGGGGAGTTGGAGTCGAGGGGGAGAGTATGGGGGGGGGGGGGGTGGCTGATTTGGGGTATAACAGTCCGTGGAGTCTCATCTTCTTCTTAGTTGGTGACCGCTATATGGGGAGGTGGGGTGGGGTGGGTGGTTTGGGGTATAAGTTTTGGGGTATATAGTAGAAGTGCTTATTCACACCACAGGGCCATGTACTCCGATCCGTTTACAGGGATCCTGCATAAACTTAAAGGGGTTGTCCAGGAAAGGGAGGTGAAACTTTTTCTTTAAAAAAATCATACTCGCCTTCTCCCGGAGCTCCGGTGCCTCCCAACAGGATGCGTTCCTGCCAGTCCCTTGTTGTGTTTCGGCGGCAGGCTCTGACGCACATGAGTCCCAACAGTGACCTCAGCGAAAGACGCATGACCTTACCACCGGTGACGTTCCAGGGTCACTTCCTGATGCCATTGAAGCCGCTGAAGGGGTCAACTGGTGAGGAGTTTCTCTTCAAGAAGACACTGAGACCCGGTTCACATCTGCTTTCGGACCATGGGGTACGCGGATCTCCTTAGGTAACCACTTTGTAATGCGTATAGATCTCCATTTGGGGTTCCCCAAGCGGAAACCCCAACGCAGATGTGAATTGGGCCTTGAGCAGCAGGACCGGACTGCACTGGGAGAACATTGGAGCACCAGGGACAGGGATTTTGGGAATTTAATGGGATTTTGGTAACTGTGAGCTCATCATTCTCTTTCAGCCCTATTGATAGGGAATCCAAAAACATCACACTCAAAAAAAAGTAATTTCTGACATTGGATACTATAGAGGAATTCTCCGTTGCCTTCTAATTTGACTTCATTTTGTCTCCAGGTAGATTGTGACGGTAGTGATAAGAGACAGCCGAAGACGGTGATCCCGTAGCTTCTTCTGTTATTGCTACATGAGCGAGCCATCTTGATGCGCGGTTGATCTTTTTAGACAGATGACTCATGCTCGCCCCTCCTCAGCCACCATTCTCATGGTAGCACAAAATCTAGGTCCCTGGATGCTTCTTGCTCTGTCACAACAATTACGTCCCTCCTGGAAAAGGCTCTGCGGATAGTTATTTGAGCACAATGGAAGGAAACAAGTGCACTAGGCGCGTGTCCGTCTTGACTAGGCGTTTTTCATGATACGTGCACAGATAGGTGTAAAGCCCTGAAGACCGTCATTAGTTCAAGCGAAAAATACAAAAGATTGTTTCTTGTTTTTATTCTTGATCTAAAAAGTTGTTCAAAGAGAAGGAGCAGATATGGCGGTATTATATGTTCATGCAGTCTCTAAATGTGACGTAACCCTACAATGTAACCCTACAATTGTGAATGTGCACCAGGATTGCTGCCAAACCTATGGGTCAGTTGACTGTAGCTGAAGTCAGTTTTTTATTTAATGGGGGGGGGGGGTCCACTATAGCTGTCGACCAAACAAGTGTTCAGCTGACAGCTATCTCCGCCGAATTCTTCTTGGTCTTCCAAGACAGACTGCAGCACTCTAAAGTATGCAATTTAATTTGTCCAAGGAAGTCTATGGAGAGGGGAGAAGGAAAAAGGGGCAGAGTGAGAGAGCAGACATAGGCAAATACATAAGGCTGCAGCTAATAGTAAGTTTTGTATCTCTCCTTGAGTGTTTTATTCAGAATGATACCAGTCAATAAGGATTAAGCCTTCCACAGGCCCTGAGCTGTATGAAAATTGTGGCCCCCCACTAGGCTGACGTTTTAAGGGTCTTGTCAATGGGAAGATTATTGGAATACTCATTCTCAATCAATTCCCAGTGATAGGTTGGGTTTATATGTTGGGCATAAATTGAGAACTTGCACCAGGGATGCTGCCAAACCCAGGGGTCAGTTGACTGTAGCTGATATCAGTTTTTTCGTAATGAGGGGGTCTACAATACTGGGAGTAGGCACACACCACCCACACTATGATGCTGCCATTTGCTTATGGAAAGACTAATTGGAGCCATACATGTATTTACAGCTATATATAAAATTCCACTGCCACCGCAGGCTACTTTTATGTGGCATACACTTGTTAATGTTGGTGAGAGATTTGGAGGGCCATGGGGCCCCCTAGGAGCCTCGGGCACTGAGTGGCAGCCCAAAAAAGCCATATTATAATCTACTATATCCTATCCTATATGGTGCTGCTTCTGAGTGAGTGTGAGTGAGTTAGGGAGTAGGATCTCCTGGTTTTTCCATGTGCTGTCTATTGGAGACATTATAGCAGCTAGTGTCCACCCACTAACTCAGGGATAAGTAAGACTTGGAGTCTGCAGAGGGGAAAACTGTAGGAAATTCAGAATACAAGTAATAGAGTGGACAATAATAGTGCACACAGGACAGCTTATCCTGAAACATCAACCAAAATGTTAAGTACGCTTCAACTTACAGTGATCCTGAGCTACAGCCTGGATTAGACTCAAGAGCTGCACTCACAATTCTTTTGGTTGGTATTGGAGACAGTCAGCAGGTACAATCTTAGCTTAGCTAGTAACAATGCTTTATGTACACCCGATACCTGGAATACCGGCAGTGTACAGACTAATTTTATAATAATGCAAATCACTAAAGAAAGTCGTATAGACATTATACCTGCAAGGATTGCAGCTCTGAAGTCGGCAGAATTGTGAATGCAGCTCTGGAGTAAAATACACAGTAGGTAATAGAAGGTTCCATTATTATCCTGTTAAATGGTATTGATATTAAAAGAGACAAAGATATAAAAATAAAACAAAAAAAAACAATGAAAAAACACAAGGTCTGGCGTAGAACTGCCCTTGCAAAATCTCATGAGGATAATGTAATGTGCTAAAAATATCTCGGCGCTTTGTTATCATTAGTGCTAATATTTGGTGATATCATAACCGCAAAGTTCATTATCATTGATTTACATGACATGCAAATTATGTAAATATTGCCCAAGGGAAAAATATTATTTCTACAGATATAAACTCCTGGTCACACAAGGAGAAGGGATAGAACTTTGCTCTCAAGTACAAGATCTCAGGTCAGACATGTTCAATCTGAATACAGCAGCAAGCTGATAAGCTTAGGGTGGGCTTCAGTATATGGGCTCCATTTTCTGATCATATGGCAACTGGAATTTCAGGAAGATACCACTTTTCCTTGTGATACCATAGCTTTCACCTTTCACCATCACCACTAATTCAAGTTCTTACTTGCCGCTCCACTGTTTCCAGCACAGTTGGAATTTTCTCTCTAGTCCCCACCATTCCTGAGAAATCAATTCTGTTAGTTTTGGTGCCTGATGTGCTATGTAAGCTCTGTACTGTCTAAGGGCGGTGTCAGACAAGGGGGTGTGACTCAGAGCTCCAATCACAGGCAGCCAGTGTCAGGGCTCAGAATCACAACCCTTGTCTGCTCCTGCCTGACTCCGCCCTCCTGATAGTACAGAGTCTAAATAGTATATTAACTGCACTGACTGCTCAGGAACGGTGTGGGCTACAGAAATAATTCCAACTGTGCTGGAATCAGTGGAGCAGCGGCTATTAAATAATGTAAAGAGCTGGACTTGTTGGAAGTAGTCCTCTTTAAACATACTCACATACAGTGTGTCGTTTTCTCACAGAATCCAACAAAACATGTCATAATGACAAAACGTATCACAACATACATTCTGTGTACACCAAGACACTCACACAATGTACTCTGAACACAAAAAAACACAGTGGCATTTACAGAATCAATTTCTCAGTCACAAAAGATTATTTTGTGGCACAGAATGTTATTTTGTCATTTGTCAGAATTTTAGTTTGTGACGTACCGTGTTTTGTATTCGCGACTTTGCAAAAAGTATTATTATGACATAATAACATCATGTGTCATAAAAATATCTTTCGGTGTCACAAACATCACATTCAGTGTCACACAATGCCATGTAGGAGCTCCTTGTATACTATTGTGCTGTAACAAGACTGAACAATGGCTCCGCGCTCTGTTATACATTAAGAGCCGCCGTTTGATATGGAACCCGCTGACTGACGTATGTGTTCTTTGTTGTTGCTGTTGAGTTACCGTAGACCCTGGTTGTGATGGAAATACCACCGCTATGTGAATTTTGTAATTTTTTTTAGGGTTCATGAATTTTTTATTTGTCATTGCCTTAATGTTACTGAGCACAGCCAGCAATGATATATTTCTTCTTACACTTACACCTACTTAGAAGGTGCGGCTCCCCTTTAAGACTCTTCCATTGGCATTACAGCATTAAGCTCTGGGTCCATCACTCCCTGATTAGGTATTGTATAGCTATTACTGCCATCTATCTCTTTCTCTCTTTCTTTGAAGGAGGTTGTTCCCGCCATCTCGGAGAACAACGCACAGATTTTCTGTGGATATTGGCTTGCTCCAATCCGTCCGTTTCCTCATGTCATCCCAGACAGACTGGGTGATGTTAAGATCAGGGATCTGAAGGGACCGTATCATCACTTCTAGGACTCTGTCTCTCTCTCTAAGTGCTAGACTCTTACTAATTCAATATCCGGATGACTTACTGCCTCCTCCAACACTCTAGAATTTGCTGGCTGGACCAAACCATCTCTCCATCCTCCCTACACACAGTGGATCAACCCATTTATGGGGGCTCTTTATAAATTACCTATGTAACATAGTGGCACAATGCAATATATAAGCAACTAGAGGGAGGACCCGGCTTCGCACGGGTATATTACATTTTATGTTTGTGTAGTGGCGTATCTAATCCTACAGTGTGTGGAACTGTGTGTAGAAGCATGTATCCAATCCCCCGGCATGTGGTACTGTGTGCAGACGTGCGTATATAATCCTATGGCATGTGGTACTGTGTGTAGATGAGCGTATCTAATCCTCCCCCGTGTGATACTGTGTGCTGAGACGCGTATCTAATTCTCTGGCTTGTGGTACTGTGTGCAGAGGCATGTATCTAATCCTCCAAAGTGTGGTACTGTGTGCACACACACATATCTAATCCTCCCCTGTGTGGTATTGTGTGAAGAGGCGCGTATCTAATCCTTTGGTGTGTGGAACTGTGTGTAGACGCGCGTATCTAATCCTACTGCATGTGGTACTGTGTGAAGACGCGTGTATCTAATCCTATGGCATGTACAACTGTGTGAAGACACGTGTATCTAATCCTCCCCTGTGTGGTATTGTGTGAAGAGGTGCGTATCTAATCCTACAGTGTGTGGAACTGTGTGTAGACGCATGTATCCAATCCCCCAGCATGTGGTACTGTGTGCAGACGCGCGTATATAATCCTTTGGCATGTGGTACTGTGTGTAGACGCGCGTATCTAATCCTCCCCCATGTGGTACTGTGTGCTGAGACGCGTATCTAATTCTCTGGCTTGTGGTACTGTGTGCAGAGGCATGTATCTCATCCTCCAAAGTGTGGTACTGTGTGCACACACACATATCTAATCCTCCCCTGTGTGGTATTGTGTGAAGAGGTGCGTATCTAATCCTTCGGCGTGTGGAACTGTGTGTAGACGCACGTATCTAATCCTACTGCATGTGGTACTGTGTGCAGACGTGCGTATCTAATCCTATGGCATGTACAAATGTGTGCAGACGCGCGTATCTAATCCTCTGGAGTGTGGAACTGTGTGAAGACGCGTGTATCTAATCCTATGGCGTGTACAAATGTGTGCAGTCGCGCGTATCTAATCCTCTGGAGTGTGGAACTGTGTGTAGACGCCTGTATCTAATCCTTCGGTATGTGGAACCATGTGCAGACGTACGTATGAAATCCTTCAGTGTGTGGAACTGTGTGCAGATGTGCGTATTTAATTCTCTGGTTTGTGGGACTGTGTGCAGACCCGTGTATCTAATCCTCTGGTGTGTGATACTGTGTGCTGATCTGTGTATCTAATCCTCTGATGCGTGTATCTCAGTTTGGATATCAGTGTTGTATTGTGCATGTGGAGTGACCGTGTGTATTGCAGTTGGAATATGAGTGAAAGTCTTGCAGGTTTGTATTGGCTAAGGGGGGGGGCCACTGTGTTTGAAATGCTGTATCTCAGCAACGGTACGTCCGAGCGAGTTGGAGTCTCGTCTTAAACCTTCCCGGATATCTGAAGTATCTCTGTACCAAATTTGGTGAAGATCGGTCCAGCCGTTTGGTTCGCATTAGAGCACAGACAGACAGACAGACAGACAGAAATTCATTTTTATAATATAGGGAGATATAAAGCAATTTATCAGTGTCCACTTGGATGCTGCCTATGCCCCGCACCTCAGTGGCAGATGGCATTGACTACAATATGGGCTCTTTGCTCCAGTGTGATGTTGGTGACATCTTCCTGATGTCCCTTACAAGTCTCTTGCTCTTTCTTACCGCAGTCCAGTGATGTGGCATAGCATAGGGTTGTGTCTATATTGGTCTCACAGTGTATCTAAGTCTCATGTCTGGTGTTTTCAAAGAGGTTCGCACTGAAAAATTTGCTCAAAGTCATGGTCTTTGGTTGTATTCCATGGAGTATAAATGGACTGTAAGAGGTGGGGTCTTCTCAAAGAGTAGTCTACTGAAGAGGTTTCACTGTACATCTAGTCATGGCGTAAGTTTTGGCACCCCTGAAATTTTTCCAGAGAATGAAATATTTCTCCCAGAAGATTATTGAAATGACTTATGATTTGTTCTACTCATGTTTCTGTTGTGGGTCAAGAATGTTTGAGGTCATTGTCCTGCTGGAAAACCTATGTCCTAGGAAGCAAATCCAGATTTCTGACACTGGGCCCTACATTGAGACCTAAAATCCATTGTTAGTCTTCAGATTTCATGATGTCTTGCACACAGTCGTCACCCAGTGCTAGAGACAGTGAAACAACTCTCCGTCCACCTCCAGGGAGATTAGCTGCAATGCTATGGGTTGTAAACTCCTTAGTTATGTTGCGCACCGTGGACAAAGGAAAGTCAACATCTCTGGAGATGGACTTATAACCTTGAGATGGTTGAAATTTTATCACAATTTTTGTTCTCAAGTCTTCAATTCTCTTATCTTTCTGTTCTCCATGGGGTGGCACACACAGACACACAATGCCAAGATTGAGTCAACTTCTCTCTGTTTGTATCTGGTTTCAGGTGTGATTTTTATATTGCCCACACCTGTTACTAGCAATGACCATCACATGCTTGAAACAAAGTTATTTACTGACAATTTTAAAAAGCTGACTTTAATTTTGTCCAAACCATTTTTGGATTTTTGTGTAACATTATGTCCAATTTCCCCTTTTTTGCTAAAAACACAAAGGAAATAAATATGTATAACAAAACTGTGTAATTGCAATAATTTTCTAGAAGACATACTTAATTTTCAGGATAAATTTCAGGGGTGCCAACATTTACGACCATGACTGTGTGTACATATATTAATATATCTCAGTTAATTTGATGTATAAGTAAAGAGCGGTTACTTTTACCTTGTATTGTATTACTGTAATTACATTCATTGTCCCAGGGGATACAACTGACGTGTATTTCACCTCATTAGGTTAAATGCCGCTTTTCTGTGTGTTTTTTTTTTTACTTCAGTAAGCCGTAATTGGAACCTACTATTGACCAACCATCAGTCGGCTGTCATCCCTAGGGTCTGTTTGTGCGTGAAGCATTACATCTTCGGATGCCTGTACATGTAGTGGTAGCAAACTGTGTGAGCAAAATTGACATTGCAAAACCAGCGCTGTAAACCATAAACGCAGTATACAGGGACACTTACAAGTTGTCTAATATGCTGATGTAAATAAACTATGAGCAGACAAGGGAAGTTTTAAAGAGAAGACAAAAATCCTTCTGTTGCCATCGTCTCTCCTGCCTGCTAAACTGCTCCTTTCACTGCTCAGACCTTTCTTAAGTTCATAGAAGTCTATGGAGAGGGGGTGGGGGAAGAGTAGTGAGTGAGAAGCAGAGAGACTCATATGTCAATGAGTTTGGTATTCCGTTCAGGGGGGTCCCCATGCGGATTCCCCGAAAAGAATACCAAACGCAGATGTGAATCGGGCCAAATACACCCTCCGCCTTTGTATTTTTTGCAGAAGCGCGGTTACAATAAGTCAGTGTGCTTCTCCTAAACCTAACCTGCCTGATTTGACGTGGGCACAGGGCGTCACCAGTCATGTGATTGTCTGACGTCAAGAAGTCCGTACTGAGTCTAGTATTTAGTTGCTACCATTGCAACTTGAATGGAAATCTATGCCAGTCAGGAATAGATTTCCTATATAACTCACACCAGGAAACCGGCACCGTAAGGGCTCGTTCACATCTGCGCCCGATCTCCGTCTGTCGGGTTTCCGTCTTCTGCAGACAGTAAACGGAAACCCAACAGACAGTGTCCGGCTGTGAGCGCCGGTGAGCGTTTTATGCTCTCCGCAGCGAAACCGTTTTTTTGTAACTGGACACAAAGTACTGCATGTCCGACTTTGTGTCCGGTTAAAAAAAAAACATTTCGCCACGGAGAGCTCAAAATGCTCATGGGCGCTCACGGCCGGACACTTTTCAAACCCATTCAAATGAATGGGTTTGAAAAATGACTGCAGGTTTCCGTCTCCTGCATAACGGAGGCCGGGACGCAGATGTGAACCCGGCCTTAGTGACACGCAGAATGGGGAATGTGACACATGTTGTTACCCATTAATGCCAGAAAGTAATGTAAAGGAGTCGATAAATTGGCCCCAGTAAATTAAAGGGATTGTCCAGGATGACTTGTTTTTTGCACAGAGGTCGAGGTAGGTCATGCTCATTGGGTCTTGTTATGGCGCAAGTGCCAATCAGCGGCCTCAACGACCTAAGGAAAGGACATAGGACACCACAGCTGACGTTTGCAAGTGATGTCCTGGTTGCTTTACGTAAGCCACTGGCCTCAATGGTCACAGGAGGTGTGGACTTATGCCAAAAAAAGACCCCAGAAGCAGTAGGACCGGACCATGATGGGAGACACAGGGGACATGACCATCCCCAGCCTCCATGCAAAAAATGAGTTATCCTGGACAACCCCTTTAAGGTAACCTGCTTGGTTTACATGTTACCGTTTGCTTCTGATACAACTTCACACCACAGACTATTGGGGGAGATTTATCAAGCAAAATGCACCAGGATGGCGTAAATTTGCCAACAACTAACTAAGACTGGGGCCCCACGTGGCATAAACGCCACAGTTTTTCCGCTGTGTTTTACAATCTCTGCACATTATGGAAAATTACGTGCAGTGAGCAAACTGTGGGTTACAAAACGTTGCGGTTATGGAAAATGCAGCAAGTCAATTATACTTACGAGAACGCCGGTGGTATCTCTAAAGGTATAATGGAAGCAGAAGGTTCATAGGGATAACGGTTTCCACTGGATTTATATTGAAACTGGTGCAGAGAGAAGTCTTCCTTGCAGAACGTTTCTTTCCGTTAATTTTAAGCGGAATCTGCAGGTGTGAACTGAGCCTTAGACACTATTAGTAAATCCGCCCCATTGAGCTTATAGACAAACTCGCCTCTGCTATACGTGTACATTGTTCTCTATATCTATAACCAGATATGTCCATGTGATGGTTTCACGGAAATACAAAATATAAGGAAAATGAAACGAATTAGAATCCAGAGCTGAAATCACAATATTAATAGTTATGTAAATGAACAGAAAAGCGAAAAAAATAATTAAAATTTGGAGACTAGCTGGCACAGGAGAATGAGCCATTTTCTGTCTTCTTAACTCTCTTCCCCGCTGACTCTTTTCAGATTCTGTCGGCACAAGTCTATTATCGGGAAAATTGCTGAGGATTCTACGCTTGGATTGCTGAGGCGTCAACAATGAAGCACTTCATGAAGTAAGTAATTGCCTCTGTGTGTTTATTTTAACAGTGCGAGGTTATGCGAGTCCTACCTGTTGCCCACGCAGAGTGGAGGCAGCCATTTTGTGGGTGTCATCACGGAGGCATGGCACTCGTTATCTTGTGTTCTTCTTAAAGGGGCTTTCCATCTTGTAAATAAAGCTTACAGTGGTCGTCCAGTTTAGAAAACCCATTGCCATGTATCCTGTTAGTGAGTTATTGAGGGGTCTTATATTCAGGATCCTTAATTCTTGTCAAGTCCTTACTCGGGAGGACTTCTTCTATCCTCCATTTCACAGGACCCATTTGTTTACATAGGTACTGTGTAATGCTTAATATCTCCTGTAGGGGCACTGCCAGTCAATGCTTACTGCCAGATTTTCCCATATACTAAAATTGATCGTTGAGGCTCTCAGCCTTTTGATCAGTTTATACTGAAGTTCCTTTCTAGCAAGTGTGCGATGACCTCTTTACTACAGTATACTTGCCAAAATTTGACATGAGATGTCGGGAAGAAATATGTTCAGCTGAAGCCACACCACTTGTAGACATGGCTACGTGATAATAATACATTTTATTTATATAGCCCAAACATATTCCGCAGTATCTTACAAATTGTAGGGGTCAAGTACAGACAAAATGAGACATTACAGAGTAGTAAATCAGTTCATACAATGGGACTGAGGGCCCTGCTCACAAGAGCTTACAGTCTATGAGGTAGAGGGGGTGACACAAGAGGTAGCAGGGGTGGTATTGGAGGTAGCATTGTTTATACAGTTGTCCAGCCTTTTGTGATAGAGATTACTTTCATTACACATAAATAAAGCTGTATGAGCCATCACCAGTCGTGTCCTTTAATGTGCAGATGGTGCCTAGACATATAAAGTTACAGCCTGATGCGGCATTGTATCCTGTGGGGTATGGTAGGAAGAGATGTGTCTTTAGGATGCGCTTGAAGCTGTAGAAATTTGATTGTCCAGGATAGAGCATTCCAGAGAAGTGGTGCAGCTCGGAAGAAGTCTTGTATACGAGATTGCGAGATGATTATATCCACTAGCCGCTACGTTCCGACTAGTGGACATATAGGCGCGATGTGATGATGTGACGTCATCACATCGCGCCTACAGGTCTATTAGTGAAACTGCAGAGCGCGGCGGGGGAGCGTTGGATGGTGAGTATAAGTGTTTTTTGTATGTTAAAGAGGACTCTTCACCATTTTGCCGACAGGCAGTTCTATATACTGCCGGAAAGCTGACAGTGCGCTGAGTTTAGCACACTGTCGGCTTTCCCGATGTGGGCCCAGTGTGAAGAGCTTACGGTCCGGTACCGTAGCTCTTCTATGGTCAGAAGGGCATTTCTGACAGTCAGAGACGTCCTTCTTCACAGCACAGCCAATCGCGCTGTACTGTGGAGCGGGGAGGAATGCCCCCTCCCTCCCTGATAATGCTCGTCTATGGACGAGTACTGCGAGCAGAGGGAGGGGGCGTTCCTCCCAGCTCTCACAGTACAGCGCGATAGTGTGCTGTGAAGAAGGACGTCTCTGGCTAACTGTCAGAAACGCCCTTCTGACCATAGAAGAGCTACGGTACCGGACCGTAAGCTCTTCACACTGGGCCCACATCGGGAAAGCCGACAGTGCGCTGAACTCAGCGCACTGTCAGCTTTCCGGCAGTATATAGAACTGCCTGTGGGCAAAATGGTGAAAGGTCCTTGAAGGGGCTCATGACACTGGGGGCAGACGAAGGGAGGGGGGAGAACGGCATGACACTGGGGCAGAAATGGAGGGACATGAATCTGGGGGAAGAGATGGGGGGACATGAATCTGGGGGAAGAGATGGGGGGACATGAATCTGGGGGCAGAGATGGGGGGACATGAATCTGGGGGCAGAGATGGGGGGACATGAATCTGGGGGCAGAGATGGAGGGACATGAATCTGGGGGCTGAGATGGGGGGACATGAATCTGGGGGCAGAGATGGAGGGACATGAATCTGGGGGCAGAGATGGGGGGACATGAATCTGGGGGCAGAGATGGGGGGGACATGAATCTGGGGGCAGAGATGGAGGGACATGAATCTGGGGGCAGATGAAGGGTGTATATGTAACTGGGGGAAAGATGGAGGGGGGACATATAGTTTACGGGTGACTGTAGGAGGATTATACAGTGTGGGGGCACATGAAAAATGAATGGGCGGAGTCAACATAAAAGTGGGTGGAGCTAAATTTGCCACAGTGCGGCCCGCCGACTGGCTGGGATCTTGCTCTGCGGCCCACATGCTGAGTTGAGTTTGAGACCCCTGGTCTAGACGGATAGATGAGCCTGGCCGCTGCATTCAGAACAGATTGTAGAGGGGAGAGTTTAGTGAGGGGAAGACCAATGGCTGCTAGGCCAGAGGAGGCAGGAGAATTTTGTGAGGCCGGTTGATTTGCTGGGTCATCTAGGAGGCCAGGAGATTTCCCATTTGCTTAGTAGCTTCCCGAATCTCCCAGGAGAGTTGGCAAGTATGGTTTTTAGACCAAGCTTCCATCTTGTATTTTACATTACAGTCAATGGAGAGATATGCAGATGGAGGGTCCTCCACCTGCACCATTCATTCTGTCAGTGTTTCAGTCCATTACTCTGATCCAATGATGGATCAGAACAATGAACTTGAATAACGTCATTGTGAACCTAGCCTAAAAAAAAAATAAATTCCCATGCCAGGAGAGGAGAATTAAATAGGGGAAAAGAATAAAAGACTCACTGATGGACTGTTTGAGTATAATGGGGTTTGTTAGGCTTCCATTATGTTTTGGATCAGAACAACGGACTTGAGTGATGGCGGTGTAAACGAACAATGTGCAAGTATTTAATAATTAGACATTATAAGGGATGACTTTAGATATATCATATAGTCAGGGGTATAGCTTGGAGGGTGGATGGGGCAAGTACATTGGGTGGTGGGTAACAGGGGCACCAACAAGCCATTGCCATGGGTATAATAATGTGATACGGGACTAGAGTAACAACTATGGATAGGCCATCAATATGAAAGTCTCCGAATCCCTGTAAGAAGTAATTGTACATTTTTCAAAGTGACTGCTTAAACTTCCTAATGCTTGTAATTCTGTAAAGTGAGCAGGAGGATGAATGAAATGTCACCGCCATCTAATAGCACGCAAGCAATTTCTATCAAAACATATCCGAGATACAAAAAAGATTTCTGTTCAACAAATAGATCAATCAACAAAAATGCCTCCAGGGAATTGAAAATAGTATATGTACAGCCGTCCGATAACCCGTAATCGCAGTATAATCGTAGACCAGAAGATTGGCGTGTATTAAGACCAGCAGATTATATAGAGAGGATATGACAGCGCTCCTGCCATGTCGGATCCTGTAAATACAGTATATACAGTTCTGGAGCGTCTTATGTGATAACTCTGCATTGTACTACTCATGTGTTATTCCTCCTATAAATGTATTAATAAATTGACAAGTGGGTATTACCATTTGAGGACTGGTGCCAATGCACCAGTGGTACTCAACTGGTGGACCGGGGGCCAAACATGGACCATTGCGGCTGCCGGCTGTCTAGATCCCTCTCCCTTTGTCTTTGCTTTGGGACACTAAAGGTAATTTTTATTTTTGTGAGTCATTATACTGTACGGGGGTGGGGGCACTACTGTGGCCACTAGCACCAATATAGTGCGTGGAAGCCACTAATGGTGCTTTGTACCGTGTTGGGCACCAAGGAGCATTATCTTAGGTGGGGGCATTAATAGGATCATCATACTGTTTGGGGACCCTAATAAGTAATATACTATGCAAGGTCATTATAATGTGTGGGGGCACTAATAGGACATTATACTAAGGGAAGATCACAAAGGGAGCATTAAACTGTGGGAGGGCAATATGCCATGTTGGGAGAACTAAGGGGATATTATACTATATCAGGGCCACTAAAGGGCATTATAACGTGTGTACACTGTGTGGTGGCACCAGGTGGCATTATACTGTGTGGGGGCACTAAGGGAGCATAATACTATGTGGCACTAAGGAGTTTTCAGCACTGTATGTTACACATAGGAAGAGTACTATCATCACTGTGTGTGGGGATAAAGAGAATAGTGGTGTCAACTGAGGCGTAGACAAGACTGGGCAGGGTCAGTGGCCTCATTCTAAAGGTGTTTCTACCATGAGGCAACTCCTTTAGGGGAATGTTTACACTACTATAACCTATCCCCTATTCATATGATAGGGCATAAGTTGAGAATGAAGCCGTGGTAGGGAATGAGTACTCGTGCTCTATTCATTTCAATGGAACCACCAAAGATAGCCGAAGTCACACCTTTCTGACTACTGCCCTATTCAGATTCGACAGCTGGGGACTCCTATTCAGTGGAGTCCCCAGCTGTCGAATCTTCACCGATCTACCACTTACCCCTATTCCTGTAAACCCCCACCAATCTTCAACTTATTCTCTATCCTTTGGCCCCACCAATCTTCGACTTATTCCCTATTCTGTGGACCCCCCACCAATCTGCAACTTGTGCTTTATCCTGTGTTCCCCAACCAATCTTCAACTTATTCCCTATCCTTTGGCCCCACCAATCTTCAGTTTATACCCTATACTGTGGACCCCCCAATCTTCAACAAATCCCCTATCCTGTGAACCCCACCAATCTACAATGTATCCGATATCCTGTGAACCACCACCGATCTACAATTATTCTCCTATCCTGTGGACTCCAACCAATCCAACTTATTCACTATCCTGTGGTCCAGCACCATTCTTCATTTTATCCCCTAACCTGTGGACGCCCACCAATCTGCAACTTATGTCCTATCCTGTAGACGCCCACTAATCTGCAACTTATGTCCTATCCTGTAGACGCCCACCAATCTGCAACTTATGTCCTATCCTGTAGACGCCCACTAATCTGCAACTTATGTCCTATCCTGTAGACGCCCACTAATCTGCAACTTATGTCCTATCCTGTAGACGCCCACTAATCTGCAACTTATGTCCTATCCTGTAGACGCCCACCAATCTGCAACTTATCCTCTATCTTGTGGACCCCCACCAAGCTACAATTTATCCCCTACGCTGTGGACGCCCACCAATCTTTTTTTTTTTTTTTTTTTTTTTCTTTTTTAAACGTAGATTATGAGCCCCACATAGAGCTCACAATGTACATTTTTCCCTATCAGTATGTCTTTGGAATATGGGATGGAAATCCATGCAAACATGGGGAGAACATACAAACTCCTTGCAGATGGTTTTTTGCCCTTGGCGGGATTTGAACACCAGGACCCCAGCACTGCAAGGCTGCAGTGCTAACCACTGAGCCACCGTGTGGCTCCCCCACCCACCAATCTGTAACTTATCTCCCATCCTGTGGCACCACTCTAACCCTTATCTTCTGTCCTGTGGACCCCTACCAATCTACAACGTATCCCCTATCCTGAGGCCCCCGCATATCACCATAATCTATACATTTTTTTTCTGGTATTTATCATCTTATGCAAATATTATGATAAAAATATAGCGTCGGACGTGATAAAGAGTGCCATGGACAAGATGGCGGGCGGCGTTTACCATAAGAATACAATTACGCTGATCCCAGACACGGTAATTCTGATGTGTACGCAGACAAGTATATCGATTAGAATTAGCCCAGATGCAATAAGGGAAAGCTTCTGCAGATGATAAGGTATTTGTTAGATGAAGTTAATATGCGAGCTGCACAATCCTCTTAGCGTCGTGCCTGTCGGTATGATAAATCTGATGAAGAGGACGGGAACGCTATGTTGCCATGGAGATTCTCTTGCAGATTCCAGAGGTGAGAGCCTGAGATAGCTTCGTGCAAAAGGGAGCGAGAAAAAAAAAAAAAAGAAACTTATCCAAATCACCAGAGGCGCATCCAGCCATACAAGATGCAGAAAATACAGGGCTACAGCGAGGAGCCGTCATGGAGACATCTTGTAAACTGACCCAATTCTTGGGTCGCTGAGACATAAAAATCTGCAACATTAGCGTATAGGTTACGCATATGATTTTTTCCATGTGAAGAGTTCAATCCTGCAAAAGAAGCAGGTCGTCAATTATTGGTGCGATTTGCAAACCGTGATGAAATACGGACTTATTGAACGAAGCTGGTAAATACGCAGATCAGCTGCAAAACCCATACACAAATCTCAAGATTCCCCTGCAAATGTGTCTGATTCTATCAAGATGTATGTAAGATATTGTAAAGGTTTCCGTCTGTCATCTGTTTTTAATGTCCGTTTTTGATCCAACCCACTGATCCAGTTTTAAAGGCCATCACTTGGAGGCGAATCCATTATGACGATCATTAATAACGGAGATGTTGGCTTCTATTGGGTCTGTCAGGCCATGAAAAGAGCAAAAATAGGAGATGTCTTATTTGTCGATTGATGTTATCCACTGTCCGTTTAAATAATGGACGTGTGAATACAACCGTGGTATTCAATGCTATAAAAACGGCCATGTTTTTCGTGTGCATAAGGCCCCATGTGTGCTTTTGATATGAAATGTAGAGATGAGCGAATACTATTCGAAACTCTAGTTTCGAATACCTCGCTCCATAGGAATGAATGGGAGCGGGCGCACTACAAGGGGTTAAGCGCCGGCCAACGGTACCGGCCGGCGCGCAGCTGCTCCCATTCATTCCTATGGAGCGAGGTATTCGAAACAGTAGTTTTGAATACTACTTGCTCATTTCTAGTGGAATGTATTTGGCTGACACTTGGAGTGACATCTGTGGGTATTACGGGATGCATCTACAACTATAGGAGCTTCCGATCCATTTAGTTCCATCCTATCCAGCTCTGTTTCATCGAAATGGAAGGGATCGGAAGTCCCCATAAATGTGAATGCATCACGCGACGCACTTGAATGTCAATCCAAGTGTCATCTGAGTGTATTCAGCTGCAAACTCAGCCCCACATCGGTAGCACATGTATATATGGGTCTTAAGGGTGGATTGACATGTGATGTACACAGTCCCGTCATATTAATGTGACCAGTGCCTACTTTTGACGTCAACGTTAAATAACCAATGGCAGAAGGCACGTGTCATCAGCCATCTGGGTGCACTCATCATTGTGGAAGGCACGCTGGACCAACACAAGTATGCATCTATCCTTGCGGACCATGTTCACCCCTACATGTGAATTGTTTTTCCTCAGGATGATGGCATCTACCAGCAGGACAATGCGACATGTCATAAAGCTCGCAGTGTACGTGCGTGGTTGGAGGAGCACCAGGATGAGTTTACTGTACTCCTTTGGCCAGCAAATTTCTCGGATTTGAACCCAATCGAGAATCTGTGGGACCACCTCGATCAGGTTGTTCGCACCATGGATGCTCAACCACGTAACCTAGCGCAGCTGGCCACGGCACTGGAGTCGGCATGGCTCAACATCCCAGTGATCATCATCACAACATCCCCTCTCTTCCTGCACGTCTCGCAGCGGTCCGCTCTGCCAATGGTGGTTATTCTGGATTTTCACAGGTGGTCACATTAATGTCACTGGACTGTGTACATTGTATATACTTTCTATGGATCTGTATACCACAGGAGGAGAGCCAAGCATAGAAAGAGAAAGGAAGGGGCACAGTGCCGGGCTCAGTGCTTCTGGGCCTTCATTTTAGCTATTTCTTGAACCTGTATCAATAAGAGGTTCTGATACTATGAGGTACCCTTTAAGGTCTGAAGTATTGATGATCTATTCTTCAAATGATCAGTGGGGCTGGACACGTAGGACCCCCATAGATCAGCTATTTGAAGGACCGCAGTGTTCAGATAAGCACTGTGGCCTCTACACGGAATACCAAACACAGTTGTGTAGGAGATGAGCTTAGATTTGGAGCTCAGCCTCATTCGATTAAATGGGACAGAGCTGCAACTTTACCCTGTGACCGTGAATGTGACATCATCGATATACGGAAGTAGCCATGGCTTCTTCAAACAGCTGATATGTGGTAGACCTAGGCGTCGGACCACCGCAGATCAGATATGTAACTTCTTAAAGGGATCTGAACTTTTTATGACCTATTCCTAGGACTATTAGTCATCAATATTTGGTGGGGTCTGATATGCAGGACCCCCATAGATCAACTGACTGCAGAGACAGCAGAATTGAGAAGAGTACTTCGGCCTCTTCACTGAATACCAAGCACAGTGCCGTACATTGGATAGGGATTATGGCATTGCAGCTTAGCCCCATCCATTTACATAGGACTGAGCTGCGTCTGTACCATGTGACCGCTGAACATGACATTGTTGGCACAAGAAAGATATAAGATTTCGATGACCTATCTTAAGGATAGTAGTTCAGTTGTCGACTTCTTTAAAGACTTCAGTTCTAGACCCTTTAGACTAAGGCCCCAAGTAGCGGACTGTCTGCTCTATACGGAAACCGCTGGCGTTCCTGTAGGTATAATTGACACACTGCGATTTCCAAAAACGCAATGTTTCTGGAAATCGTAGCATTTCCGCTATGGGTATAGATCTGCAATGTATGGATAGAATTTGCTAGAATACCCTCCACTTTCCGTAGTTTTTGCCGCCTTGGCCAAACAACAGCGTTCGTGCCACAAGAATCCTCGGCCTTGAGGAGTTCCGTATTCAGTACTTTAGGCTGGTCCCTTCTGTTACGAGCTGTTGCCCATAATAGGCTGCCAGGCAGAGCATGCTGGTAATTGTTGTCCTGCAACATCTGCCGCTTCGCAGGATCTCTAATCCTTCATTATGGAGTAAAAATACCGCCACACAAATCCAAGCCAGCTATGTGAGTGCGTAGGCCGGAGCAGGTCCTATTACTTAGATCACAAATAATTTATACAGTGTGCTGCCTATTTCACACAGCAGTATGAACAGGTGCCTGCTACCAAAAATGACTCTGGCAAACAATATAACACTAGGAGGTGACATTCACAGTCTGAACGGTGACTCATTTATGTGTTAATAGCGGTCTCATTTTCTTCTAATCTCTTTTTATAAGCCGGCGTATCATTACCTTCACATTACGGACGTGGGCTGTTATGACCGCTATCTGTGACCACCTTTTATTTGTGACCACACAATTGAGACCTTCCATACATCGCGCCACACTAGGAGTCCTCTTACATCTTTAATTAACATTATTATCGTCGTATTATTCCATTATTACCGGGTATAGGGAACGGCACCGCTGAAAAAGTCCAACCCATCTATTTACACATTGATACAGTTTAGCGGGTCATAGAACGCCATAGCAAAATTTAGGATCGGCCTAACCCCATAGTTAATGGTGTTGACCAGGTTTTGGAGCCGCGGTGTGGCCGGAGTGAATGTAAAAGCAAAGCCTACTCATGTGTCCCCAATGCTCCACTGTCCACAACCAGTCCCCTCGCTGTTACGTGCTTTGGCCTAGCCATGAGACTCACGTGACTAGTAAGACCAAGTGGTGGCTGATAAGGAAGCCGTGAAATATATAATTGACATCACTGGTCCCTCTCCAGTGACCATAGAGGCCACTGATTTGTCTCATGGCTTCTGGCACCTGGACGCCCAAGGATTGTGCTAAAATTTAGAGTCTAAATCCGTGACAATCCTTGACATGTCGGTTAGGCGTTAAACACATGACATGCTTGCTAACCTGTTGTGAAGTACCGTAGCAGTGTAATGGATGGGACGTAAACAAGCAATGTAACCCTGGTTGGGAAACGCTGCCAATAGAATTGCACGGAATTGCCATGTGGTCATGTACGTAAGACTTTACGCCATTGGTTTTGAGTTCCTCCTTTCAAAGAGTGATATTTTGTGCATAGTATGGCCACCACAGATATAGTAGAGCTTGAGCGGGCTGGAAGATGGCCAACCAAAGTCATAAATATAATGGGATAGACTACAGTACCCAGAAAGATTAGCAAAATTGTGGAACTCCATATGTGTGGTCACTAAGCAATGTCTCCTGAGATAGTGACTACAGCCTATAGCCCCAGATTTAGATGACATCATTGATCAGATGAAGAAACAGAACACTACAAGTTAAAGAAGACCAAACACTTCAAGAAATAGAAGTCATTTATGTCACAGGACAATAGATGACTCTGATGGAGAACCTTAGGGGTAGTTTATGGTGTGGACAAGTAGTAGGAGAAGTTACAGGTCTTGGTCTACAGATACCTCATGTCTGCGTTCGAGTGCTCTTCTATTTTCTTACAGAAGACCTCCGCCCACTTGGCTAGTATATCCTTATTTACATTAGCATTAAACGGGCTTATATCTTTGGAATAGCTGAGCAGATTTGGATGATGATGTATGCCATTGGGCTTTTCAGTCCTGGTTCTCTTCAACCTTTGCAGCTTTGGAAATCTAGATTATAAGTGCTAAATTTCTGGAGGTGATCCAGGGATGTATTCTAATGCCACATTTGGAGTCAGGAAAGACTCCCAGACAGTGGCCAAACTGGGTAGATCTATGTCTTTTTAAGCTAGTCTGTTGCAGTGTCCTTAATCCTTCGAGTATATTCAGCTATAATGTTTCATTTTCTTTCACATTTTCATGAGAAGACCATCTCAAGTCATGAGAAAGTAACGTTGTCTTCTAAAGGTGGTGTCTACTAAGGTTATATGATATGTATAGCTCTTGTTATGTCTCAAAGTGGTCAACCAAAATCAGCCAAACTTGTCTGGACTTCTTGAAGACATTCCACCGTCATCAGAGTCATTCCACCGTGTGCGTAATCATCCTGATGGAAGGTGAAGTGTCTTCAAGGATTCTTGACCGATTAGGAAGGATCTATTCTTAGTGTGGTAAAGGGTTCAATGTATTATATATGTTGATGGAAATATTAAACAATACCCGATGTGGTGGAATTGGAGGTAACTCTTTGGAGGAGATCACATGTAGGAATTTGAGGCGGAATCATCCTCAAATTGTGCCTAAATTCTGCCATCCCATTAATTTTAGTAGCTAACAAAAATAAGCGTACTGCTCATTCTTCAGGACGAAGACTCCCATTGAAAGGAATTGGAGACGTAAAATACACCTTTTCCATCGGCACAGAATTTGATGTGGAATTTGTCCAAATCCGCTCGTGGAATTTGGCCCCATTCAATAAAGACAAAATACAGTGGCACTCTACTCCAAATTCTGTTTCAAATTCAGCGTCAAAATCCAGAATGGTTTTTGTCAAGCTGAAAAAAATTGCTTGAAATCCCTGAAGCAGAAATTTTCATTGTCAATTTCCTCCATGTGAACACCGCCCAATTGATTTAGGGGCCATCTACATGGTGGAAAGTGAATTCCTCTTCGCTTTCTGTCCACCATTTTTCAGCCATCGGCTCCCTGAAACCTATGCGAGGCAGAAAATGGGTCAAATTCCGCGTCAAATTCCAATGTGTGAACACCCCCCTATTCTGACAAAGTATGTAAGGGCACCAACTTCTTGTAAAAGGGTCCACCACTAATACTTTGCAGAAGTTCTGATTGTATTAGGCTTGTAAATGGAGTGTACTGTATAGAACGTAACAAGGATAAAATAAAGCCATAAAATATACCGTAATGATGTCACGATTATTTCTTTCCATAGAGTGCCGACCCCGTGCATATTTGATGCAAACAACTATAGACCAAGAGAATCAGTTCAATAACTTACAGGTAACTGTAGGTAGTAAGACCCTGTACCCTTCCTCCACCTCACTAACAATGTGTATTCTGACTAATATTAATAGACTGTATATTGTATCAATACATTGGAGTGGCATTGTATTTGTTGGTTATATAGTATATAATTCTCTTTTTAGCATTGTTTTACAACGTGTTCACAAGGATCAGTTTTATCGAGCCATATATAGATATACATGGTGTGGCATGCCCACAACACTGACCCTCTGGGTGGGTAGGCCAGGGGTACCACCTACTTGGGTCCTAGTCTTATTAGAAAGACAGGGCACAGCAAATATTGCTGTAATATGGGGAGGCGAGTAGACTTCTTTGGGTATGGGTTGTAATCGTTCTACTGTCCTAGACCACCAGGGGTATAGGTTTTAACCCTTTGGTTACGTTCATAAGGCGTATCCTGACCAAAAAGACGGCTCCCATTGAAATCAATGGGAGACAGTCAGTTCTTTTTTCCAGGAGCCGTTGGTTCTGCTCCCAGAAAAAGAAGCGACATGCTCATTCTTTCAGTCGGATTCGACTCGCGACATCCGCTTGAAGACGCTCCTTCCCAACTAGGCCCATTCATTTGGACCTAATTCGGAGTGGAGTGCGCGACTTTGATGTCAGTGCACTGCATCGGCATCCAGTCACAGCTACCTCTGTTTTGGATTGGAACCTGAGCCAGCCAACGCCTCAGGTTCCAGTCCAAAAAACCCAGTGTGAACTTACCCTTCCACATTCCTAGACCACTAAGGATGTAGCTATTAACCATAAATGATCCCTATCCCCTACCCTAGACCACCTTTGAGACTTATATTGTGTCCTTCACTACACTAGACCAAAACGGAAGCAGCCATAAACCCCTCTAGTACCCCAGACCACCAAGAAAGTGGTCCCCTGATATGTAGCAAGTTACTTATAGGAAATGGAAGCGAAATAAACCACTTATAATCCAACACTGCCCTGTCTAAGATTATCTCAAGTTAGTCAAAGCTATTCAAGGTATCCCGGATTTAGCTGTTTGGGACCCAGGTTACATCTGTGGAACAATGGGGCAGATTTCATGAGCGCCACACATTTTGTCCTTCTTTCTGTCCTTTGAATGTTGGGAGGTATGACAGAGTAATGCGATAACTGGGATCAAAAACCAACTGAGTACAGGAATTGCCAAAAAGACAAAGGGGAATGCCAATAGTCACAACCACACTTGAGTCCAGGAAATGTAAGCTAAAGCTGCATCAGCAAGAGAGTGGTAAACCAGGAAAGCAAGCCAAAATTTGTGAACCAGAAGATCAGCAAAACTGGGTGAGGTACTAGGACTGAGTTTGGAGATCACAGAGAGCCTAGATACAAGATTAGAGTTGAGCCGATCTTGAGATTTCAGGATCGTTTTTAAAATCATTTTCCATTTGAATCCGATCCCGATCCCAATGCAAGTCAATGGGATTTTTTTTAATAAGTTCTAAAAATTGAACGGTTTAATTGTTAGACTCCACGCTGTGTAGTGATTTAAAAAAAAATCCTCTGGCTACTTAGTCCCCCCTGCTGTCCACTTACCTGCACAGATCACTGGTCCAGCCCCCGCTGTTCTCGCTCCTCGTCTTCTCGCTAGCTAGTCTCCCATTAGAATGAATGGATGCAGCTGGCTCGCAGGGGGTTAAGCGGCCGGACGCCGGCACAGGCTGTGTGCCGGCTGCATCCGTTCATTCCTATGGGACCTAGCTAACATTGTTAGCTTTTCCCACAATGCTTGGCCAGTAGCAAAGCATTGTGGGAAATAACCTCTGACCTCGATCCCGCCTAAAAAGATCGGGATCGGAATTCCGATCACGATCGTGAAATTTACTTGATCGCCGGTCGGAATCTGATCCCAATCGCTCAACCCTATGCAAGATGCAATCACAGGCAACAATGTGTGTCAGTGTCAGGGTAAAATACCCGGTCTCAGCCCTTAATTGGATGCTGATTGGTTCTGCATCCCAAGCCTTTGACTGGCTGAGTAGGTTTAGTGATTTTAAAGAGGACCTTTCGCCACCTTCAATAAATCCAGTTCGTTATATCATTTAATAGTTGCTGCTTCACGAATTCCAGCAAAGTTGGAATTTTTTATCTAGTCCCCACCATTCCTGAGCAATCAGTGCTGTTAGTTTTGGTGCCTGATATACTATTTGGGCTCTGTACTATCAGGAGGGCGGTGTCAGGCAGGAGCAGACAAGGGGTGTGATTCTGAGCTCTGAAACTGGCTACCTCTGATTGGAGCTCTGAGTCACGCCCCCTGACTGACACCACCCACCTGACAATACAGAGCTTAAATTACACGTTGGGCACCAAAAATAACTGGGCTTGTTGCTTGGGAATGGTGGGGGCTAGAGAGAAAATTCCAACTGTGCTGGAATCAGTGGATTGACTATTAACAATTGCTAAGAATTTGAACTGGTGGAGGTGGTGAGAGGTCCTTTAAATCAATGGCCATACGATACATGCACATGCTGTATCAAATCTCACCCAGTTGCGCTATACAGAAGGAAACAATGACTGGTGGTGAAGAAATAGGAGAAGGGACTCCTGACAATTGTAAATTGCCCCGATCGGTGGGGGACCCTGTAATTAGGATTATGCAATGGGGGCAATGTCAACTGCATAGGCACCTATAGGGTAGCCACTCAGCTTCTCGAATATAGAAACCTATAGAGAACCAGAGCTTTAACTTTAAGTGGCGGCCTACGCTATATACTTTATGTGCCCCTCCACAAACCACGAAACGTCTCCATTGACATCACAGTGACCCCTTTAATTCCCCAGATTGTTACATAACATGACATAGACTCCAGTAATTAGCCAATAACACAGTTCACTGCATTGCTGTCGGTGATAATACATTATTAATTACATCTTGGCTGTGATCTCCAATGACATCTGAAAGTTGGATGAAGATGATTTTAGCGGAGAAGAAGTCCTTAATCTTCTAAAATGTTGGCGGACAAAATCATGCCGGGGGCAGCATGAAAGAGGAAAACCAGACCGCGAAATAGGTCAGAGAGAAGTGCTTTTCTTTCAGGAATCAAAACTGCATCGCTCCCAATTTAGACGTGAAGGGGATTACACGACCAAAGTAAATATGTTAAGCCTAGTCCATAAAAGATCTGCTGTTTTTTCATTATGTAAGTCTTTCTGACCCCGAGAAACCTTTGTAAGTATCAACAACTGGAAGAATAGTTTTAGGTTTTGCCGTGGATTACATAAGAAGCTAAAATAAAATTTGTCCTAAGACATTACACAAGGGTAATTACAGTCCAATAGGTCAAATTCTACCCATAACTTTTAGCTATATTGGGTAGTGTTATATTCAGTGATATGTATACTGGTGGATCTTCAGATGTGGACCACGTCTTTGAGATAATGTGCCCCAAAGGTCTCAAAGATAACCTCGTTTGGGGATATGAGTAAGGAGCGCTAAAAACTCCGGAACGCGTCAGTCAGATCAGTCAGATTTAATTTTTTGAACACTCACATTCTGACATGTGTATACGTGCCAGAACGCGGGCCCGTAAACTCCGTGTGAACTGGCCCTTAGGTGGCGTTGGGCCTCAAAAAGTAAAATGTATTGTTTATTTCTTTTTTTGGCATATTAACTAGTGAGGGGGCCCGGGCCCCCTAAGGTGTCGAGCCCTGTAGCAGCTTCTACCACTGCTACCATGATAGTTACGCCACTGTTCGGGCCTAATCCAGAGCGGGATGCCGGTGCACTGCATCAGCATACCGCGCGGCTAGCCACGAAGGAATGTTCACACGCGGAATCCACGGGGGCACTATTTGGGAATTTGAGTTCAACGCAGCCCTGCAGAATGTTAAAACTGTATCGGATATGGTGATGGTGGAAATATCTGATATTTACCAGAAAGCAAAGCTTCAACCAACTCTTTACGAGACGTCATATTACATGAATTATTAATATTTCCTTTCGGTGACTTAAAGAATGAAGTGTGAGGTTCTCCTCCAGGGTTGGAAATGGAGCCAAACGTTTCACACTGTGCAGGATGTCTAGTAGCAGGATTGCACGGAGAGGGACATTACGTCTCGTAGCTCGGACAGATCGGGTTGTAGCTGGAGGCTCCTAATAATACTGTCTGCGCGGCGGACTCCAAGGAACCAACTCTCTTACTATTTTACAATGAGGTTCTTCATTCTTCTTGAAAAATAATAAAGAAATACCGTACAGATATTCAGCTTCAATGAATTCAAGTTCTTTTTTCCATAAATAAAATTTTAGAAATGTAGAGTAGCTGGACATTACAGGGTTGGCATATACTGTAGGATGACTATACGGGGTATCTGCCCCATGACCTTCACTCCATAGACTACCAAATGGTCCCAACCATGTCTCTCTGAACCTACTCTCTCATGGTAAGTTGCAAACCTTTGTATTGCCACCTGCTAAATTGTGGTGTTGGCCACTACATAGCAATGCTATGGGCACGTTCCATGGTTCGGACTCCATATCTGCCCTTCACAAATGCCAATACAGAACAAGCCTAACTATACTAGGGTCCATCGTCCTCTTCAAATACATTCCTGGTTCCATCTTTGTCTTACAATTCCTTAGTTTTTTTGTTTTTACCATCAATTGTGACCTTCTCCAATGGTAGCATACAGCTGCCTTCTTACCCCTCGTGACTTCCATAGTTAAATCCATACTTGTCGTAACTTCTCCATTTCTTGAATCGATGGTGGTCATGGCCAAGTTTACTTCTTGATATGAAGACCCATAGTTTCTTAACGGGCTTAGCTTCCCATCAAAAACATTGATGGCAGATTACTAGGACATGTCATCCATGTCTGATGGCTAGAATAAGGTGGCATTGGTGTATTAATTTGGGGATTCTACTCAGCTTCATGGTTGGACCAACATAGTCAAAGATCATCCATGCTTCTTCCAAAACCGTAGACAGAATGGGCAGTAGAATGGGCTTTGCGGCCACTTGAATTCATGGCTGTTCATGTGTATATATATTGTTATTATATTATACCTTTTTCTATCTCTCCTACTACATTGCTGAACTTCTTGTCTATGACTTTTCCTTCCTTCACTATCTCTTATAGCTCAATATTCTTTAAATTGCTTACAAGGACCTCAAGCAAAGACTTGTCTCTGGCAGATTCTAGACATTGTCATGACTCTTATATGGTGCTTAAGTGTCCTGGATGTAACATCAACCGCTCTGTTGAATAGATTTGCTGTAGACCTCATGTACATGTCAAAGTGCCTCTTATAGAAGGTCATATAAACAAGTGGGGTCTCTGTGTGCACATACTACAGTGCTAAAGGTATTGCCGTATCATTCTCAATACAGATATTAAAGGGGTAGTACAGGGTTAAAAAAAAGCCTGACTGCTTTCTTTCAGTGACAATGAAGCATATGTCCATAGGTAGTATGTGGTATTGAGGCTGAATTGAAGTGAATAGAGCTAAGCTGCAATACCGCACACAGTCTCTGAATAAGTGGGGCACTGTTTTCTGTAGAAAGCAGCCACGTATATCTAATCCTATACAGACCCATTAAGCATTGCCTCTAGGGGATAGTTGTATCTGTTGGCATAGGGGGTAGAGTCCCAAAGAAGTCTATGGGTTCTGTATTACAAAGCTGTAATGGCTTCCTGTCCATGACTGTATTACAACTTTCTACGACCTTCGATAATGGCGCAACCATAGACTTCTATGGGATCTGCTGTACGTAGTAATGCCTCTATATTTTAGGCTGAGTGCTCCTTTAACATGTTCATTATTAATTGTAAGGCTGGCTTCACCTCTCCGCTGGGCTCTCCATCGTTCCATCGCCTGACCGCCAAAATAGTGGTTACCCGTGGATCCTGGCAGACCCCATAGACTATAATAGGGTCTGCCCGGTGTCCCTTGGGTGTCCGCTATTTTTACACTGAAACCAATGGAGAGTAAATTCCAAAGTACAGGACTTTTCTCTCTGCCGATTTCTGGCGGTTTCTACGGCGGAGTCTCCAAAGGACAGTCCAGCGCAAATGTGAACCTAGCCTGAAGAATTATTCCACCCCAACAGGACTTCAGCCTGTAACGCGGTGACTTCCATGGAGTGACAGTATCTTAGTCACGGCGGTAATGCTCTAATGGTCTGAGTAAATCCCTCATGTTGTGCTTGGTCAGATGGCTTCATTCCAGTCTAGTGTTGTCACAAGTCCTTGACAACCAGCAAGTTGTAGGCAAGGCCGGCGCAGTAAGATCTGTATTTTATTGAGATTACCTGGAGATTTATGACTACATGCTTCTTCTAGGGTGGAGGGATCCTTCACGGTGTCATTTATGAGGCCTTGTCGTAGCTTCAAAGTTTTGTGTCTTTGTTCCCAGGATGGTGGTTCAGGTGTGGTTGTACTTCTACTGCATCTGTCTCTGGCGCTGCTTCAAGTTTATACTGAGGAAGCTGACGGGCCGCTGCGAGCTGCAGAGGATCTGCTACAAGAACAAGCCTGGGGCCGGACGCACCTTAAAATTAGGTAATACTAGTATTTTATGTCTACCTTTATGTACATTGTCATATTGTGCCTGAAATTGGAGATTGGACAGATTTGCGGGTTGCCAATTAGCACATCGCTTTGCTATTTGTCGCTGTTAGGTTACATTGCGTAAATCAATTTCGCTGATGTCAGACAATTACTGTGACATCATAAGTGGGTGTCAATCAGGTAAGCTGCTGTGACATCACAAGTGAGTTTCAGTCAGGTAACATCTGTGACATCACAGTTACTGTATATTTCTGTCAGGCAAGTTATTGTGATATCACAAAGTGAATTTCAGTGAAGTAAGCTGATGTGACATCACAGTTACTATATGTTTCTATGATGTAAGCTGATGTGACATCACAGTTACTATGTTTCTATGATGTAAGTTGTTGTGACATCACAGTTACTATATGTTTCTATGATGTAAGTTGTTGTGACATCACAAGGAGGTTTAGGTCAAGTGGGTTCTTGTTCATTTCCATGTCATCACAATTGTAATAAAGTAAACCATGAGAAGGCTATAAGGCCGCACGTAGAGAAATGCAGCAGAAAAACGCAGTGAAAATGCATAGTGTTTTTTTCTGCAGAATTTTTCATTGTGTTTTTGCTTGTTTTTTATCGTGGTTTTTCCTCCTTTATTAAATCTATGGGGGAAATGCCTGTGTTTGTGCAGGTAAAATGAACATGCAAAAGAAAAAAGTTTTGGAAAACACAACTTTCCCGCAGCCATCTTCCGCCATGTGCGGATGGAATTAGCCAGACTCTCATTCATGTTGCTGTTTTTGGGGCCTTAGCCTAGGGTATGTTCACATGGCTTAATTTGAAGCTTAACCCCTTCCCGACATGCGCCGTAATAGTACGGCGCATATCGGGTCTGTAACTATGGCGACCGCCCGGGAGCCGGGCGGCCGCCATAGCCGCCAGGTGTCTACTGCTTTAAGCAGTAGACAACCGGCTCTAATGCCTCCGATCGGTCCCCGGACCGATCGGAGGCATTAACCCCTCCGGCGCCGAGGTCAAAGGCGCCGGAGGCACCATTTTCCCGGCGGCGCATGGGCGCCGCCATTTTGCTCCAGGGCTGACGTCCCGTTGCCATGACAGCCGGGAGCCTGTACAAGGCTCCCCGGCTTGTCTGCAAATCCTCTCTTTTGCAGGCTGGTCTATGCAGCCTGCAAAAGAAAGGATGATTTTTTGCAATGCATTAGTGATCAGGCCCCCTGGGGTTCAACACCCCTAGGGGGTCTAATAAATGCAAAAAAAATTTTTTAAAAAAAGTAAAAAAATATATAAAAAAATATAAAAAGTATTAAAAGTTCAAATCACCCCCTTTCCCTAGAACACATATAAAAGTAGTTAAAAACTGTGAAACATATACATTTTAGGTATCCCCGCGTCCGAAATCGCCCGCTCTACAAATCTATAAAAATATTTTTCCTGTTCTGTAAACGCCGTAGCGGGAAAAATAGTCGAAAGTGCCAAACTGCTGTTTTTTCACTGTTTTGATTCTGATAAAAATTTGAATAAAAAGTGATCAAAGCAATAACATTTCCCGAAAATGGTAGAACTAAAAAGTACACCCGGCCCCGCAAAAAAATACGCCCTATGCATCCCCGTACACTTACGTATAAAAAAGTTACGGCCGTCGGAATACGGCGACTTTTAGAGAAAAAATTTTTTAACACCGTTTTGGAATTTTTTTAGGGGTCAAAATGTAAATAAAACCATATAAATTTGGTATCCCTGGAGCCGTACCGAAACACAGAATATAGGGGACATGTCATTTTGGCTGTACAGTGAATTCCGTAAAACCAAAGTCCGTAAGAAAGTCGCAGAAATGCATTTTTTCTTCAAATCCACCCCATTCTGAATTTTTTTCCTGCTTCCCAGTACATTATATAGAATAATTAATGGTAGCATCATGAAGAAAAATTGTCCCGCAAAAATTAAGACCTCATATGGCTCTGGGAGCGGAGAAATAAAAAAGTTATGGGGTTTAGAAGGAGGGGAGTCAAAAATGAAAAACGAAAATCAAAAAATGCCATCGGCGGGAAGGGGTTAATGTGAGACAGATTCTGCCTCAAAATCCTCTCCAAATTCCGCCTCAAATCTGCCTGCCATTAATTTCAGCAGGAGCAGATGCAAATTTTCAACTAGAGGAGGAACTTGAATTTTACCTGATAATTCCCATTGAAATGGATGGAAGGGAAAAAATTCCACAATTTGCAAATTTTGCAGCGGACTCTACAGTGATATTTGGTCAAGCAAAAAAATTCTGCTTCTAATTCCCAAAGCTGAATTTTTTTAACTTGTACAGATATGTCATTGTGAACATACCCTAATATATAGTAGTTGGTGTGACCTAATAACTTATTTATTGTATATATGTACTGTAATAAGAATGCAGCATATCCCCGCCCGTTTTGAGCCATTGTTATAGATTTGTGAATTGGTGTCTCTGATTTGCCAATACTTGCACATGCCGTCATGTACTAAGTCTTTATCAAGAGTAGAGTGAATAAAATGCCTTCTAGGAATCCAGCCGGTTCACTGTGATTTATTTTGTGTCTTCTGTTTTGCAGAATCTTCCTTGAAGTCTTCTAAAAGTAAGGTAAGTCTATGCTAGCAGCTGCATAAATTCATAGTAAACCATATATCTCCTTATCAAGACCTTGTATTGATATTCTATAGTCAATATCAGATCGGTGGGGGTCCAACACCCAGCACCCATAGTGATCAGCCATGAGGCTCCATACACTGTATAGTGCACGTGACAGAGGTTCCGATCCCCGGCAAAAACATTACTTTTTTTTTTTAGAAACATACCGTCGCAGGTCTTCATGTTCCAGCTATATATATATATTTAATTCCATAATACATCCATAAGGTCATAAAGCATCTCTTGGGAGGAACATGAAGTATCTGGAGGAAACCAATGAAAACACAGGGAGAACATACAAACTCCTTGCGTGTGCTGTCCTTGGCTGGATCCAGGACCCCAGCACTACAAGGCATGAATGCTAACCACTGAGCCACCGTGCGGCCATCATAAGTTGTGTTATGAGCTGTTATGTATTACAACATAATTCATGCTTTGTTCGATCATCCGCCACATGGTAACATACAAGCTGATTTGTCAAACCATCACTGTGCAAGAAAATGTGTTAATCCCCGTGGATTATTCTCAATAACACCCGCACAGCACAGGAAAGAGGATTATCCTCTGATGACATTGTCAAGTGCCTTGTAGATCCGGAGCAATGGTTTTTATTAATGAGAAGGTTAATTGATCAGTGATTGGGTGGTGGCGTATAGTGGAACCAGAGGATGGGTGGGGGTAGGGATTCATTCACGACAAATACTGTAGTAATAGCAATCCGTCATGTACAGATCCCATAGAAGTCTGTAGGACTGGATATCCATGAGTATACTGAGGCATACAGGACAATATATGTGCCATCCTCCATCGTATGCTTTATATGGAGGTATGCTTCACTAGAAACATTGTATACAGGGGAGAACACTATGCCTCATGGAGTCTCAGCAATGTCTGCTTCTGGTTCTATACATTGTGCAGATCTGGTGCAGCTAATTGGTGGGGACGTCCCTACTGATCTGATATTAATGACCAATCTGAGTCATATGGATATACAGAGAAGCCCCAAAAAACATATATAATGGATTCCATTCTGGCTTGGGAGAACTTGGAAATTGTATATAGAGCATTATACAGAGCCACAGTAAGCCAGTGTGCATGATGGCGTAAGATAAGGCAGCCCTCATAGCACAAATGATCTGTCTGTACAGTATATCTTATTATAGAAGTGCTTGGTTACATTTTGGCCATGTTGTAAGATCTGTATTAGAATAACTGGCTGATATTATATTAAGTGTTTTCTATTATATCCCAGCTCCTTCAGTCAGCGGTCACAGTGCACCCTGATACCATAGAGAAAACCGTAGAAGACATCCTGACACTGAAGAGGGTGAATGTGGACACCAACCCGCAGTAAGACATCTGTATATGATCTGCACTGACTATTAACAGTATCTATTTTCTATCTATCTATCTATCTATCTATCTATCTATCTATCTATCTATCTATCTATCTCCTATCTATCTATCTATCTATCTATCTCCTATCTATCTATCTATCTATCTCCTATCTATCTATCTATCTATCTATCTATCTATCTATCTATCTCCTATCTATCTATCTATCTCCTATCTATCTATCTATCTATCTATCTATCTATCTATCTATCTCCTATCTATCTTTCTATCTATCTATCTATCTCCTATCTATCTATCTATCTATCTATCTATCTATCTATCTATCTCCTATTTATCTATCTCCTATCTATCTATCTATCTATCTATCTATCTATCTATCTCCTATCTATCTATCTATCTATCTATCTATCTATCTATCTCCTATCTATCTATCTATCTATCTATCTATCTCCTATCTATCTATCTATCTATCTATCTATATATCTATCTATCTATCTATCTCCTATCTATCTATCTATCTATCTATCTCATATCTATCTATCTATCTATCTATCTATCTATCTATCTTCTATCTATCTATCTATCTATCTATCTATCTCCTATCTATCTATCTATCTATCTATCTATCTATCTCCTATCTATCTATCTATCTATCTATCTCCTATCTATCTATCTATCTCCTATCTATCTATCTATCTATCTATCTATCTCCTATCTATCTTTCTATCTATCTATCTATCTATCTATCTCCTATCTATCTATCTATCTATCTATCTATCTATCTATCTATCTATCTATCTATCTCCTATCTATCTATCTCCTATCTATCTATCTATCTCCTATCTATCTATCTATCTATCTATCTATCTATCTATCTATCTCCTATCTATCTATCTATCTATCTATCTATCTCCTATCTATCTATCTATCTATCTATCTATCTATCTATCTATCTCCTATCTATCTATCTATCTATCTATCTATCTCCTATCTATCTATCTATCTATCTATCTATCTATCTATCTATCTCCTATCTATCTATCTATCTATCTATCTATCTATCTATCTCCTATCTATCTATCTATCTATCTATCTATCTATCTATCTATCTCCTATCTATCTATCTATCTATCTATCTCCTATCTATCTATCTATCTATCTATCTATCTATCTATCTCCTATCTATCTATCTATCTATCTATCTATCTATCTCCTATCTATCTATCTATCTATCTATCTATCTATCTATCTATCTATCTATCTATCTCCTATCTATCTATCTATCTATCTATCTATCTATCTATCTCTGTCTGTCTATCTGTCTATCTATCCATCCATCTAATGTAGGTAGAAATGTGGGTACAAAACCGAAGGGTCTGAAAAAGATCCTCCTTAGGCTAAAGCCGCACAGAAAAGATACTGCATTTTACAGTCCCAGCAAAGTGAATGAGAGCCTGCTTAATCTCATCCACACATTGCAGAAAAAAAGGTGCGGAAAAGATACATTTTCAAAAACAATTTAAGTTGTGGAATTGCAGACATTTCCCCTTTAGATTAATTAGGGGAAGAAAAAAAACATTGAAACAATTGCAGCAAAAACATTATGATATAAAACACCATGAAGTTTTTTTTTACTCTTTTTTTTTAGCAGCGTTTCGATACATGGGCCTTTTTCACATGCGCTGTTTCGATTCTTCTCTCTGGAATCTTTTTCAAGCAAGTGTCTGGTGCAAGCAATGACCTGACTACTGTCACATATTCTTAGTAGTCTGTAGCCATAGATACACAAGGGTACACATAGGTGCTATATACACAAACTGGTAGGGTCACTTTTTTATCTATACTATTTGCAAAGTTGCTTCATTTTGTGTTTTTAGATACTTTGAACCAATAAAAAACAGTTTCTATCCTTGCACTTGCCCTTTAAGATTGTACTCCCGGGCCAGCCACCTTTATTCCTGGGAGCTGCTGTACACTCTCACTGTCACCCCTGGAGTAATACTTCATTTTCTACATTCAGGTTGGCGGTGTCTCTTCAAGCTTGCCTTCTTCAGATTGTAGGCTACAGGAACCTAACTGTAGAGGTGGAAAAACTTCGCCGGGAGGCGTACGATTCGGATAACCCCCAGCATGAGGAGATGCTTATTAAGGTGAGAAGATCCTACATAGTGACACACATGATATTCATGATGTTCCATGTTAGTCCATCAATGGTCCATGCAGTCCATGCTGGACTTCATAGAGGGCTTTTCTCTCTGCCAGTTTCGGCATAAAAATGGTGGAGACTCCAGACACCAGGCCGACCCCATTATAGTCTATGGAGTCTACAGGTAACCACTGTTTTAGCAGACAGGCTCTCCGTCATTCAGTTCCCCTGGTGAAGAGCCTGAAGCAAGTATGAACCTAGCCTAACTGATTTTATCTGGGGTAATTTGGTCCATTAATCTTAAAGGTAGTTTTCTTAAAGGGATATTCTCATTAGAGATATTATGGCCTGCATAAAGGATAGGTTTTATTCAAACGATGATGAAAAAGCTTTGTGATGGCCGTTTTTGGAATGGCCAACCCATGGTTGTTTTTAAAACCATGTCTATATCTATGGGTTTATTCACGTATATATTTTTTTCACTTTGGTGGAACCATTTGACTAGGTGGACAGTCAGGAGCCCTCAATACTCATAGGGAATGAGTATGGGGGCTCCTCACTCTCACCCTAGAGATGATGTCAGTGAAGAAACATTAAAAAAAAAAAATTTGCCGCACCAAATGCTTTTCCTTGACATCAGCTATTCACAATGTAGACGCAAACAGAGAAAAAATGCAGCCCACTTACTTATGAATCTTCATCCAACATTCTTACTGGGAGTTCTATGTAGTTTTGTAGACTTGAGGACGGAGGAAGCCCGGAAATCAACCCCACCGGCTATGGGTCACGTAGCAAGAAAATCCAATGGAAATAAAAGATTCCAGCTTACATCCACGGTCCTTATAAAACGTAGTGTTTATTCCAAAATTAAAAAACACACATGTTCACAAGCAGTATCGTCTCTTAGGTATATCCACGTCGTGGCTACGACTAAGAAGACTTTATGTCTTCGAAACGCGTCAGCGAGTCTATGTAAGGGATGGATATACCTACGAGACGATACTGCTTGTGAACATGTGTGTTTTTTAATTTTGGAATAAACGCTACGTTTTATAAGGACCGTGGATGTAAGCTGGAATCTTTTATTTCCATTGGATTTTCTTATTCACAATGTAGGACTGCGGTTCCTTGGGCCCACCATATAAAGTGATTCTGGCAGCCCATTCTCCAAAAATCTCTCGACCATAAGCCATTATCAGAAGATCTTCTGATACTCTAATGGGCCGGTTCAACCTTGGATGTTGTAGGCCTGTAGGCACTTTAACTCATTGTGGGGAAGGTATCTCAGTAGAACCGGTGGTGCGGACCCCAACAGTTAAGAGAGGGACACAAAATATGCAAGAAACAGGTTTATTTAGAAAGAACAGGAAAATACATATACCTTCATTTAAGGCACAAAGGATCAAAAACCAAATACAGCTTAACTTAAGGCAAAAATAAAACAAATCCCTGCTTGTCTGAGCAACTAACTAAACAGAAGTTATAACCTAACCATACATGTGGCTTACTACCAGCCACACGAAAAAACACAAGCACAAATTAGTCTCACTGGACTCAAGGTTGCAGGACAGACCCAGCCGCTTCCTCACTCCTTGGATCTGCCCTGAAGTGCAGGCTCTGCAGCCTTTTATGGTCCAGTAACAAGCCCAGGACCCACCCATAGGGCTGAAACCTATTCCAGACCCAAACTGGACCACACCTAAGTCAGGAATCTGGGGCTGATATAGCGGGACTCCAGCACTTTGCCTGTCACCTTCTCACGCCATCTTTTGTTTCATATTTGCCCCACGGGGTTCGTAAAAAATTTTTTACCACCCATATGGCTTCGTCACTGGTTTTTAGACCCTAATTCCAAGCAATTTTATTATATGTTCTTGCATTTTACAAAATCCTTCCTGTTTTGACCTTTTATTTTGCATTGATTTTTTTTTTTTAGTCACAGGCAATGGTGGTGGTTTGTAATTCACTTTGATGGTTCGCTTTACTGCAGTCTATGTTTTATTTAATGTGTACGTTGCGGAGGAGCGACATAAACACATCCTGAGATAAGGTTCACTTCTAATTTACAGCTGTGGAAAATGCTGAAACCTGGAGTTCCCCTGGAAGCGCGGGTCTCTAAGCAGTGGTGTGAAATCGGTTTCCAAGGTGATGACCCAAAAACAGATTTTAGAGGAATGGGTCTCCTGGGACTCTACAACTTGGTGTAAGTAGATGCTTTATTGGTATAGTGCATGGAGGACGAGATGAAAGAGAACGTTACCACGGCTTATATTAGTCTTGTCCTCGTGATCTGTCACATAAAATAATCCTACTCACTTTTAGATACAAGGATTTGTGAACATAAAGAGTTTGGTTCCACGTAATGTGGAATATTTACGAGACAGTGAAGCGGACATCTTAAGGAAATTTTATAAATATATTTTGTATAACAATTCTTCACCGTGTTCAAGGTCTCTACTTACAATGAATGAATAATAAAATTGAGAAAAAAAATAAATCTTCTCCATTAGGAAGACGTGTCCCTCTACTGCCACCTATAGGCAGCTACATTCTAAAGTACTGTCAAATCCTTTATTCCCCTTCCTTAGGATGTTAAATAGTCAGCTATTGTTAAAATCAGCTTAAAATCAACTTAAAAAAAAAAAAAAAAAATCTGCAATATTCACATTAGCCACTAAGCCAAATTCTGTGCTACTACTTTCTATTCTATATATAATCCAGCCAACACATGGACCAAATAAAAATTTTTAGTCGATCACACGTAGGAATAACCTTAAGAAAGGCTATTTTTCTCCTACCTTTAGAGGTCTTCTCCACGCCACCGTTCGGTATAAATCCCGGTTTTCGTCGGTATGCAAATGAGTTCTCTCAAAGCACTGGGGGCAGTCCTCAGCGCTCAAACAGCACTGGGGGCGTCCCCAATTCTGCGAGAGAACTCTCCAGCACAGCCTCCATCTTCTTCAGAAACGGCCTCTTCACGCGTCTTCATCTGGTGCTGGGGGTCAAACTTCTAGGCCTCAGGAAGAGCCGACTACACATGCCCGAGCCACAAGAAAATGGCTGCTTACTGTGTAAGCCATTTTTCTTGTGGGCATGCGCTGTCGGCTCTGCCCGAGGCCTAGACGTTTGACAGCCAGTGCTGGATGAAGACGCGTGAAGAGGCCGTTCCAGAGGAAGATGAAGGAGGTGCTGGAGATTTCTTGCACAGCATTAGGCACACCCCTAGTGCTGTTTGAGCGCTCGGGCCCGCCCCCAGTGCTGCGAGAGAACTCATTTGCATACCGCCGAAAGCCGGGATTTCAACCAAATTGCAGCGCGATGCTATTCCTTCATGTGATCGACAAAAAGTTTGATTTTAATGGTAGAATCCCTTTAAACATTCGGGAACCCTTCATAATTTTCTGTATTTCTGCATAAATATGACCTCCATGTATGAGTAGTCTACCTGTTATATTTAAAAAACATAGGAGATTTCTGAGGAAAAACAAAACTTCAGAAGGGATCACAAAGTTTCAAGCAACACTACATCTACTCCCCTCTGTGCACAGAGCATGTCTACTCTCCCATAGGATGTATAGTATCTATAGCTGTATCCACAAGATAAACCATATAGTCCTTATAGATGCTGCTCCCACCTCTAGGACCTGCATCTTTTAAAATAGAGATCCCATTCGCGACCACAAGCACACGAGAGGGGGTCGCAGGTCACAAATGCGACTTTGGGTACAAGTCAGAATCAAGAGGCTGAATTGATTATTCGGAATAATACTGAACGTTCTTTCCTATGAACAATCCTTATAAAATGAATTGTGTAGTATTGCAGTGTTATGTAGTATTGTGTAATATTGCAGTATTATGTAGCATTGTAGTATTATGTAGTATTGTGTAGTATTGCAGTATTATGTAGTAATGTGTAGTATTGCAGTATTATGTAGTAATGTGTAGTATTGCAGTATTATGTAGTATTTTAGTATTATGTAGTAATGTGTAATATTGCAGTATTGTGTAGTATTTTTTTCTTTTTGCTATTGATATATGACTTACCTTTGTGTTATTGTACTTACATTCTAGGTACTTTGCAGAAAAAGATACTAACTCTGCTCTGCAGATACTTTCTGATTCCCTTCAGCCAAAATGCAGGTACAGATCTCCTCATATCTATGACTTTAGATGGTTGTATGGTCATTTGTATTACTTTTTCATGTACTTTATATGATAAGAACTATTTTTCAATTTCAGTCTGTGTATTTTGTTTATGGCTGTACCAGGACACCAGGAGTCCTTATAGTTCTGTACTACAGCACTGTACACTCTCTGTGTGCCGCAATATACGGTGACTCATATGGCCCGGTATTGCGAAGGAATTCTCCCATAGTTGCAATAAACATAGGAATCTGGCAAAAAACATGAAATCACTTCCCTACCACATGGATTTACGTTGCGAAAACACAGCTTTTTTTGTTGCAGATTTTTTGAGCCAAAGCCAGGAGTGGATTAAGCAGAAGGGATAAGTATAAGTAGTTCCTATACATTTCCTATTGCTTTGTTTACACAACGTGTAGCCTTAGGCTAAGGCTCCATGGGACGATCCGCAGACTAAAGTGCTTCGGGAAAAAATACGTCGCAACACATCACGGTTCTTCCCGCAGCGCTTTAAACAGAAAGTTCGCTGAGTGCCGCCGGCATTTCCGTAGATATAATTGACATGCCATGCCGCAACGGTTTTGGAAATCGCAACGTGTTCGCACTGCAGATTTTACCGCAAAGTGGGCATGGGATTCGCATGAATCCCATCCACTTTGCGGTTCCAGTATAATGCCGCGATTTGCCCGCAGCGTTTCCGGGCCATGGGGCCCCAACTTAGGGCGGTGGTAGACAACCGAGCTGTGAGTCAGTGTGCTGTCTATTTTATGGAGAGCACACTGGCCCATTCTTTTCTATGGACCCCTACACAATACCATGATATTCGTGGGCCGACTGTCTGGGCTACATCAGATAGGACATGTCCTATTCTTCTCCTATTTCTTGGCTGTGCTTCCGTGGCTCCTTTTCATTTAATGAAACGAGTCACGGAAGAACGGCCCATGTACGGGCGGCACACGGGGACATCCAGTGTCCCCCATGTGCAGCCTATGCTTTTAAAATATGGTAGGCCGGTTTCAACACGGTCATTGGCAACCGGCCTTTGACTATTTTTTCAGGACTGTTCACGGTAACCCCTTGTTCACAACTGCGTTTGTATTCTATTCGGGCAAGTCTGCATGTAGACCCCCTGAACGGAATACCAAACGCACTGGCAAGCGGTGTTCAGTGAAAGCACACGGACCCCATAGACTATAATGGGGTCCGTGAGCTTGCTGCGCGCTGCCCGAACAAACCACGTGGACTGAAAAGTAGATTGTGAACTACTTTCCTGTCCACATGTTCTCTGCGGAGATTTGGCGGCAAACACACGGACCCCATTATGGTCTATGGGGTCCGTGTGATTTCACAGCACACAGCTTGCAAATGCATTTGATATTCTGTTTGCGCGATCCCCATGCGGACGCCCCTGAACGGATTGCCAAACGCAGATGTGAAAAAGGGGTCACTCAAGTTGAGCATGGGCCACACATTGCTTAAAAGCTGCATTTTGTTTTGTTGCAGTTTTTGCTGTGGTTTTGAGCCAAAGATAAGAAACCGTATTCCTCGTTCCCCATTCCTGTTGAAGCCGCCCTTGGATTACTTATATTTCTCCCTTCTGGTCAATCCACTTTTGGCTTTGGCTCAAAAAAATGCAGCAAAATCTGCAACAAAAAATGTAGCTTTTCTGCCTTGTGTGGCCCCATGACATTGGTCAACACCATTCTCGCCTTGTGTATACCAATATTGTAAGCTGGAGTTATGGAAAGGTGAACGTCCCTTGAGTTACGGTTCATAGCGTCTGTTATTTTTGGTTTTTTTATGTCCCCCTTTTTTTTTCCCCCGTTTTATTGGACTGTATTCTACATCACTGTTTAATAAAGCCAAGGTAACCTTATGTTATGTCTGTAGATCTTCCAAGGTCGGAACTTCTTAACTTATCTTCTGTATGTTTTTAGCCGCAGCAATATGTGTATGGTGCAGAAAAATATTACTTCCTACTGAAATGCTGTTGCCCTGTTTTTAGGGCGTCTTTCATTCTTGCCTATCACATTATTTATGTTTTGCCTATTATCTTAGTCGCTTTATTCCTTTCTTTTTTATGTTTTGCAATTTAAGGGATGTCAGTAAAGAGGACTTCAGGTATATAGTTTGGTTTTACTTTTGTGTATTTTTTTGTGATTTTCTAGCTAAAGATGCATTCCCAGAAGTGTCAGTTACAAACAGAAACAAAATATTAAATTACCGAGCCCTGTTCACACTTGAGACAAAAAAATTGTTATAAAGATAAAATTGTATGAATTTTTCAAAAATCAGGGGTCTTAGTGGTGTATACAATCTGTACGCTTGCAAAGAGTGCATTACTCCTTGAGGGGAACCACTGGCTTTGATGGCCTGGGCAATGAGAACGTCTAAGGTAGGGTTCACACTACTGTTGGTGTTTATAAAAAACCAAAAACGGACACCTATGATGACGGACAATAACTGATGTCTATCAGTCAATGTCCGTAATATGTCCATTGCCCATAGACCTCAATGTTAAAAAAAAAAAAAACGGACAGAAAAGTCCTACATGTAGGATTTTTTTGTCCGCTTGAAAAAACGGACATGGGTGTAAGCAGACACTAAAGGACACAAGATAAAATCCCATTGAAATGAATGGAAATTACAAACGGACCAGCTAGTGTCCATTGCTAAAATCTTGTACGGATAATAGCCCTGGACACTGCTGAGCGGACACCAACGGTAGTGTGAACGCCCCCTTATCCAAGGTGGCCAAGCCTATAGAATTTATTGATCAGTTGACCATAATCAATTGTTGTTTGCCACACGCTACCAAATTTATTATTTAGACAAGTCACAATGGTAAAAAAAACAAAAAAAACACAAGAGAAACGATGGTCACAAGTAGCTTGTTGTGAACAGGGCTTTAGTCAATTTTCAAAAATAATTTTTCTTTAAAGAAGACCTTTCACCACCTTTGCCAATTGTAGTTCTTGGCATACTCAGTGCCACTCCACTGATTCCAGCACAGTTATAATTTTTTCTCTAGTCCCCACCATTCCTGAGCCAGTAGTGCAGGCAGTTTTGGTCTCCAATATTCTAGTTAGGCTGTGTACTGTGTGTTGGGCAGTCCCAGGCAGGAGGAGGCTCATTGGAGCTCTGAGTCACTCCCCTTGTCTCTACTTGAATGTAGAGTCTAAGTAGCATATCAGGTGCCAGAACTAACTGCATTACTTGCTCAGGAATGGTGGGGGCTAGAGGAAAAGTTCCAACTGTGCCAGAATCAACAGAGCGGGGCCTATTAATGGATGTACAGAACTGGGTTTAGTGGAAGTGGTGAAATATTCTCTTTAAATTCTATATTTCATAATAAACATAATAAATAATTGATTCAACATTTAAAAAAAATTCAGTCTTTGTTAAGCAGGACTGCATCTTTTACCATATGCCTTACAACCTTTTGTGTTTGCATTGTGTTGTTGTTGTACCTACCACCCTTGTATATTATCTGTACAATGTAAATTTAAAGGGGTTTTCTGTGAATTTATATTGGCTTTCAAATAAATAAGAATGACCTGCGGCATTGGGCACAGCTATGGGAGTGTTTCTGTTCCTCTAAAGTATTGAAAATGAGGTGCGAAAAAAATCGGGAAATTGTATAGAGCGCTACTGTGGAAGGATGCAACACAAGAAGTAACTTTAGGCTGGAAGGTCGTGTTTATTCAGTTCCAATGACAGTGGAGACAAGGCTACGCGTTTCGACATTGGGCGGGTGTCTTCTTCAGGCCAAGCGGGAGGTGTCCAGCAATAGCCTTAGAACCAAATCTAAGGCTATTCTATGGCTATTGCTGGAACCATAGATTCGTTCCAAAGTGAAATCCAGCAGGCTGCAGCTTCTTTAAAATCCACAAAATTTATTTGAAAATTCCCATTAAAAATACACAATGAAAACCGTGTGGCACATACTCCTTGGAAACAGAGGAAGTGTAGCTGACGCGTTTCGGATATTTAATCCTTATTCGTAGCTACGTCAGCTACACTTCCTCTGTTTCCAAGGAGTATGTGCCACACGGTTTTCATTGTGTATTTTTAATGGGAATTTTCAAATAAATTTTGTGGATTTTAAAGAAGCTGCAGCCTGCTGGATTTCACTTTGGAACGAATCTATGCTTGGAGCGCCCAGGACCGTGCAGCATTGCAGATCTTATAAGGAATGTGAGTGTATTCCGTTTTTTTGTCTATATAATTGAGGATACTTTTTATATGTGACCTGGACTATGGGCTGTATTTTTTCCTTTTCCCCTCTCCCCTCTTGAATATTGCTGGAACCTCCTGCTTGGCCTGAAGAAGACACCCGCCCAATGTCGAAACGCGTAGCCTTGTCTCCACTGTCATTGGAACTGAATAAACACGGCTAAATTTACTTTTTGTGTTGCATCCTTCCATCCTCATTTTCTGTTTCCACCACCCTTCTTGGCTGGTGTCCGAGTAGGAGCTGCAACTGTCATCATTGGGCCCACACCAGAACCCATCTACAGGCGCCAGGTTTTCTTCTAATTGGTCCTGTAAAGTATTGAAGTAGTCAAGATCCCACTGGAGCCCTTTCTATCTAATGATCCTTGGTGGTTCCAAGGGTACGACTGCCACCAAATGTACATCCTAAATCTAGAGTAGATCAGCAAAGTGTTCTCATGGAAAACCCCTTTAGTTGTAACCACAGGCTAAGTGGAAGTCTATGTGTTCATTCTGATCATGTTTTAACCTATTAGCATCTTATTAACTGTACAAATGTTCTTGGCATCCAACATTATACCTGCGTTTATTGGTATTATTTAAAGGGATTTCCAGAAAATTTTTTTACAAATGGTCTTATACTAGTATATCAGGAGTAAAAGATTAGGAGTTGTGCCTGCATTGTATTATTCTATCCATATGTAGCCCCTAAAACATCCTGTTTGGAAGTGCCCACCGACTGATGGCATTTCACACATGCGTAACAGGACATTAGAGCCCATTAGTCTTAAAGGGATCCTATCATTCAGATCAAAGTTTTTGTCCCTAACATGGAGGAATAGCCATAAGAAAGGCTATTCTTCTCCTACCTTTGGATGTCTTCTCCACGCCGCCATTCCGTAGAAATCACAGTTTTCACCGGCATGCAAATGAGTTATCTCGCAGCACTGCGGGCGTGAGAGAACTCTCCAGCGACGCCTCCATGTTCTTCAGGAATAGGTCTGCTTCGCGTCTTCTTCGACTGCGCATGCTCGTGGCCACAAGAAAAATGGCCGCTTGCACAGTAAGTAAGCAGTAAGTAAGCAGCCATTTTCTTGTGGCCTGTGGGCATGCGCAATCGGCTCTGCCCGAGGCCTACAAGTTTCACCGCCTTCGCCGGAAGAAGACGTGTGAAGAGGATGTTCCTGAAGAAGATGGAGGCAGAGCTGGAGAGTTTTCTCGCAACATTGGGGACGCCCCTAGTGCTGTTTGAGCGCTGGGGCTCTCCCCCAGTGCTGCGAGAGAACTAATTTGCATACCGGCGAAAAGCGGGATTTCTGTGGAATGGCGGCGTGGAGAAGACATCTAAAGGTAGGAGACAAATAACCTTTCTTAAGGCTATTCCTACATGTTAGGGACAAAAAATTTGATCTGAATGATAGGATCCCTTTAAAAGACTCCCATGTCAATTATAAAATATAGAATTTAAAAAGAACCTTTCACCTCCTCCACCAACCCCAGTTCTTTGCATCTTGTAATAGACTCTGCTGAGTCTGGCATCGTTGGAATTCTTTTCTCTAGGCCCCACCATTCCTGAGCAAGCAGCGCAGCTAGTTTTGGTGCCTATTTTATTTTGACTCTCTACTGTCAAGGGGGCGGACTAAGGCAGGAGCGGACAAGGGGGAGTGATTCAGAGCTCTCTAACAAGTCATGTTGCCCCCTGTTTTCAAGGGCAACCATTCAGTGGAGAACCATAGCGTTAGGATGTAAGCGCACTGTCTAACGAAGTGCAGGGGTGCCATGATCTCTGTCGCTCCTGCCATTTTGGGGAAGATCTATTAAACTGCATCCTCTTAGTTGCCCATAGCAACCAATCACAGCTCAGCTTTTATTTTGTATTCTGCTCCGGAGAAATGAAAGCTGCGCTGTGATTGGTTGCTATCGGCAGCTAGGAGAGTTTTGCTTTTGGGCCATATTAATAAATCCCTCTGTCTCTGAATCTCTGTAGTTGGATTATTCTGACCCTCGTGCACTAATTCCATTAGAAATGCATTATAAGTACATTTGGGGACAGCAGTAAAGTGAGCCGTGTTGCCATTGGAACAAGTCAGGTTCATCCTTTGGTGAATCGAATCCTCGTTTTCTAGGGCATTATGGTTTGGAGACATATAACAATATTCTTGTTTCTATAAGTGTTTCTTCGTGTGCTTTTTATGTGCAAAGACCTAAATGTAGAATGATGGGATACTTGATGGAGTTGGACACATATGGCGCAGTATTGTCATCGGCTTCCATATCTTATTCCAGCAAACAAGGGACATAGCGGTGCATTCAGGCATGAAATAATCCCCGCCATGTCAGACATGGTTGTCTAAACCAATGTGAGGGTGCTACGTTTTCATTCTTTGAAGGAAATTTTTTGTAGTCCCGTTTGTGACCATATCTGTAGTAAATGAAACACATAGGCCCACACTGACTGAGGCTGCTGGCCAAAAATACATCTCACCTTCACGCCTTATTGGGGCCCCATGGCACATCTCAGTCTCGGCACACCACGAACCACTTTTTTAGATGGTGTCCAAAGCAGGGTAGGAATCAAGGTGGGCCTGGCAGGGACGCCCATTCTGCCATATTTATTATAACGCAAAACTACTCCAGTCCCTAACTAGCGTAGATTTCAGATCAGCTGCACCTATTTGCGCTAGCATTACTCTTAGAGTACGTTCACACTACCACCGCTGTCCACTTCGGGAGTTTCTGTCCTAAACTCCGGGGAGACTGGACAGGGGACGGCTTGCCGACGGTCAGCATTAAAACCCATTTAATTGAATGGGTTTTTAAAGGTAACCGCCGGTGTCCATATGATGGCCTCTCCGCCTGGAAACAAAGTCGTACATTCAGTCATACAACCCCGGGGCGTACAAAGTCGTACAACCCCGGGGCGGACAGTGGTGTTAGGGTGCGTTCACACGATGTAACGTGGAGCGCGATCTGGCACGTATACACGTGCCAGTAGATGAAACGCTCAAAATGCTCCCATTTATTTCAATGGGAGTTAGGAGCATATGCGCCGCGTTATTTTGCGCCCGTGATTTTGCGGCCACAAAATCAAGGTCACAAATTAACGCGGTGTATACGCTCCTAACTCTCATTGAAATGAATGGGAGCATTTTGAGCGTGTCATCTGCCGTCACGTGTATACGTGCCAGATTGCGCTCCACTTTACATTGTGTGAAAGCACCCTTAATGTGAACCCAGCCTAATTCTGGTCCATCGTGTGCCTGTCAGAGAATGAATTAAGACAGGACTTTGGAAGTACCCCCATATAATATGAAATTTATTAAGACTTTAAAATTTTATTAACACTGGTGTTTGCTACGGCAATCTTAACCAATCTCTCCACTGGCTCTGACCTCTTAATAATCTCTGGAGGTCCCAGAATTGAAATCTGCCCCAGTTATACCAAAGTTATATCAGTTCTTACATGTTCTAACAATCGCAGGACATGGATGGGAAGGAGCATAGCCAACTGCAAAGGGGACGGATTTTAATAAAATTAACCCTCAAAATGGGAGGTTTTTAGGCGTTCCTGTGTGGGAAATGGATATTTCCACCATTCGTAGGAGGGGCAGAAGCATGGGCAAATTGTCCAGGGACTTTATTGGTAACTGTGGTTGAGACATCCCCCCCCAAGCACACCCATTTTACCCAATTTCTTAAAAATTGGTGAGTTGGGACCAGAAACAAGAAAGTGTCAGAGTTTTGGGACAAATCTTGGCCGGGCACCGATGATGCGCCACTTCTATGCCAGTACTCTGACGTGAACAACAAAATAAATATCCTTTATAGAGTCCCAAAACTCTTTGTGATTACCCAAATTGCTTTGAAAATTGGTCTTTTAGGAGGGTGGTTGTTAGGGAATAGCAGACGATAATTCCCCAGAAGCTGCTGGTGAACCCTGGAGGGAGGGGCACAAGGGACAGTGAGCCCTAAACTGAAGCCCCCCGCTTTCCCTTCCTATTGCCAGACCCTATCCTAGGTAATAGGCGACAACCACGACGACAATCCCTCCCTGAATACGTGAAACACAAAACGCAGACAAGACGTACAACAACAAAGGGAGGTCAGGTAGCCAGGGTTCGGTAACAAGAGAGCGATGCAGTGCCAAATCGGAGTCAAGAGAATAGTCAGTAGGAAAGCCAGAGGTCAAGGATTAGCATACAAGTAAATAACAGCAAGAGATACCAGAAAGCAAGAGGCAATAACCGGCACCAGTGTGACTGTGAGCCAAGACTAAATAGGGGAGGAAGAACCCGCCCAGAACCTGACAGGAAGAAAAGCTGTCAATCACAGGCAAGACAGATTAACTACTTAATGAACAGAGGCAACCTTGGCAGAAGACGGGTGTGGTGCAAATCCAATTAAGGACTAGAGCCGTGTTCACACAGTGCAACTAAAAACCTTAAGCAAATTGTCAAACTGCACACGCCTCCGGCGCCGCAGCATGCGAGCAGAGGGTGGCGCAGAGGCCCGAACAGGCAGAGATGTTACAGTGTTTTTTTTAAGAAAAAATGACTCATAATGATGGATGAATTAGGGTTGAGCGATCGGGAGCGGGAAAGATCGGATGCCGATCAGCGATCGAGCAAATTTCACGATCGGGATTGGCTGGAAATTGATGGGAAATCAGATTTTGAAATCTCAAGATCGGCTCAACCCTAAAAGTGACTTTTCCCATAGAGAAGCATTGACTAGGGTTGAGCGTTTGGGATCGGGAAAGATCAGATCCCGATCAGCGATTGAGCAAATTTCATGATTGGGATTGGCTGGAAAATGATCGGAAATCGGATTTTAAAATCGATCCTGAAATCTCAAGATCGGCTCAACCGCATGGATGAACCTCACGAGATTAGTTCTTCAAATACTCGCAAGGTTCACTTACACCTTTCGGATTGGACTGAACTTGTTCAGTCTGAAACAAAGGGCCATTGTAATACTCTGGGGTCTCTTCAGATCCCAGAATATAACAAGCAGAGGCCTTAGTCCTCTCTTGTTCTGTTATCTTCTGGCCGCCTGGGTGACATAATTGGTGGCAGGGAGCCACAGAGTTCTGTGAATGGGTCTCCGTGGTCACATGGGGTAGATTAACATCATGACGTTTGCATCAAAGTGTTATGACGTTGATGCTCCCCATATACAGTCCTATGAAAAAGTTTGGGCACCCCTATTAATCTTAATCATTTTTTGTTCTAAATATTTTGGTGTTTGCAACAGCCATTTCAGTTTGATATATCTAATAACTGATGGACACAGTAATATTTCAGGATTGAAATGAGGTTTATTGTACTAACAGAAAATGTGCAATATGCATTAAACCAAAATTTGACTGGTGCAAAAGTATGGGCACCTCAACAGAAAAGTGACATTAATATTTAGTAGATCCTCCTTTTGCAATGATAACAGCCTCTAGTCGCTTCCTGTAGCTTTTAATCAGTTCCTGGATCATGGATGAAGGGATTTTGGACCATTCCTCTTTACAAAACAATTCAAGTTCAGTTAAGTTTGATGGTGGCCGAACATGGACAGCCCGCTTCAGATCATCCCACAGATGTTCAATGATATTCAGGTCTGGGGACTGGGATGGCCATTCCAGAACATTGTAATTGTTCCTCTGCATGAATTCCTGAGTCGATTTGGAGCGGTGTTTTGGATCATTGTCTTGCTGAAATATCCATCCCCGGCGTAACTTCAACTTCGTCACTGATTCTTGAACATTATTCTGAAGAATCTGCTGATACTGAGTGGAATCCATGCGACCCTCAACTTTAACAAGATTCCCGGTGCCGGCATTGGCCACACAGCCCCAAAGCATGATGGAACCTCCACCAAATTTTACAGTGGGTAGCATGTGTTTTTCTTGTAATGCTGTTTTTTTTGGACGCCATGCATAATGCCTTTTTGTATGACCAAACAACTCAATCTTTGTTTCATCAGTCCACAGGACCTTCTTCCAAAATGAAGCTGGCTTGTCCAAATGTGCTTCTGCATACCTCAGGCAACTCTATTTGTGGCGTGCTTGCAGAAACGGCTTCTTTCTCATCACTCTCCCATACAGCTTCTCCTTGTGCAAAGTGCGCTGTATTTTTGACCGATGCACAGTGACACCATCTGCAGCAAGATGATGCTGCAGCTCTTTGGAGGTGGTCTGTGGATTGTCCTTGACTGTTCTCACCATTCTTCTTCTCTGCCTTTCTGATATTTTTCTTGGCCTGCCACTTCTGGGCTTAACAAGAACTGTCCCTGTGGTCTTCCATTTCCTTACTATGTTCCTCACAGTGGAAACTGACAAGTTAAATCTCTGAGACAACTTTTTGTATCCTTCCCCTGAACAACTATGTTGGACAATCTTTGTTTTCAGATCATTTGAGAGTTGTTTTGAGTAGCCCATGATGCCACTCTTCAGAGGAGATTCAAATAGGAGAACAACTTGCAATTGGCCACCTTAAATACCTTTTCTCATGATTGGATACACCTGGCTATGAAATTCAAAGCTCAGTGAGGTTACAAAACCAATTTTGTGCTTCAGTAAGTCAGTAAAAAGTAGTTAGGGGAATTCAAATCAATAAAATGATAAGGGTGCCCATACTTTTGCACCAGTCAAATTTTGGTTTAATGCATATTGCACATTTTCTGTTAGTACAATAAACCTCATTTCAATCCTGAAATATTACTGTGTCCATCAGTTATTAGATATATCAAACTGAAATGGCTGTTGCAAACACCAAAATATTTAGAACTAAAAATGATTAAGATTAATAGGGGTGCCCAAACTTTTTCATAGGACTGTAACTGGTGAGCCCGGTGACAGGTCTCAGTGGATCTGCAGGGGTATTGGTCAGGCTCCATGCTCATTGGTGGCTGTGGGTAGAGGAGGAATAGCTCAGAAAGATGGAGACTTCCCTATAATGAGTAGATCAGTGAGGATGCTGGGACCCAGTGGAGCTACTGTACAGTTTTTTCTATACCTGAAAAGGTCCTACTATCTGCTACCCAAAAGAACAAAGTAAATGCATACTCCGGGTAGAGTTCCCCTTTAAGGGTTTTTTTTCTGAACCTGGTTTGCATCAGTTCAGTCAAGTTCTAGTTTAGAAAGATGGGCCTTTTATGTATAATGTGACCTAGAATTGCAGTTTATAAAAGTAGTAAATGTCAGACCATCCACCCACAGCCTGTATTCTGTGCACAGCATAAAAAGGAATAAATTACAAGCCATTAGTCTGCCTGAATCTCTAAGATGTTGCTTTTTAAGGTCTTTGCCCCAGTTTTGCAATAACTAAGTTAAGCCTTTCACAGTAGGAGCGCTCGCAGCAACGTAATTTCTCAATGATCGGGAAGGATGCCCTTTGGCAAAGAAATCTCAGGTTTATGCACGAACATTCTGTATTAAAAAATATCAAAGTATCAGAATGATCGCGGAAAATAATTAAGCTAGGAAATACTACATTTTAGGGATTTACTATTTCTCTGTTTTTAAAGGGAACATACCAGCAGATCCCTTACTGATTTATACAACCTTTGTATCAGTTTTGTTAGAACTAAATCAAAGTGGAAATCCTTGACCAAACACTTGGCACCCCCTACATGTTCTTCTATTGGAAGGTGGTAAATGGAGTATAAAATGTCTAATTAAAGTATAAAGCCTACATACTGCCACCATAGGGCTCCCAATAATACCCTATAGTGCGCATGTATTTCCATAAAGATCACAAATGACAATTCTATGCAATGATCAAATAATAATGCTATATACTGTAGTTACTAAATAATTCCACTGAAACTATCGTGCCTTGAAAAGAAAAATGTATGTCTTGGCCTTACAGTTTTAAGACGTGACCATCAGACATTTTCCCTTTCCCTAAAACATTCTTATAAACTTTAAAATTAGATTAGTTATTTACCTGTCTGTACCACCTGGTGGGGCACTATAGAGGAAGCTGAAGAACTTCCCTGTTTTAATGTATTCAAAACTGTCTGTACTGACTTGGTAGGGCACTAGAGAGGAAGCTGAAGAACTCACTTTTAATCTATTCAACACTTTCTGTACTGACTGGTGGGGCACTAGCGAAGATGTTGAAGAACCCTTTTAGTTTTAATCTATTCAACGCTTTCTGTACTGATTGGTTGAGCACTAGAGAAGAAACGGAAGAACTTGTCAGTTTTAATCTGTTCAAACTTACTGTACTGACTGGTAGAGGACTAGAGAAGAGGCTGCAGAACTTCTCAGTTTTAATGTATTCAAAACTGTCTGTACTGACTGGTGGGGCACTAGAGAAGAAGCTGAAGAACTTCTCACTTTTAATCGTTCAACACTTTCTGTACTGACTGGTGGGGCACTAACGAAGATGTTGAAGAACCTTTTTAGTTTTAATCTATTCAACGCTTTCTGTACTGATTGGTAGAGCACCAGAGAAGAGGCTGAGGAACTTCTCAGTTTCTATCTGTTGAAATTTACTGTACTGACTGGTAGAGTACTAGAGAGGAAGCTGAAGAACTCACTTTTAATCTATTCAACACTTTCTGTACTGACTGGTGGGACACTAGCAATTATGTTGAAGAACCTGTTCAGTTTTAATCGATTCAACGATTTCTGTACTGACTGGTAGCGCATTAGAGAAGAAGCTGAAGAATTTGTCTGTTTTAATCTGTTCAAAATTACTGTACTGACTGGCAGAGTACTAGAGAAGAGGCTGCAGAAATTATCAGTTCTAATATATTCAAAATTGTCTGTACTGACTGGTGGGGCACTAGAGAAGAAGCTGAAGAACTCAGTTTTAATCTGTTCAAAACTTTCTGTACTGACTGGTGGAGCGCTAGAGAAGAGGTTGAAAAACTGCATGTACTGACTGGTGGGGTACTAGAGAAGAAGCTGAATAATCTTTTCAGTTTTAATTTATTCAATTTAAAATGCTCTGCCAATGTTTATTGAACTATATCAGGAACATGAATCAGGCATGTTGAATTCTAATATGCCCTATCCTTAAGGTGTTCTTAAGGGAGATAAGGCTGGCTAAATAACAGCATGGAATAACTTTGCTGTTACCGGTCGTTTGCTTCTGGTACTCCACATGTGGCTTCTATATAATCCTCCAATAAACGTTGCGAGGAATCTTTTCAGGGAACATTTTCCAGATCCGTAAATAACAAATACCTTCACAATGGTTGTGGGTTTGCTGCAGTGTTCCAGTGCCAGTGTCCTTTTCTGTACCACTATAATCTGTGTCTGAAAGAGGTCCGAGCGTTGATTAAACATTCCATTCATCTTGTCTATGTTTTTATATATTTGCAACTTTTTTTCCTGCTTAATTTGTTAATTTTTTATGTTTGTGTTTCTTTCTTTTTAGTAAAATCAGCAAAATGGAATGGGAAATGAAAAAGTTTGACAAGGCCATCGGGTATGTTTATAGAAAATGTAAAATATAGGAGAAATTTCATAGTTTAATATTTCTTTTCATCTGATTTATTTCTTCAGTTACATACGGTACTAAAAATATTTTTTTGATATATGGTACAATGCTTGTATTGGAGCATGGCAATGGAGTTGAGTGCCAGGTGCAGCTGTTGCTAGGCTGTATAATGCCCAGGATCAGAAAAACTCAGATCCCTAAGGCCTCGTTCACATCTGCATTGGTAATCCGTTCGGGGGAGTCCCCATGGTCCCCACCGAACGCATTTGCAAGCAGTGTGCAGTGAAAGCACATGGACTTCACAGACTATAATGGGGTCCGTGTGCTTGCTGCGAGATCTCCACAGGGAACATGCGGACAGGAAAGTAGTTCACAATCTACTTTTCTGTCCGCTTGACTCGTGCGGATGATTTCGCGGCAAGCACATGGACCCCATTATAGTCTATGGGGTCCATGTGCTTTCACTGAACACTGCTTGCAAATGTGTTCGGTAGCCTGTCCGGGAAGGGGGGGGTTGCGGTTTTGGTACGTTGCGGTTTTGGTACTCGCAGCATGTCAATTATACCTACGGAAATGCTGGTAGTTTCCCTATAGGTATTATGGAAGCAGAAGGTCTACAGAGGAAACCTCTGTGGACTGTCTGTGCAAAGCTCTGGGAGAAAAACCGCAGCGGCAACGCGGTCCGCTATATGGGGCCTATATGGGGCCTTAGCCTAAATAACAATGGTGGCATTCAAATGGTTTGTGGAGGTGGGAGCTCCATCTGTCAGTCCTTTGCATCTGATGATCATGTTATATGGAAACTGGGGGGGTTATTGAAGGCCCCTAGGTCTGCCTAGAATGTATGCCATTAGGCAGTGCCAAAATGCATGGCCTATAAGTTTCATACTGAAAGCATAATACATTGCAATGCATACATAGTGCAATGTATTACATAAGTGATCAAAATATCACAAGTAATGAATATTAAAATAAAATAAATTAGTTAAAAAATGTAATATAAAAAACAAAAAAAAAAGTTATTCCCCACACCAAAATTTTAAATTTGTAAATTAAAAAAAACCAAGAACATAAAAAACACACGTATTGGGTATCGCTGTGTCCATAAAGACCTGGAGAATGCAATTCAATCAATGATCAGCGGGGTCAGGGGGAACTTTGGGTCCAGCTATGGGTGCTCGGACAGGTCCATTTTTGCTTAATTTCAGTGGGAGATCCAGTGATAGCCAAGAACTTTTTCCCGTACGTCATATGTCCCCTTTAATGTTTACTTTCATATCATGCAGATACTCATTTGCCATTGTTGGGATTAACATTACTGACCTAGCCTACAACCTGCTGATAAGTGGGGCCCTCAAGACGCATCTGTACAATGTGGCCCCTGAAGCTCCGTCCTTGCATCATTTCCAGCAAACTTTCTGTAAGTATATGTCAACACCCTTCAGATACAATATACCTGTACTCCTGGAGTAGAATTGGGGAGGAGTACTTACAACCCTAGTCATTTTGTCAGTACTGAAGGACAGGGGATGAGGGATCAACAACAACTTTTTAAGGTTGGGGCCCCAACATTGCGTATACGACGGAAACGCCACTGCAAAAAACGCTACATATTACAGTTCCAGCAAAGATCCAGAAAAAAAAGAGTTGTCACCTATCTACAGGGTTTCCCAAGACTGTGGATGGAACAGTAGCGCACATACAGTGATTACTGCTCCATACACTTCTATGGGACTATATTGATACAAGAATACAAGGATAGTATCACCATGATCCCACCACTTTCACAACCCAAACAGTCCCATATAAGACTCGATTTAGTGGCATCTAAACCGTAGAAAGCTCTTTTTGACAATTTTTGGTTGATCATGAGCATTACTATTATTAATTAATAATATTATTTATTAATAATATTAATAATTATTATTAATCCAGAAGTAAAGAAATCCAGAACAGATAATGAGCTTTAGTGTCCACTTATATTCCACACCATATGTAGATGGGATTTTTTTTTCACCGCCATCTTCTATCAATCGAAAAAAACTTCAGAAAAAACATCTGCTCTCATTATCCTTACTATACCATGGTGTAAAATATGCAAATCTGTTCTCCAGGATGTAATTAGGAGAACAGTGCCTCTGTTTGCTGCCCTCTAGGGGCAGCCCCCTCAACATCATGCATGACTCGTTCAATGAGCCTAATAACATAATGCGGGGATTATTGCCAAACTAGTATTTCTATTCCAAAAGGAACAGATTCCGAGCTATGGACAGCGCTGTTTCGATCTGTTGGATCTCCTCAGCATAGCGTAGGGATACTAGTTTGGCAGAGTGAGAGACTATAGACCAGGGTCAGGGGATAATCATACTCATTAGGGAGAGTGTGCACCTACACAGGCGTACGGAGACTTACAAGTCATTTCTGCTCCGCTCTGCAGAGATGGAGGGGACATGAATCTGGGGGCAGAGATGGAGGGGACATGAATCTGGGGGCAAAGATGGAGGGGACATGAATCTGGTGGCAGAGATGGAGGGACATGAATCTGGGGGCAGAGATGGAGGGGACATGAATCTGGGGGCAGAGATGGAGGGGACATGAATCTGGGGGCAGAGATGGAGGGGACATGAATCTGGGGGCAGAGATGGAGGGGACATGAAACTGTGGGCAGAGATGGAGGGGGGAAATGAAACTGGGGCAGATGAAGGGTGTATGTGAGATGGAGGGGACATGAAACTGGGGGCAGAGATGGAGGGGGGACATGAATCTGGGGGCAGAGATGGAGGGGACATGAATCTGGGGGCAGAGATGGAGGGGACATGAATCTGGAGGCAGAGATGGGGGGGACATGAATCTGGGGGCAGAGTTGGAGGGGACATGAATCTGGAGGCAGAGATGGAGGGACATGAATCTGGGGGCAGAGATGGAGAGGACATGAATCTGGGGGCAGAGATGGAGGGACATGAATCTGAGAGCAGAGATGAGGGGGACATGAATCTGGGGGGAAGAGATGGGGAGGAATATGAATCTGGGGGCAGAGATGGAGGGGACATGAAACTGGGGGCAGAGATGGAGGGGGGACATGAAACTGGGGGCAGATGAAGGGTGTATATGAAACTGGGGGAGAGATAGAGGGGGGACATATAATTTACAGGTGACTGTAGGAGGATTATACTGTGTGGGAGCACATGAAAAATGAATGAGAATGGGCAGAGTCAACATAAAAGTAGGTGGAGCTAAATTTTCCGCGGCGTGCTGCACATTTTGTCCCTCTTTCGACTTTTCAAAAGTTGGGAGGTATGCACTCAGGAGGACAGGCAGCAACCAACGGTTGTTTAATATGGCACCCGCCATATTGCTGTCTGTCCTCCTGAGCCCTGAGTGCCGAGTCGGCCCGTCACTTTCCTCAGCACCAATCTGTGTGTGAGGGAGGGGGTGACTAAGGAAGGATCATTATACTATCTATACACTAGATTAGCGTTTTCTTCTTTACTACTGGTGGTACTGTTTGGCCATCAGGTCGCCCATCATTGACGGAGCCTTGCCCAGCTCACTAGCTGTTCCGCTCAGCAGCTTCCAGGGCTTAGAGGGAACATTGCACTCATGGTGTCCTCAGCGCTCTCCAGGTCCTCTTCTGGGTGACGCCACATGCCAGAGGTCACCTCCATGTCCTGGGATTGGGCTGAATGTAGACACAGACGAGAAGCCAGTCTATGAATGATATTTGTCGACAGTAGGTTTGCTGCCATTATAACAATTCTGAAATCTTTCGCCCTAGGCTTTCTCATGCACGAGTTTCATAAATTTTGGATTGAAGAAGATCCCTTGGACATAATGGAGTTCAATCGTGTACGCAACAAGTTTCACAAGCGTATCTTAAAGCAGCTGCAGAAGACGGACATGGCCTTGTGTCCCCACTTCGCGGCCTCGGAAAGCTTGGTCAATGTGTAGTCATCTACATTGTAGAATTCCAGATCACTGCCTCACTATTGTGTTCATTATCATGGCGGCCGTGCTGTATGACCACAGCGATTGTATGCATGCTTTTTTGGTAAAGTACTCATCTCTGTTTTGATTATAAAATATAAATCCCGAGGCTTTTAGGCGACGCGGGATTTGCTCATTTCATGGTTGCGCATATTGCGGGTTACGCAGTGTTATATTTTCATCTGACATGAGAGTTTTCTATTTTTTTAGATTGTATTTTTTTCCCCATAGGTAAGCATTTGAGAAGTCGTATTTGTTCCGTTTAGGTTGATGTCTGACCAAGCCAGCTCTTGTACTGTAAGCATTTTATGATCCCTAATATTTCTACTGACCTGATGCTACGTTTACATAATTGAAATGTCTTAACTATATATACTGTATATACATTGCTTCACCATTCTACAGTCTAACTTATAGGTGTGTCATAAGAGGGGAACAATTCCAAAAGTGCTAATATTAACAATTTAAAGGGGTTTTATGGCCCCAAATGTGATGAGCTATCCACAGGATTGGTCACCAGTATGTGTCTCGGGGGAATCTGACACGTGGACCTGTTCAGATCAGCCATTGCAACAGGTGCTGGAAGCTACTAGTAGTGTGCAGTAGTATTCCAGTAATAGGAGCAGCGCAGCAGCCCCATCCCAACTATAGTGGTGGTATTATGTTACTGCATCTCTCCAATAGGAGCGGTGCTGCACACACTGAATATCCACTAGCTGATCTGTATGGGGTCCAGGTGTCAGACTCTCACAGATCATATACTAATGAAAAAAATGTCATTTGGTAGCAAAAAAAAAACACTTTCAGGGGAAATTGAGGCTATTTTGAAGGGGTTGCAGTGAAGGAAATTAGTCTGAAGGCCTTTTTTTTGCCACGATCCCTGTCTTGAGTATTCCAAACTTAAAAAGTCAACATGATAGAGTCCAACTGTAGTTCATGGGGTCTTGGTGGTCTTTATAAGGTCGAGCTATGATTAGTTATAGCAGGTGGTTCGTATTACTATGATCATTGGGTTATTGGTACATTCGTGTAGACACGGTATACAAAAAGTTGTCCCTTACTCTGCCTCAAGTCCTTGAAGGAATTGTTAAATAATCTATTGGAATATTATACATTGTCTGTGAGGGATCTCTTCATCTATAGGATGGATTATAGATTGTCTACCAAGAGTGTCTCTCACTCTGGAGGACCCAGTGTCTTCCAGTGTTACATGAAGGGCCCATTGATTTCAGTGGACAGCATGTAATTCTTCTTTTCCCCTGAGGTGGTGCTGTAGGGTAATTAAACTCTTAAAGTTGATTGATCGCTGGTGGTCCCCATATGACAAGTCTATTATTGGGGGTTCCTTTGTACCTAAAAACATAGTTCAAAATGATTGGGCGTTTGCACATTTAGGCAGTATTACAGAATGTTTTATGTCTCAGAATTACCCAATAGTAATAAAGCTGGATTATTATCAGACATGGTGGGAACAATCCTGATTTGCCTGATTCTTTGGACATCTTTCAACCCCAATGACAAGCTCCATTGGAGCCAGAGATCATCTGGTCAGTCAGCCAGAGGGGTAATTTGTGATGGCCACATCATCAGGATCTGGATATGTTTGCCAGTATTAGGAAATGGTTTACTCTTCTGTGTTCTAGAATCGAAACATTCTTAATCTTAAAGGGGTTTTCTAGACCCTACAGACATGGTCATACCAATGACTTATCCATGGAGCCTTCTTCCACCACCACCCACTATAAAGCCATGTTGCCGGGCCTATTGCGTCCATCTCTATAGTTTCTGGTGCCGGGTTTGGCTGTTAGACCCCCATTGTCTAGATACTGATGGTCTATCCTGTGGAAAGGTCATCAGTATGATATCCACCTGGGGGCCTGGAAAACCCCTTTAACTAGCATGGAGATCTATGGGCATGCACAGTATTTATGGAGAGTAAAATTTTGTGAACTTTTAAGAAGATTGAAGAAGAAAAAAAAAAAGTACCGTAATTTCCATAAGACTTTTCATAAATCCCTAATAAGAAAAGTTTCAAATTCATCAGAAATGTGAAATAATTGATGAAATAATTTCCGTTACATAGACAACACCAATGACTTCCATCTTAAAAAAAATTATATTTTGGTGGCTTAAAGGGTTTTAGAATAATCTCCTTTTTATTGGCTGCCAGATACATCTTATGGTGGTCAAACAGTGGAGTCAGACAGAACAAGGATGAGCGGTAGGTGAAGTAGGCCGGGATATTTGGTACCATTGGGCGGAGCTGGGATCAAGGTGGGGGGAAGGGTGCTACAGAGCAAGTCAACCCCTACAGATATCTTGGAAGTGAATGGAGAACTGCCCTTGTGATGGAAAATAGAATAATATGCTAAAAATCAAGGATCGGAAGTTGTAGGGCCCAATAGGAACCCCTTGCCATGAGCTAAAGGAGAGGTTGTCCCGCCCATGAGGAGTTATCCAACATATCTAACCCATGTTTCCCTTGATAGTAGCTTCCAGGCAAGAAATTATGTCCCATAGATATCACTTATGGTCTAGTCTTAATTTAGAGCACCATTGGTTTTAGTTCAGTTCTACTGTGGGAGTCTGGGTGCTATATCAGGAACATAGACAGTAAAACATGGGTACAATGTACTCATCCACAGTAAGTGAGGACTAAGTAAGGCCGTGTTCACCTCTACTCCGGGTGTCCTACAAGCCTGACTTTTTTCATTTGGCGATTACTGGGGAGAAAAATGGGCACCATTATAGGAAAAGGGGTCCCTTGGAATCTGTTCATGTCCATCATTAGATGGACCCTTTTTGGAGGGATGTACCATAAGAACTAATCCAATGCAGATGTGAACATATTGTCAATAAATGGGATAGCCATCTCAAAGCCCCCCTTACATGGAGGCAGCCATTTTGCAGGCAGATATAATCCTTGGAGATACCTAAATTTTGACTTACAATGTGACACCAATGATCTCATAGCAGTTCTGGCCTTCTATTATATGTAGGCTTAGAAAATATCTCAGTATATGCAGTAGGACTGTATATTATATCTATAGGACGGTATATTATATCTATAGGACGGTATATTATATCTATAGGACGGTATACTATATCTAGGATCTCTTCTTGACACTTTTACGGATAATCTATTTTCTCAGACTACGAACTCCATGAGTAAATTTTGATGCAAAGCGATATATTTTACAAAAAGACTTTTTATCAATGGCAGAATACTTTGTATATTTGCTTATCTCAAAAACTTTGCTCCTATTTTTGAAAAGTGAGAACTAATCTCTTTGGAACAATGCTATGTCAGTGACCTGAATTAAAGGGGAAGCAGTATGGGGGGCGGACCTTTAAATTACACCTAGGGCCCTATGTCTTAGGGCCCGGATGCTCCTCTGCAGCATTGAGGGGATGATCATGCTAACAATCTAATTGTATAAGTATTACTGAATGGAGCTATTTCACTATATGGAGACGGTATAGCGGCAGGTTTCCAGGGCATGCTGGGAGTTGTAGTTTTGTAACAGGTGGAAAGCCGCCGGTTGGCGACCAGCCCATTATAGAAAGCCATTATAAAGTGAAGTATGGTATTATTGGAGTAAGCTCCAACATCAGAGAACATTGGAGACAGACTGACTTTGGAGAGTCATATGCGAGATGACCGAAAAGTTCGGAATATTAACCCATTTTATACTGAATGTATTTTTAGCTCTTAAATGAGGGGGTTACCGGTACTGGTTGTGGTGGAGATTTAGCTAGTGTAGAGTTTTACAGGCAGTGCATCCTGGGGAAAAAACTATGCAAACTAGCTCTCCTCCAGAAGGAAGAAGACTGTCTCTCTAGTGCCACCTATTGGTAGATACCTATTGGTGCAACTGGTGGTCTAGGTGGCTACTTTTAGGTATTGCATAATCTTTGGTTGATATCTGGGGTCATTATAAGACGCAGGGATATAAGAGAGAATCCCTGGGTAATGCAGGGCCCCCTCCGGGCCTGGGAGTGGCATAACACGTCAATTCGAAACTTTTTATATATATGGATCCTGTGGCTATTGAGGTCAACTAGAAACAAAAAGTTTTCTTATCTCCATACACTTCAAAAAATTAAAGTAACAACTAGCAGGATGCCACCACAAATGGTTGTTACTTTTTTAATGCCCCCCGGGGGTAGTACTGAAAGTTAACTCTGGACTATTACGCGGTATTAATACAAAAAATAGGTGGAATTGTTCTTTCATCCTTCACCAAAATGGTCCAGCATGGATAGACATCCACATCAGAAGATGGCGGGCAGACAATGTACAAAGAAGCATTTTCTGTAACGTTACCTTGGCAATTCCTGTTGACAACCCATTCATCCCAGTGTAACAATGTGGCAGTGGTTGACATATGTACAGGTTTTTCCCATGACGACGGTTTCTATTTTGCTCATAGTCATGCTTTTTTACTGAATGTTTTTGGATATGCTGTCATTCCACCGTGTGATCTCATTGACTAGAATTCATTTTTTTTGAATTTCAGGCTTCTAATTGTGAAATCACTTGAATAAATTTCATGACATTCCAAACAAAGGTGTCTTTATTGTATTGTACTATACACTAGCCTGGTTACCTCTGGATATATTAGGACTAGAGATGAGCGAGCACTATTCGAAACTCCCGCACCCATAGGAATGAATGGACGCAGCCGGCACGTAGGGGGTTAAGCGGCCGGCCGCCGGCAAAGTAAGCGCGCCGGCCGCTTCCATTCATTCCTATGGGAGCGTGCTATTCGAAACAGTCGTTTCGAATAGTACTCGCTCATCTCTAGTTAGGACGGTTGTCTACTCATATTATATTGGTATATTACAATGTATCGGGGATTTGCTCAGCACATTTGTAAACATTAGGACACTGCGGCCATCCTCTGTAATACCCCCGCCTATAAGACATATCGGGAATATTGACCGGACAAAAACATTAACAATCAATCCGTCAGAAACATCACTGTTGTGTGAATAAGGCCTTATTCTACTTATATATCCTTCCTTACCTTTCCTCTTGACCTGACATGTCCATGCATTTCAATATAATGCCGTTTTGTGATATTGTGTCACAAAGTGATAGGTGACTGTGCAGGCAGTCAAAGGTTGTGTTGAGATTTGCAGCCATTTAGCATGTTGTGATATTGCATCAAATTGATATCATGAAAAAATGTCCAAATTCAAGATATATTAAGAGTAGACACATCTGTATGGTGCATGCAGCTGCTCCATAACAGCTAGTAAAAAAAAGCAGCTCTCTCTGCCTCTCTCGCAGCAGGAAGTCCAGCAGGATATATACTACCGATCAGCAACTGAAATATGTCCAACCAATCTCTGTCTCTCTGGAGGACTGAGCATTTTTGTATATTAGGGACAAGCCTTTGATTTTACTTGGCACTATGTAATACTTAGTTTCTCCTGCGGGGGCACTGCAGACAAGTTCACCACTAGCTGCGATCTCCCTTGCCCAGTTTATTACTGCAGGTCGCCCTGTATTCAGGTGATTTTTAGTGGACTATTTCTTTAATAATGATTTGGTCTTTGATCTCCCGCTTTTATCTCTTCATGGCGCTCTGTTGTGTATCCGTGAGTACTTGTTGCTTGCATCGGTTTGTATTCTGGATGACTGCTGACTGTACACATCACATATATCATGGGCTGCTGAACCTGTAAGTATTTTATCAAAAAGCATCAGCTGTGAGCAGTAAAAACCCATTACAATTCCCCAAAGTAATGTGTTACCGTACAACACCCTCATGTCAGGCATGACCGATGGAGGCAGAGATAGGGCTTATGTATTACCAGTCCTGACCTTGGCTTTGACTTGGCCAAGTCATACATATATAATAACATTGTCCTCATCCATCTCCCTGCAGACATTACATATAGTATATAGTGGATACAGGAAGCTAATGCTACTAACACAGGGAAATCAGAATACATGGATGGCTTAGAATGGTTTTATTCTGTCCAATATACTGTAAGTATACTGTATATGTTTATATACTATGTATAGTATATATGTGTAAGCATTGTGCAGAAGGTAGCTCGGTAGCAGCAATGGTGAGGATTACCAGTCAGAGACAGGGACACAAAACTTTAGGAAAACTGGTTTATTTAGAAAAAACAGCAAAATAAATAAACCTTCACGTCAGGCACAAAAGGAGCAAAATAAAGTACAGCTTTAACTTCAGGCAAAAAGGAGTGAAAAAATCCTGCTCGTCCGAGCACTAACTATACAATGAGTACTAACTATACAGGTGGCTTACTACCAACCACATGAATCAACAAAAAGAGCACAAAACAGTCTCACCAAACTAGGACAGACCCAGGCACCTCCTCTCCTCCCAGGATCTGCAGCCTTTTATGGCCCAGTAATGAGCCCAGGACCCACACCTGGGCTGAGGCCTACTTCAGGCCCACACTGGGCCGCACATAGGTCAGAAACTTGGGGAAGATATATCGGGACTCCAACACTCTGCCTGTCACCTTTGCATAGCATATATGCATACTTACCGACAGAAAGAGGAACATAAAGTGCATCGCACATAGCACATGGCTGTAAATTTAGGTCTACCCACTCCTATGTTGACTCCGCCTCATTCATTTCTCTTTGTGACACAAGGGGAAATTTAACTATGGAGTGGCTGGAGGGTGACATTAAACTGAGGGCAGCTGGAGGTGAGCATTAAACTGGGGGAAACTAAAGGGGGTCATTAATGTCCTCCTCCAGCTGCCACCAGTGTAATGCACCCCTTCTGCTATCCCCCTGTTTTAGTGTTGTCCTTCAGTTGCCCCCAGTTTAATGTCCCCCTCCAGCTGCCCCCAGTTAAAAGGGGGTTTCCCATCTCATTGTTCAGCAGTCTGGCTGCAGTCTTTTCTTCTCACTTCTTGTATTTCTCCTCCTTCCCCCTCCCTCTTGCTAAACAGGCCGGAGAAGTCTCACAATACTTATACAGATTAGATAATATCCAGATGCTTGTACAGAATGGACTCATTGTTATCTGTGTGTTTACATAGACAAATAAGAGACCATGCTTTATCAGTAAAGTGCAATTAGCTGAACGGATTGTCCTGTCGACACTGAGTAAGTGACGTCACTTGTCCTGTCTCACAAGTCCGTGGTTATAGCAACGCAGTGTAAACAATGGGAGGAATAAGGTCACATAGCAGGAGAACAAAGCAGAATTTCTAAAGCAATATATTTAGGAAAAGTCTTCAATTTACATAAGCTACTAGTATAGATAGCATCCTTGAGATGGGACATCCCCTTTAAAGTCCCCCCCCCCCAGCTGCCCCCAGTTTAATGTCCTCCTCCAGTGACTCCCACAGTTTAATATAAAAAATACTGATATTCACCTGTCCTCATTCTCCTGATGTTCTGACAGCAGTCTCTGCTCCCGGAGGCCTCTGGGAGCTGCAGGTGCGATGTGAGTGACGTCATCCTCTGGAAGCAGATGAGGTGAATCCGGGACTGTCCTACTTAATCCAAGATGGTTGGGCGGTAAGTGTATGTGTAGAGTAAAGCAGTACTATTTATATGTATGGTATAGTGGTGTTATTTATGGATACAGAATAGCAGTACTACAGTGGCATTGTCTGTATTTCGTATGTGTAGATGTGTAGTGTATATCATTATTTAGCTCCGCCCATTTTTGTGTTGACTCCGCCCATTCTCATTAATTTTTCATGTGCCCGCACACAGTATAATCCTTCTACAGTCACCCGTAAATTATATGCCCCCCTCTAACTCTCCCCCAGTTTCATATACACCCTTCATCTGCCCCCAGTTTCATGTCCCCCCTCCATCTCTGCCCCCAGTTTCATGTCCCCTCCATCCCTGTCCCAAGATTCAGGTCCCCCATCTCTGCCCCCAGATTCATGTCCCCTCCATCTCTGCCCCCAGATTCATGTCTCCTCCATCTCTGCCCCCAGATTCATGTCCCCCTATCTCTGCCCCCAGATTCATGTCCTCTCCATCTCTGCCCCCAGATTCATGTCTCCTCCATCTCTGCCCCCAGATTCATGTCCCCCTATCTCTGCCCCCAGATTCATGTCCTCTCCATCTCTGCCCCCAGATTCATGTCCCCTCCATCTCTGCCCCCAGATTCATGTCCCTCCATCTCTGCCCCCAGATTCATGTCCCCCCATCTCTGCCCCCAGATTCATGTCCTCTCCATCTCTGCCCCCAGATTCATGTCCCCTCCATCTCTGCCCCCAGATTCATGTCCCTCCATCTTTGCCCTAGATTCATGTCCCCCCATCTCTGCCTCCAGATTCATGCCCCCATCTCTGCCCCCAGATTAATGTCCCCCATCTCTGTCCCCAGAGTCATGTCCCCCCATCTCTGCCCCCAGATTCATGTCTCCCCATCTCTGCCCCCAGATTCATGTCCCCTCCATCTCTGCCCCCAGATTCATGTCCCCTCCATCTCTGCCCCCAGATTCATGTCCCTCCATCTCTGCCCCCAGATTCATGTCCCTCCATCTCTGCCCCTATATTCATGTCCTCTCCATCTCTGCCCCCAGATTCATGTCCCCTCCATCTCTGCCCCAGATTCATGTCCTTCCATCTCTGCCCCCAGATTCATGTCCCTCCATCTCTGCCCCTATATTCATGTCCTCTCCATCTCTGCCCCCAGATTCATGTCCCTCCATCTCTGCCCCTATATTCATGTCCTCTCCATCTCTGCCCCCAGATTCATGTCCCCTCCATCTCTGCCCCCAGATTCATGTCCCCCCATCTTTGCCCCTAGATTCATGTCCCCCCATCTCTGCCTCTAGATTCATGCCCCCCCATCTCTGTCCCCAGATTCATGTCCCCCATCTCTGCCCCCAGATTCATGTTCCCCCATCTCTGCCCCCAGATTCATGTCCCTCCATCTCTGCCCCCAGATTCATGTCCCCCCATCTCTGCCCCCAGATTCATGTCCCCACATCTCTGCCCCCGATTCATGTCTCCTCATCTCTGCCCCCAGATTCATGTCCCCTCCATCTCTGCCCCCAGATTCATGTCCCCACATCTCTGCCCCCAGTGTCATGCCGTCCTCTCCTTCATCTGCCCCCAGTTTCACGTTCCACCTCAGTACACATTACACTTACCTTCTCCTCGTTCCCCCGCTGCACTCTGCGCGCCTCTCTCTCTCACTGGCGCACAGTTGTAGACGCAATGTGACGTCATCACATCGCGTCTACAAGCCAGTAGCCGGCGGCAGCGGCGAAGCAAGGAGCTGACCTGTGTCAGCTCCTTGCTTCAGCTGCGTATGTGTTCAACTCAGATCTGCGTCCTCTGGACGCAGATCTGAGTTGAAATTGGAACATACATCCCTCCAACCGGGACCGTGGGACATGTTACCGGAATCGTGAATGTCCCACGGAAATTGGGACGGTTGGGAGATATGTACAACTATTTACTGTAGTGCAACCTGGCAGAGGCCGCAGTCCTCTTGTACATCATAATACACACCTCAGCTGCTGCAAAACATTATAATACACACCTCAGCTTCTGCAGAACATGATAATACACACCTTAGAGGGGCCAGAACAATATAAGGGTGCATTCACACTGAGTAAACGCTAGCTTATTTTGTAGAGTAAAATTACACTTGTAAATTTTGCTATCCCATTGACTTCAATGATATTTTTTTACAAGTGTAAAAATACGCCTGTAAAAAATACGCCTGTAAAATGTCATTGAAGTCAATGGGATAGCAAAATTTACAAGTGTAATTTTACTCTACAAAATAAGCTAGCGTTTACTCAGTGTGAATGCACCTTCATAGTATAATTCACACTGCTTGCTGCAGCAAATGCTAAATCTATGCTGCTGCAGACTTTCTTATTGACAGGGATGAGGATATTTTTTATCAGTGAATGGCACTTGGCAGATGTGTGTATATATATATATATATATATATATATATATATATATATATATATATATGGCATTAAGTCTATGTATAGCGGCAGACGGTAAGTAATCCGCTGTGATGTTGATATACACGTCCTTACCTAGACCTGCCTGGTATAGAAGAGAATCTCTTTCATCTCTTACGAGGAGACGCGCCAGGCTTACTATAGTATGTCTGCTCATTACACCCATCATTTACTTAGTGGTGGGACAAGCAATTAGGGATGCGGCAGCTCCAAGAGCACTAAGGGACGTGTAAGTAGTAATGGGAGGAAATTACAAGCACAAGACAACGCAGAACAATATGGGAGAAGGAAGATTGGATTATCATGCTTGGACTGAAATGGAGTTAACGCTCAGCACTTTACTAGTAGGCCGCTGTAATTCTGTGGGCGCAGGAGTTCCCGGAGTTGGAAGATACTCGATCACAGCTTCAGGAAGCTCGAGGACAAGATTGTCCCCCGCCCAACCATCAGATCCATCCCAGTGAGATTGCAGGGGCCGAGGGGTTGGCATGGCAGGCAGGAGGCCAAGCAGCAGCCATCCCCTGTTGCACATTGGAAGGATATGTGATGTGCACTGGGGATCCCTGGTCTAAGGCCTGGTACACATTTGCATTTGGTATTCTGTTCGGCTTGGGGACCCACAAACGGAATACCAAATGCATTAAAAAGCTCTTAGGAAAGAAAGCACACGGACCCCATAGACTGTAATGGCGTCCGTGTGTTTTCCGCATGGAGTCGGCACCGTGTGACCAGTAAAAAAAGTTCAAGTAAAAAAGTTCAAAATAAAGTATAAAAAAATGAAACAAACAATAAAAAATTTAAAAGACACCTTTAGGCCCCTTGCATATGACCATGTATTACACAGATCCTTGTGCGGGCCGACAGTCCAGGCCGCAAAACTCAGGTCTTGTCCGATTTTGCGGCCCTGCGACCATCCAGTGAAAAAATAAGAACTTATGAATTTTGGAAGGCGGGGAAGGAAAATAGGAAAAGAAGTCAACGAGCATTACAAACTACACTTAAAGGGTTAAAGGAGTAGTGAAGGCATTGGTGATGATAGATGGGATGTCGCTGGAACCCCTGGGTCATGTGATCTGCGGCAGTGTTCACAGCGGAGTATCGGTGCGGGGACAGTTTTCTTGGTACACCCTGTATCCTCTGATACCTGTGGATGGGTTCCTGGACTGTAGGGTTTATCTAAGCAAATAAATGCGTTCCTTCATGGCTGCTGCTTAGCCTGTGGAAGAGACACTTTCAGAAAAGCAATCCACTATATCGTATAGTCAGGGATTGGTGTAACTTTTACCTTGGTCTTGGTAAAGGCTTCATCTGCTAAAATTATTTCATTATAATATTACTATCCAACTAAAATTATTCTGGAATAGATACAAAAAATTTTTTAAAAAAAGGGGGATGGCAGTAGCAGTACCACTCATGGCCAGCAGGTGGCATTGAGACCTTTATTTTTTCTGTGTGTGTGCAAATAAGAAAAAAATCTCAGAAATGACCCAATGAGATTTCTAATTACAAACAAAGGCCAGACTTTTTAGATGGAACATTTTTTCAACCTAGATATGTACCCGCAGGAGTCAGTATACCTCTGGGTGAGGAGCTGTAGATATAGAATATAAAATAATGTCAATTTTCAAAATTCAGTCCAAATTTTTTGTCAAATACTGTATAATGAATTTGTGGACTTCTCATCTGTTTTTGAAGGAGACCATAAATAGTGCCGAGTTTAGGATTCTGAACTGTGCTAGCAAATGTTGGGTTGACCACAAAAAATTATGGAGGAATTGATCCAGTCCTAGATGCCGGAATAATGATAAAATGTTGTAAAATTGGGTGTAAAAACCTATTGGGCTCATTGCTCAATTTTGTAGTATTTTGCATTTTCTCTCTCTTCACTCCACGGGGCAACACGGTGGCTCAGTGGTTAGCACTGCTTTGCAGCACTGGAGTCCTGGGCTTGAATCCCACCTAGAGCAACATCTGTAAGGAGTTTGTATGTTCTCCCTGTGTTTGTGTGGATTTCCTCCCATTCTACAAAGACATACTGATAGGGAAAAAAGTACATTGTGAGCTCTATATGGGGCTCACAATCTACATTAAAAAAAAAAGTTTTTCCTGCAACGCTTTTCAAGGTTTCCTCTGCCGACTTTTTTTGCTTCCATTATAACTATAGGGAAATTATTTAAATTAAGCTTAATTAAAGGGGCTTTTTTTTTATTGATGATCTATAATTAGGACAGATCTACAATAAGATCAGTGCACCTCCCCTCTTCCGATCAGCTGTATGAAGGGGCCATGGTGCCTGTTTATATCACATGCTGTCTGTGATGGAATTCCAGCCTTGTCATATAGATGTGTATAGGACCAGGCTGTAGTTACATTACATGGCCACTAGGAGATGAATGACACTGTGTAAATAGAGAAGGGGTCACGGCGCTTGCACAAGCACCACGGTTCATTCAAACAGCTGATCAGTGGGGGTCCCAGGTTTTTAAGCCCCACTCATTTTTTTTTTATTGAAGATTTTTTTAGGATTCACAAAGGCGGTAATATTAACCCCTTAAGGACACAGCCCAAATGTATTTTAAGGACCAGGCCTATTTTTTCAAAATTGACATGTGTCACTTTAAATGGCAATAATTTTGAGACGCTTTAATGTACACAAGTGATTTTGGGATTATTTTCTCGTAACACATTATACTTCATGTTAGTGGTAAACACTAATCAATATTTTTGTATTTACTTATTAAAAAAATAGGAAATTTGATGGAAATTTGGAAAAAAATGCAATTTTCAAAATGTGAAATTCTCTGCTTTTCAGGCGGATAGTCATACCACCCAAATACAGTAATAAATATTATCTCCCATATCTCTGCTTTATATCGGCATCATCTTTTGATAGTATTTTAATTTATTTTGGACGTTATAAGGCTTACAAGTGTAACAGCGATTTTCCAGATTTACAAGAAATGTAACTATGTTTGTTTTTTTGTTTGTTTTACACACTTTTTTTAAAAAAAAAAAAAAAAAAACTTTTTTACATTTTTTTATTTGTGCTGCAAGCACACTAGAACCAGCGATCAGAGAGGATCGTTGGTTCTATACTAACTACAGACTGCAATACACGTGTATTGCAGTCTATAGAGGAAGCTAGCTATGCAGATGCATAGACTAGTTTCCCTCGTCCTGGCATCCAAGGGGTTAACCCTCCCCCCCATCGGAGCTCGCTCCGATGGGGGGAGGGATTAAGGAGCAGCGTGTAGCTGTAAATTACAGCTCACACAGACTCCTTATGCAGCCGGCAGCATGCTTTATAGCCGGCCAAACCCCTAGGGTGCCATGATCACTATGGATCATGGCACCTTAAGGGTTAAACAGGGGGGGTCGGTGCAATCACCGTCCCTACTGCTACAGGGGAAGCCTGGCTGTCAGATACACCCGGCCTCCCGTGGAGATCGCACGGGCTTTGCTTCTGAGCCCGTGCGATCTCCATCACGTACAGGTACGTGGGAATGCGGGAACTAACCACATTCCCTGATGTACAGGTACGTGATTTAGCGTTAAGGGGTTAATATTTATACAGGGAAAACACGGACATTATAATTATAAAGATGCATTTGGGAGAATTATTCATTAAGGGGGGGTTTATATTATATATTTTATAATTTGGGGTAGCAGCAGGATGGGAACAATGTGGGTCGGGTGCCTGGAGAAGTGAGGAGCCAAAGATGTCTGGGCTGCAATCTTTACAGAGACAAGTCACCGCTGGAAGTGTCATGGCGGTCCAGATGGAAGAGACGGAAATGTGAACAGTCAGAGACGTCACCTGTAAGGCACAAAATGTAACTGCACTGTATTCACCTAAATGTTCTGTACAGCCCTGCAGAACCTATATATACCACTATACCATATACCATATACCTATACCACTGTATGGTAAATGTATACAGTCACACGGCTGCTCATCTGTTTCCAGTTATTCCCATCTCGGCCATCAGTTGCCATAATGCATGGCATTGTGAACGTCTTATAATATTTTTCCAGGACTCTATGGCGTTACTTTATGACTACGGTATATCGTTTGGGCACTATAGGTCATTACTGATCTTTTTCTCATAAGAGGGCACAGAAGAGTGTCCACCTCACAAAAGGGGACATGTCTTCCGTCAGTAGGTTTTGGTGACATGTTCCGCCCCTTTGGATATTGTAATCTCAGCTATAGCTCAATATAAGACATAACTGCAATACCAGAAGCAGCCATCCAACAAGAGTGGCGCTGTTTCCAGACACAAAGCAGATCTTTTTATCTAATTCTGAACAACTACTACAAAGAAAATACAGAAGAGCAGATGTAATAATAACATTTGGTGGGAAGATTTTATTGTAATGGAAAAATTACATGGAATTCAAATAGTCAATTTCTCTTTAATCCAAACATTCCCGGTCCAAACTTTTACATTTTTACATTTTTCTCTTCCTCCAGCAGACTAAACATTTCACTTAGTGTTTAAGGTCTGACTTGAATATGTCACAGCCAAGTCATCTATCATAGTGAATGCTCAGGTCGGGGAGATCACGGTGCAGGAGACTCTGGTGACAAGGACAAGGTGCCTACAAGGATCTGACATTGGCCTGGTGGTGGTGATGGATTTGGGGCTTGGTGACACGGCACAGCACACCTGGAGGTTGTAGAGGTGGAAAGATAGTCTCACATATTTAGGTAGGTGTAATGGACCCTTGTCATGTCCACTAGCTTTGGTAAGATTTCACAAGGATCCACATGAGGAGGACTGTGATAAGGACGATCATGAAGTTGAGGAACAGCTCCTGAGTTGAACGCTCCATTCTTCAGAAGGTTCAAGGCGTTGACCTGTGGATTTTGGCAACCTTAACCTTGGGATGACCACAACTGTCAATGATGAGCTTGTCCTGCAAACATAAGCAGAGATCTGTATCAGTGTCCATAATAATCAGAGGTTATAGCCATGTTACAATGACTGTGTGGTAGGAAACTAATACACACAGTGATGTCACAGTACAGGGATAATACACACAGTGATGTCACAGTACAGGATAATACACACAGTGATGTCACAGTACAGGGATAATACACACAGTGATGTCACAGTACAGAGAGAATACACACAGTGATGTCACAGTACAGGGATAATACACACAGTGATGTCACAGTACAGGGATAATACACACAGTGATGTCACAGTACAGGGATAATACACACAGTCAGGGTCGGACTGGGGTGCCTAGGGCCCACCAGTGGGATTATTTCCAGGGGCCAACCCTACTGCCATATGTAATATCGCCCGTCCAGTTTTTGCCATTATACACGTTTAAAGTGCAATTTCACGCACAATACAGTGTGCAAAACAGCTATGGCTACACTACTACTTCCTTCATGCAACCAAAGATCGCAGTGTCCCTTTGGGACTCTTTCACATTAGTGAATGGAGTCGCATTGGGTCCCTCAGGTTGTAATGTGACTCCATTCACTAACATGAGTGAAAGAATCACAGGGCGACATCTTTGGTTGTATGACAGAAGTTATAGTGTAGCCATAGCCTTATGCTAGGTTCACAACAGCGGCAAGCTCTCCGTCATACAGGTCCACCATGGGACCAGAATGACGGAGAGGTGGACTATTAAAATGGCGGTTACACACAGACAGTGGCAGACCTCATTAACATAATGAGGTCCGCCAGGTGTCAGCCATTTTCAGGCATTGTCAGGCAGATAAGGGTATGTTCACACATCAGTATGCCATCCGTCCGTTTGAATTCAGTTTGACACTTCAAAACGGACTGATGCACATACTGATTGTATACTGACACCTTTTTATGCTGATAGCAAACGCTCTCCGACCCCTAGAGGACAGATAAGGGAATTAAAAGTAGCAATTGTAACCAGAGTAGAGATCAGTATGTGTATCAGTCCGTTTTGAAGTGTCAAACTGAATTCAAACGGACGGACGGCACACTGATGTGTGAACATACCCTAAGTCCTCAGCGTTTCTGAAACTTGGATATTGTTATGCTGGAGCTCTAGAAAAGGGCACCAGCATAACAATAGAGTGGGACATCATCTATGGGGTGGGTGGACTACAACTCTCAACAGTTCCAGGGCATCTGGAGCTGCTGGGAGTTGTAGTAATTGAAAGATTTGGGGGCATCTTTCGATTGTCCACCTCAGACAGCGGGGGGATTGGGGGTGCTAGCAGTACCATTACAATAAATCACAACATTACAATAAATACAATGCAGTAATATTTTGTGCAGTAATACTCACAGGAGACGTCTTCCCACATTTCCCGTCTCTTCCCTTTGGACCGCCATGACCACTTCTTCCAGCTGTGACTTGACTCTGTAAAGTTTGAAACACAGACACGTCTGACTCCTCACTTCTCCACACATCCAGATCATATATATATATATATATATATATATATATATATATATATATATATATATATATATATATATATCTCACAGCAGCCCCTGCAGCCTATATTATGCCCCACGGTGGCACAATAGACTGTGGGGCATAATAGAGGTTGCAGGGGGGCCACTGTAGGGCATAATAGAGGTTACAGGGGCCACAGTGGACCTTTCAAGCTCTATTATGCCCCACAGTTGCACACCCATGAACTATTATTATACTCGGGGGTCTTTTCAGACCCTGAGTATACTAATCGGAGCCCCAGGGGAGGTGAGAGAACATAATAAACACTGTTACTCACCTCGCCGGGATCTGATTTTACTCCTAGTAGGCTTTGGGCCTATATGGTAATGTGTCAGACGTCACGTGGCCTGGGATATTACCATATAGGCCCAAAGCCTGAGCTAGCAGTAACATATAGGCCCAAAGCCTGTGGTAGCAGTAACAGCCTGTTACCATACAGGCCCAAAGCCTGTGCTCGCAGTAACAGGTTATTACTACTACCACAGGCTTCAGGCCTATATGTTACTGCTAGAACAGGCTTCGGGCCTATATGGTAATATTCCAGACCACGTGACGTCTGGGCATTAACATATAGCCCCGAAGCCAGCTAGGAGTAACACCGGATCCCGGAGAGGTGAGTAACAGTGTTTATTATGTTCTCTCATCTCCCCTGGGGCCCCGATTATTATACTCGGGGGTCTGAAAAGACCCCTGAGTATAATATTAGCGGCAGTGGGATCGCGGCCTGGCCCGGGCCTATTCACTACCGCCCGGCGCGGCCTAAAGTACAAGGGGAAGCGGGGGCGGCAGTGAGCAGGTCCGGGTTGGTAAATAGGCCGCTGCCTGCTGGTAGATACTCCAGCAGGCAGCGGCCTATTATAAAACAAAAAAAAAAGTTATTATACTTACCGACCGACCGCGCGCTGCTGCTGCTCCCGCTGCTGCCGCATCCTCTTCTGTCAGACGTCTGTGTATCAGCGTAGGCGACGTGATGACGCCGCCTACGCTGATACGTAGATGGCTGAACAAGCGCAAGGAGATCGGTAGCTCTCCTTGCGCTGGTTCTTTGGATTAGGGGAGGGGCCCTAAGCGCCTCCCCTAATCCTCCTCTGACATGGGCAGGGGCCCGATTGAAATCATTTTAGCATAGGCAGGGGCCCGATCATCAATGGGGTGGTTAGGGGCCCGATCGGGCCCCTGCCTATGCTAAAATGATTAGTAGTATAGTCCGGGCCCGGGGGCCCACCGGGGGATCCCCCGGTGCTCCGGCGGGCCAGTCCGACCCTGCACACAGTGATGTCACAGTACAGGGATAATACACACAGTGATGTCACAGTACAGGGATAATATACACAGTGATGTCACAGTACAGGGATAATACACACAGTGATGTCACAGTACAGAGATAATACACACAGTGATGTCACAGTACAGGGATAATACACACAGTGATGTCACAGTACAGGGATAATACACACAGTGATGTCACAGTACAGGGATAATACACACAGTGATGTCACAGTACAGGGATAATACACACAGTGATGTCACAGTACAGGGATAATATACACAGTGATGTCACAGTACAGGGATAATACACACAGTGATGTCACAGTACAGGGATAATACACACAGTGATGTCACAGTACAGAGATAATACACACAGTGATGTCACAGTACAGAGATAATACACACAGTGATGTCATAGTACAGAGATAATACACACAGTGATGTCACAGTACAGGGATAATACACACAGTGATGTCACAGTACAGGGATAATACACACAGTGATGTCACAGTACAGGGATAATACACACAGTGATGTCACAGTACAGAGATAATACACACAGTGATGTCACAGTACAGGGATAATACACACAGTGATGTCACGGTACAGAGATAATACACACAGTGATGTCACGGTACAGAGATAATACACACAGTGATGTCACAGTACAGAGATAATACACACAGTGATGTCACAGTACAGAGATAATACACACAGTGATGTCACAGTACAGAGATAATACACACAGTGATGTCACGGTACAGAGATAATACACACAGTGATGTCACAGTACAGAGATAATAGACACAGTGATGTCACAGTACAGAGATAATACACACAGTGATGTCATAGTACAGAGATAATACACACAGTGATGTCACAGTACAGGGATAATACACACAGTGATGTCACAGTACAGGATAATACACACAGTGATGTCACAGTACAGGATAATACACACAGTGATGTCACGGTACAGAGATAATACACACAGTGATGTCACAGTACAGGGATAATACACACAGTGATGTCACAGTACAGGGATAATACACACAGTGATGCCACAGTACAGGGATAATACACACAGTGATGTCACAGTACAGGATAATACACACAGTGATGTCACAGTACAGGATAATACACACAGTGATGTCACAGTACAGAGATAATACACACAGTGATGTCATAGAACAAGGATACAAAATACAGTGGTGTTACAATATGGGGTTATTGACCATAGTGACAGTACATGAATAAGCCACATAGTGACAGTCTATAATGTATCAAAACCAAATTTAAAACCCAGCAAGAACATCATGATGAAGAATCAGGCTGAGGCCCAACGTTGCGGAAACGATAGTTTTTTAATACAGATTTTGCTGAGTTCTTTGGAGTGGATTTAGCAGAAGGGAGATGTCTAAGAACTTCCTTTATAGTTTCTATTCCTTTTCAAGCTAATCCATGTCTAATAAAAATCTATCCAAATGAAAAAATCACTTCAGTCTCCCATGTTCCTATTCTTCAAGTATCCAAAAGAGGTCTCATCCCCTGTATTTTCTTACATTGTTCAACTTCTGGCAAAACCAGGACCATGTGCTATTGGGGCATATGAATGTCATAGCAGAGAAACTAAAGTCACTTCCAAGTGGAGTTGTCTTCTGTTGGACCTCTGGGGCCTATTATTGTATTATAGCCTGGACCCCCCATTGGTGTTGTGTTGGGCCCTCTACTCCCAATACACAAGAGCTATTACAGTATACAGAGCATTGATGTCAGGGGTGTTACAGGGTTGTATTCTTCCATGTGTCCAGTCAATATCAAGTAAAATTGGGTTTGACCTCTTGTTGTGTTGTGTTCCTTGGTCATGACAGCAGTGACAACACCTATTAAGATGGACGGTGGTGGATGGTTTTAGTCCTTCACTCAGCACCAGACAGACGATTCTTCCTTCTGACACAGTGTGGACAGATCATCTTCTGATATGTAGCAGCTGCTCAACATATCAACAAGAGTCCGTGAAAAAATTCCCTGGAGATCCGGTTACTTTGTATCAAGTCAACATGTTCCAAATCTAATCCGATAAATGAACATTAATGCATAGGAGTCCGGCCGAGGACTAAACCTTTATATAACCCCTGCGATAGTGTAAAAATCCTTCTATGACCAATATATGGGACTCTGTAAACATTGGTAGAGATCCATTACATTGTAAACCAAGTCTGATCGGGATAGCGGAAGACATTGCTAAGGGTGTAAGATATCTTAAAGATAACAGATTAACAGCAGATACGTTGTAAAGCTGGCAGGAGACACAAAATAGCTGTCGGCCTCCTCCTTGACCCAAGCGGCTCAACGTGAAGATAAGCAGCTGCCAGATCCCACCACCAGTCAATTGGGACCTAGTTGAGCAGGCATGTTATATCTATGGTGGGAGAATCGGTCACCAGAGAACCTGACCTGGCCAAATGGAAATGTATATTGTTATTTTAAGGGCTTTTCCCACTAGCAACTCAAGACAAGTGTCAGATTGCTGAGGATCAGAGCAATGGAACCCCAATTGATCATGAGAACAAGGGTCTTCAATTTTCACTCTGGCTACCAAGTCTAATAATAGAGTGACACTTGCCAATTCTTTAGGGGTTTTTTTGCAGCAGTTAGCTCATTTTTAGACAGATAACACCTCTATAGATAACACCACTGGCCCATCACTACATCAACTACTGACTATAGATGATGTCACAGCTTGTCTCCCTCCCTGCACAGAGTATGTCTCGAAAACTCTCCCATAGACAGCAATGACTTGGCACCAGACTTTGTTGCCTATGGCCATGAGACTGCTGTAAAGGAGATCACTAAATGCTGTTAAAAGAGTAGAGATGGCCGCTCCATAATCATGTACAGAAAACTGAATAAAAAAATATATTCCTAAAAAAGGGTCCTATATGCAGAAGTCCCTGACCATGTGAGCGAGAGACGTACTGGAATATACACTGACTGTGATATGTGTAGAGCCGGTGTGTAGTATACAAGAGTATACAACGGTAGTCTCGGCAATAAAAATATATATATAAGGTAACAGTATTTTCAGGAAAGTGTGAGTGGTCACACAGTCACTTTTTTTTTTGCACAGAACCTTGATTTATCCAAAAAAAAAACCTTTTTATGCCGTGTACGCCAGTTTTCATAATAATTCTGTGTGAACATGGCCTGATCTATGTATATCCTTTTCCCGAAGAGCTGAAGTAGTAACCCCTCGTTCACATCTGCATTGGTATTCCGTCCGGGGGAGTCCGCATGGGGACCCCCAAACAGAATACCAAATGCATTTGCGAGTGCTGTGCAGTAAAAACACACAGACCCCATAGACTATAATGGGGTCCGTGTGCTTGCCACGCGCTGCCCACACAAATCATGTGGATAGGAGAGTAGATTGTGAACTACTTTCCTGTCCGCATGTTCCCTGCGGAGATCTGGCGGCAAGTACACGGACCCCATTATAGTCTATGGGGTCCGTGTGTTTTACTGCACAGCGCTTGCAAATGTGTTTGGTATTCCGTTCGGGAGGGGGTCTGAACAGATTACCAACGTAGATGTGAACGAGGGGTAAGGACAGAGACACCAAATGCTAGTGGAGAAGAATTCGCTGTCCTCTTGGGCAGCCGGCCTATATAAATAGTGAATAGCGGGGCATGTCTGTGCGGTAATCCCTTACAGATAATGGAAAGGGCACCAGTAATAATATACCATAGTATACAATCTAATCTCACGTCACCGGAGCCGTACACAGACTAAGAAGGCATCTTTCACTTTGAGGTGTTAAAGCTCTCTAGAGCAGACGGGCACCATTTAGCTTCAATGGACATTTGGGGGGCTTCTACAAACTGCATGGGCACTAGAAATACCAATTGCCTAAATGGCTCAGTTCTCATAGGTTCGATAACGCGTAAACCCCTTTGTTAAATCCAAGCACCATGGGAATGTACAAATTGGGTTTTTGTGCAAAAAAGTGTGAATTTTGTTTGTGCCACCCTTACTGTTTTCCCAAAAAGGAAGATAGATTTCCCTCCAGGCTCAAGGCCTAGCCGTGGGGGCGCCACATTTATGAGGCACCCCCTTCATCGGCTCCAGCCTTACAAATGTCCCACCTATAAGGCCGGGTTCACACGGAGTATTTTGGCTCGTGATTTGGTACGTAGACACCGCGGGATCTTTTGCGGGCTGTATATGCTCCCATTGTTTTCAATGGGAGCTGGTACCGTATATGCGGCGCTATTTTGCGGCCGTGATTTTGCAGCGGCCAATAGCGCCGCGTATACGGTACCGGCTCCCATTGAAATCAATGGGAGCGTATACAGCCCGCAAAAGATCCTGCGGCGTCTACGTACCAAATCACAAGCCAAATTACTCCGTGTGAACCCGGCCTAAATGTTACTAGTACTAGTTATATTATTGCATGTGTATAAGGTTTAGGACCATGTTCATACAGTGCAGTTGTGGCTTTTTCTTCTGTTACAAAAATATACACAAGTCAAGACGGAGGAGAGCAACGGACATTCACAACAGTAGTGTGAACATCTCCTAACAGCCCCTTTGTGATAAATCTGGCCCATTTTCAGACTATGTGGTGTTTCCTTAAAAAATATCAATAAATCTGCCCCAATGTCTGTACATGGGAAGAATATGCAAATCTGACTTCCATGATGTAATTAGGATGTCAGTGCCGGAAGTCAGATTTGCATATTCTTCCCATGTTCCTTTGCACAGTGGAGCGCTCATGACTTAATAAGACTCCACACACCTTAATGGTGGTTCTCTCCTTATGGAGTGACGATATCCCCTCAACCAATGTCTGTAGTCATACTGGGCTAAAAGTAAAGTAGGACCCCGGATAAAGAAAATAGTAATTCCATGAAGTGCTCGTGTAATACCGCCATATAGTGCCCAAATACTACACACTATAATAGCCCCATAAAACACCCCCCTATTACTGCAATGCTCATTCAGTCAGCACGTCACTGCGACTATACAGATATGATATATCTATTACATATTGTCACTGAGCCAGACATTACGCTTTTATTGTATATACACTGCATTTTTCTACCGCTAAACGTTGTAGCTGGCTGCCAAGAAGCCGTACAAGAGCGATCCTGTATACTCTAGTATATAGTAACAGTAGTGATCATTACACAGACAGATTTATACACAGGCTACATAGTTTCTGTATTAGCTCTGTTATACGTTACTATACTGTCATACGGTTTATATTATATACAATATGACTGTTATACTGTATCTATGTGTAGCCTGCAGCGGCTACAGATAAGGGTTCTCCGTACCTACAGTAAGGACATGAGAAGTGAAGGAATATTGTGCTATGAGTTACCATATATAGTCTAGAGAGCGGCTCCGGGCTCACGTTAGTATCGAGCAGATGTGCCCATAATTGGGGATGTGAAATACATTTTATGTCATTTCTGAACCACATCCGGACTTTGCCAAGAATCGATGGAGCCACAACAAACAGGTCTATACTCCGAATAGTTGTGTAAGAACATGGAGGAGGGTTTCCTCCAAGGCACCAAAGTATCATTTCCATCATAAATCTCTTCTTGTCACCAGCAGGGAATACGGCTTTTGGGATCCCCGCCGAGCTGGGAACTGCAACACAAGTAAATCCCTACACAAGTGCAGTGGGGTCAGTGGGGAACCCAAAACGGAACCTGAATCCTACAACCACAACTTTCCATTATGGGATACTGTACCTCCATAAAGGGGTATTCTAGTTATTTCGAGTTACCCCCCTATCCACAGGGATAACTGTCTGACTGGTCATACCCCCGCCTAGTAATAGGGTACTTCTTCAACTCAGACGGTTATCCAGCCGTACGGGCACTGCCGTCCAAAGAGTCAGGGTACGGCGCCACAGCCAAAAGCGACGCAAGATACGGCGGCGGCAACACATCGCGGTTCTTGCCGCAGCTCTTTAAACAGAACGTTAGCAGAGTTTTCCTCCGCGGACTTTCTGTTACAATTATATCTATGGGGAAACCGCCGGTATTTCCGTAGATATAATGGACATGCTGAGATTTACATAACCGCGCTGGTTTTGGAAACTGCAGCGTGTTGCACCATGGTTTTTACCAAGTGGGCATGGGATTCACTAGAATCCCATCCACTTTGCAGTTACTGCGGCGGAAACAAATCGCGGCATTTGTTACTGTAAAATGCCGCGATTTTTCCTGCGATGGAAACAAATCGCAGCATTTCCATCCCATGGGGCCCCATCCTTAAAGGGGTTGTGCCATTAAAGACAATTATCTGCTATTCACAGGATAAGGGATAAGTATCCGATCACTGTTGGATCGATCTCTGGGTCACTCAGTGTTCAGAAGAATGGGATTCTGAAGGTCCCCCTAAAGCCTCCTTGTGAATGGAGCGCCAGTAGACATGTGTGATCGGTGCTCCATACACTTCTAAGGGGCTGCAAACACTGTTGGGGATTACAGGCACACTGGTCACACAAGTGCACTGGCGCTGCATTTACAAGGAGGCTTCAGAAAGACTTTCGTTCCCCTGTTTTCCTGATCAATGGAGGACCCAGCAGTCAGACCACCAGCCATCGGACAGTGTCCTTAACAGCACAACCCCTTTAAACTACACAATTAACTTTACAATGTATATATACATATATATATATATATTTGTGTGCACTAGTACTTATGCACTGCTTTTCTATATCAGTGCAGGTTCACGCTATCTGTAAGCAACAAGACATTAGCTAGAGCCGATCTGTCTATAACCACAGGAATCCTTTGTGCATCACAAACTCACAATGAACACTGCACGTTGTTCTGTTTCCCCTGTATATTGGCCCGTGCGCCCCTCGGCAGCCATAACACAACAGCGGTATGCTAATTGTCTTCCTATAAAATCCGCTCCGTTGTTTGCCTGCGGTAGGTGCAGCGGATTGTTGAATGGCTGCCAAGCACCGACAAGGAGATCTTCATTGCAAACACCATGTTATAACTTATATAGCAAATCTACATAAAAATTCAAGTAACTTATTAAATACATGACATTACTTACAACGTACTGAACCTGAATGACTCCCTGTATTATACTGCACACCGCCATTCTGCTGGTTGTCAGTGCACACACCACTAATAGTTTAGGGTCAAATAGAACACAAAAACCAACACAAAAACAGCCCAAATAAGTCCTAAAACTAAAGCCCAGAAAATTATCAGGGCTTAGATTCACTTCATTCTAGTGGAATCCTGAAATAATTCCAACTAGATGATTCTTTTCATAGATTCTCCCGGCTCCTAAATATATGACGTCCCGCTTGGCTCCAGCGACCATGTCCAGTTCCCATGAGAAACTTAGCCACTCTGCATGAGGTTCTGGCCATAATAAGCAGCTGTCACTGTGAGAATTGTCTTTATATAAGAGCCGGCTCTAGTCATCCATCTCTTTTCGGAGAAGAAAACCAATATGGCCACTCTTCTAGTTGTCGTTGTGCTACATTTGTCACTTATAGCCCTGTATCTAAACACGCCTCAGCTATAGCCCTGCAAAGCCATAAGCAGCTCATTTCGTAGGTTTGCCATGATTTTGGCGCAGGGGATGTAAAATTCTTTGTAGTTTTCCACCCAAGAGTCTAGAAGAACCGGGTGACAATCTCACATCTCCCATAACTGGACACTTTGGAAGTTTCCCACCTGACTGCTGTGGGTATGGTAAGGGTGGGCTTGTTGTATATAGCGTGGGATCATATTTGTCCCATCTACTTAAGAGTATTGCTATCTTACACTAGGTTCACACTAGGGGTCCACTGGGGGAACCGGTTACATGGACTATAATGGACAGATTACAATGGGGTCCACCGGGTGACTTGTCATTTTAAAGCTGATTTTCGTGAGTCTTCAATGCAGACCCCAACGCAGATGTAAACCCAACGTTAGACAGATGTAGGTCCCATTTAGAATGAGTGGTGAGACAGCTACAAACACGCACAGGTGGCCAGGGGGGCAAAAAGGGGCCAGGGGGGCAAAAAGACCCTCATCTAGAAGATATTAATGGCCTAATCTGTGGATATGCGGGGAAAAAAAAACAAATATGTTTTCATTGGTGGAAAAAGGCAAACTCTTGCTCCAGCACCATCTTTTGGAAGGTTCGTTTCAAGGAGACGACCTGGGATTAAAGCCAAACCAGAATATTTCCTCCAAAATTACAAAAACTTCACTGTAGAGAAACATTTTGGGATTATTGCCCCTCATCAGTGTAGTGCGGGTACTGGTTGGCTTGGTGAGAGGTCAGGTGGGGATAATGTTTGGAGGAAGAATAGATGTAGCCCTCTTTAACTTAACGTGATATCTCAAAACAAAAGCCATAGACAACCATTGAAAAAGTCAAGTTAAAGATGGCTGCAGCTGTTTATTTAACTCACTAGGTGAGACAGATTACTTCGCTTCTTGAAAGTCCGGTATTGATCTAAAGGGAGCTATCTTGTTAAAAGGTGGTCCTTAAAAAACAGTTTTCCTTTTTCCATCAAGGCACTTACAGATTCGCAGAAACGTGGAGTCAGTGTATCCCAGAACATGGACACACGTGTGACTTCTGGTCCTACAACAGTACGATTGAGACTGATACCCCCTTTGGTCTCCCCAGATTCTCTAGTCATAAAAATGCCCAAGGGGATTCTTCAATGTGTCAGAAAAGAAGTCAACTCAAAGTTGAGACGACTTAGAGACCCTGATGTTTTAGGGAACCACATACTCTTACAGGCGGTCGCCATGTTTTATATTATAGAGCCATCGTACCCCATATAAGAAAACAGAGGCTGATATACATAGACGGATTCCATCATGTTGGCCTCCATTCTCATATTCGCATGAGGTCGGGCTTTGTAATAACAATTCATCTGCTGCCAATATGTCTACTAGAAGAATCAGACACCAAGGTTATAAGACATGGAACAGATTTTTGTGGCTTGGGATGTATTGGACACCTACACATATGTATACATGTATGAAATCTCTGAAGAATACCACCCAAAACTGCAGTAAGAAATGGGTAGAGGTGCGGTCCTCTCAAACAAGAGGACGATATACACAAAAGGTCTGGTTTAGAAGGCAGATGGTCTTCTCAAAGAGGGTTTTTTTGGTGAGGTTTCACTGTATGTAGTGTCGGAGGTTCCTTGGGCCCATCGGATAAAATGATTTTGGGGGTCTACTCTTCAACAACCCCTAGACTATGGTATTCTTCAAATATGGGTGCCTTCAGCTGGACCATGATTGGGTTAAATTAGGGCCCACCGATCCACGGCCCAACAGGGATCCTCTGGTGTTTTGGTGGGCCATTAAACCACTGACTGTATATATACAGGAGCCAGTACAAGTCATGCCCGAAAAAATATAAATTCACGCTGGATTATAATTTTGGAAATTATCAACATGGGATATCATATGCCAGTCTTGATAATACATCCACTGGGGGAGGACTCGTCTAGGTCATGTTGAGCCATCAGGCCATGAGCAATATACTTCATTTCTTTTGTTGTTCAATAAAGTACTGTGCAGATGTTTTAGGCAGGTAGATACTACATGGTAAAACTGCCTTCAGAAATAGAAGTGCTAATTAGGGTTGAGTGATCGGGATTGGGAAAGATCAGATCCCGATCGGCGATCGAGCAAATTTCACGATCAGGATCGGCTGGAAAATGATCGGAAATGGGATTTTGAAATCTCAAGATCGGCTCAATTCTAAAAGTGACTTTTCCTTTAGAGAAGTATTGACTAGGGATCGGGATCGAGCAAATTTCACCATTGGAAAATGATCAGATTTTAAAATCGATCCTGAAATCTCAAGATCGGTTCAACCCTAGTGCTAATAACTTATTTTTGTCAATTGACTAAATCTATCTCAATTTTTGGGAAAGAGGATTCCTGGAAGTGATGATACGGCCTCCACAGAGCCTTGGGCTCAACATCATCCAGTCTGTCTGGGATGACATGAAGAGACAGACGGATTGGAGCAAGCCTACATCCACAGAGGATCTGTGCTTAGGTCTCCAAGACGTTTAGAACAACCCAAATTCCTACAAAAACCATACAAGTGCACTGAGAAGAATTGATGGAAGGCAAAAGGCAAAGGTCACACCAAATATTGATGGATTTCCATTTCTCCAGTAACACTTCTATTTTCTAAAGCATTTGCCTAAAACTTCCTCAATAAAGAGACAACATCGGCAGCAAAACATTTAGAAATGTCATTACAACTACTACCGACATCCCGTGAAAAATCCAAAAATTTCTTACTTAAATCCTTACTCGATGAAGATTCCTATTCCAAGTTCGGAAAAAATGGAATGTCACCCAAAGCCCAGCACACGAATCCCATAGGATCAATCTTAAAAGTTTTCCCCTGTTCCTTAGTTTGCTATTCCATCACCAGTTTATAAACTGCAATACGAACCATAGACCAAGAAAGAAGAGAGGAAATCCCAAAAACTACAAAACCAGGAGACAGAAGACGTGTGTATTACCTGCAGCCCAACTCCTGGAGTGCTGGAGAGATGATCTATTCCTTATTGTTCCTTCCAGGGATTCTGCTCTGCGTCCTCTGGAATTCTAATCCCAGTGTTAGGACTGAAATAGTGGGAGGGAGGAGTTCTGTATAGTGAATTGGACGTGACGTCACCCAATATTGAGAAATATGAATAGGAGAAGGTGTGCGGGCTCACAGCCGAAGTGGAAACCATTTACCAGTCATCACTCATTTTACAATCCATGGACCGGGACCTGACTATTTTTACTTTTCGGCTATGCAGCTGTCATCCCTCCTCTCAATGCTATATATCATCAGGCCAGTTGTGTTGGTAATAAAGTTGTATTAGCCGCATATGATCGAACAACTTATATTTCTCCTGTCCCATTAACTCACTTATTAAGTGAGCTGGAGGGATTTGAGACCCTTGTTTGCAATACAGAGGTTGGAATCCAAATAGCTAATGTTCACAGTATTGGGGGAAAAAAGCTCAGTTGCAGTACCAGTCACAGTCTATGGACAAGAGAGGCACTGTTTCTTAAAAGAAAAAAGCTTATCCTTCCTTTCTAATCACATACTATTCCTTTAACTACTTGGACTTCCCAATAACTCTATATCTCGCGGGGGAGGCCGTTTACCTCTGCAAGGATGGACCTGTAGGGAGTGACTGTCTGTGATAGCCAATCCCCCAGAGAGAAGGCAGGGATGATTTATGAAGCCAAATTCAGACAACGTAAAACGTCCATCTTGCGTCTGAGAGGCATACTTTTACAAAGTATGCAAAAGTAAAACTGAGCAAGAAATATTCTTTCTCCTCTTATCAGATTGCTTTACTATTTCCTGCTTTTAACATAGAAGTCTATGGAGAGGGGGAGAGGAAGGAGGAGACTGCTGGAAAAGAAACACACATTGCAGCTTCTGAGCTCTGCTACACTTTACAAGATAGCACTTTAGCTCTACTATACATAGTCAGATAATGCTTATCATTTTCATAGTGAGCTGGTAACAGACTCCTCCCCCCCCCCTCCTTTCTCCATAGACTTCTGTGTGTGAGGCTGACTAGAGATACTGGTGCTATTAGATATAAGAAGGCAGGGAAGGAGGCTGAAAGATCATTCTATAATAATATAGACTACATCATTTCTTATATTCCACTTGTAGATCTTCTAGTTGGGTTACAGTTGTCTCTGCACATTTAGGCATGAAGCATTCCCGTGGCATCTATAAGAGCCATATTTATTGATCGTACCGCCAGCTGGTGAGAGGTGATTCATCAGTTCAGATTATTTTTGGAACCTTTCTAGTGCTCCTGAGTCTGGTGACTGTACTCCATGCCGCTGCCGGTGAGGCTTGGCACTGAGATTGGTGCACAGTCTTCTGCAGCTGCTCGGCCAGAGATGTCCAAGCCGTATAAGAGCTGAAAACCTGCTCACGTTGCTTCAGAAACCTAACCTAACTTTTCAGCTAAACACATTTTTACCCACTTTCCACTGCTGACTAGGCCCAGAGAGTCTCAAGCCGCGGTATCCCGGGCAAGATCGAGCAGGACGCTTATTTTTTTCTGCATCCTACTGCAATATCTGCCTCACATTGAAAACAATGGGCGGAATGTGCCACAGATCTGAAAGCAGAATCCGCCCACAAATCAGCGCCAAAATCCTCCATGCGAGTGGACCCTAACACTCCACAGTGTTGTTTCTGTGGAAGTTTTTTACTTAGCTGTGCTGAGCAGTATCAATGTGAATAAAGATAGAAAACTTACAGTAAGCTGCAGCAGCACTTTTGTGTGTGTTTCTGCTTCTCTCTCGCCTGGTTCCATGCCTTCCTTCCCCTACCCATAGACTTCATGGGCTACAGTATTTCTATTCAGAAGGTAGATTTGAGCAGAGACTATAGTACTTTAAGGTAAGCTCTCTTGTAGGAAATTGAGCATGGGAATTTCTGCTTCAGGAATTTGAAACAGAATTTTTCTACTTGTCAAAAACAGATCAGGATTTTGACGCTGAATTTGAAGCAGAATTTGGAGAAGAGTGTCACTGTATTTTGCCTATTGGCCAAGACCAAATTCCAACTCCTGACTTAAATTCTATATCCACTTCTGTGCCGATACTAAGGGCATATTTTTATGGTGCTGAATCCACCTCAGAATCCACGTGGAAAAAAAGTCTCCCATTGACTTCAATGGGTTCCTTTGTCCAGTCCTGCTCCTCCAATCAGCAGCCTCAGTGAAGGACAAGGGACGTGACTACCTGTGATGTTCCCGGGTCCTTTCCTTAGGCTGCTGATTGGCCGCAGCAATCACATGACAGAGCAGTAGGACCGGACCGTGCTGGAAGGCACCAGATCAGCGGGCACTGGTGATTTTTTTTTTTTAACCCTGCCCAGCCCAATACAAAAACTTTTTGAAGTCCCACATAGCGTCCCGCAGCAGAAAAACTGTGGCAGCAACACACCGTGCTTTTCACAGAGGAAACATCTGCTTCCATTATACCTAGATCGATACCGTTGATATAATTGACACGACATGCTACACAATAATTTTGGAAATCGCAGTGTGTCCGCAGCGTGGTCTGCCTGCAGTGTAGGCATGGTATCCACTATACAGTCACTGTCACATTGCAGACACGCAGCTTTTTTTGTTGCAGATTTTGTTGCGTTTTTTTGAGCCAAAACCAAGAATGGCAACAAAAGGAACCAGAAATATAAAGGAAGTTCTTGTACTTCTGCCTTCTGCTCAATCCACTCCTGGCTTTGGCTAAAAAAAAAAACACTACAAAATCTGAAACAAAAAAAGCTGCGTTTCCGCAACGTGGGGCTTTAGCCTAAAACACCGCTTTTTTTTTTTTACACCTTGTGGGGCCTTGGCCTTATACAGCTTTAGGCCTGTTGCAGACGACCGTAGTGTGGATCATTGTGCTATCCATGTATTTCCCAGATAGCACACTGACCCATTCTTTTCTATGGGCCCGTACACACAACCATGATTTTCTCAGTCCCATGTGCGGGCTGACCGTCTGGGCTGCAAAATATAGAACAAGTTCTATTCCTGTCCCACTTTTTGGCCCTTGCTTCCCTGGCTCCTATTCATTTAATGAAATGGGCCGCAGAAGCATGACCCGTGCACGGGCTGCACACGGAAGACATCTGCATGTCCATCGTGTGCCGTCCGTTCTTTCAGTTCACGGTCATCTGCAACCAGCCTAAGGCCCCACATTGCGATAACGCAACTTTTTTTGTTGCAGATTTTGCTGCTGTTTTTTGAACCAAAGCAGAGAGTGGCTACAAAAGAAATGGAAAATATATAAAAAGTTCTCAAAAAAGCAGCAAAATCTGCAACAAAAAAGCTGCATTTCCGCAATATGGGGCCTCAGCCTCAACCTAATTTCCCAGAACATGTATAAAAGCATACTATGGATACACAGTACATGTGCTGCCGTGTGATGCCAAGATTATTTATTTGGGAGAACATCCATATAAGTAGAGGCACACGGAGGTACAGTATGTTACAGGGCAGTGACAGCGAACCTTTTAGAGATTGAGTGCCCAAACTGCAACCCAAAACCACTAAATTATTGCAAAGTGTCAACACAGAAATTTAACCTTAAAACTGTGCAGATCCACAACTGAGGACAGTTACGGACCCACAAAGGTCGTGTGAATGGGGTTATACAGAGCTTTCAATGATACCTTCAACTTTGTACTGAAAGGTAAAGGTCTCTGCATTTGGTGCTTTTGAACAATTACTGTTCACTACTTACATTGCACAGAATCTGTTTTATAGTGACCGTGCAATGTTATTACAGCCTGTACGAATATCACGTCTGCTATAAAACATATACTGTGTGATATAAATAGTGAAGGATCCCCACACAGTACAATCTGTCCCGCAGTGGCCCCCACACAGTATAATATGCTCCACAGTGTCCCCACACAGTTTTATATGCTGTACAGTACATCCCCATACAATATTACATGCTCCACAGTACACCCTACACACATACACAGTATTATATGCTCCACAGTAGCACCCCACACAGTATTATATGCTGTACAGTACACCCCCATAGAATATTACATGCTCCACAGTACAACCTACACACATACACAGTACAATCTGTCCCACAGTGGCCCCCACACAGGGGTGAACCATTTGTTTCTGGCGGTAAACAAAAGAAACGGAAAGAAAATGCTACCAATAATCATAAAATTTATTATTTATTAATTACAAAAGACAAGGGACAACATATTAAAAAGTGACAGGACATATTCTACCAACAGGTAGGTATGAGGGCAGGTTCAGTAAGTAAAGGGTTTGTATATATATCAAACAATGGGTTAAATGCTCCAATGCATCTGAAAAAGTTAGGCAAAGTAAAAAATAATTAGATAATCCCTAACATATGTCATAAAGTGACAAATTCATGGCTAGTGCAAAAAGGGACAATCCAATTTGTATAGAATATGTCAGATATCAGATGTATCCACAGTCATATCTATATACTCATAGCTGGCTAGTCCAGCCAGCAAGGGTGGAATAGTCACAAAGCAAATGCATATGGTCAATCAAAACACCAGTAAGGGATAGACTGCATGGAGCAGGAAACATAATAGCTGAAAAGTTTTTCTACATACCCATAGATACAGCATGCATGTATGCTGACCAGCACACACACCAGGCCCCCACGCACGTTTCGGCTACAAAGCCTTCTTCCGGGGGATGCCATTTGTTTCTGGCACCTGAAGCAGACGTCAGAAAGCCGCCCCCCCCCCCCCCAAGGAAAGGGCGGAGCCGAGCAGAAGGGGGCCGGACAGTCCGAGCGGAGTGGATGGGACCTAGTGGAGGGGCGTGGCCTAGCGGAGCAGGCGTCTTAACAGGCAGAGAGCAGGCATGGAGAAGACCTGCTCTCTGCCTGAGCGTGGAGCGCTGCTCCAGTGGCCTCCCCAATCCACCGCTCAGTGACGGTAACCCTAAGCCAGTCCAGGACAGCTTGTCCTGGACTGGCTTAGGTCAGCAAAAATTCCGCCTTCCCTGGGGCCCTGGCACAGCGCCGCCCGAAGCGGTCGCTTCAGGTCGCCTCATGGGAGGTGCGGCACTGCCCCCACACAGTATTATATGCTCCACAGTAGCACCCCACACAGTATTATATGCTCCACAGTAGTACCCCACACAGTATTATATGCTGTACAGTACACTCCCATACAATATTACATGCTCCACAGTACACCCAACACACATACACAGTATTATATGCTCCACTGTAGCCCCCCTACACACACACACACACATAGTATTATACTTACCTGAAGTCCCAAGAAGAGCAGCTGAGTATCTTCCTTCTTCTGACTACAGATGCTGATGACTTACATCATCGCCAGCATTTCCATAGGTATAATTGACATACTGCGATTTTTAAAACCGCACTGGTTTTAGAAATTGCGGTATGTCCGCACTGCTGTTTTTACTCCAAGGTGGAATGTCCCAGCCTTACTCTTGGAACATTTTACTCTGAACAATCTGAAAGTGGGTAAAATATCAATAAATGACTTATTCTCTGCAGGCCAATTCCACTGTTCTTGGTTTTGAATAAGACAGGAGATAAACATATATAAGGGAACACTGAGGCTATTCACGTAGTATTATGGAAGACTGAAGTCTTCTGCTAATGTCCGTTGCTGTCTTCCGTCATAGGATGACAGCAATGGACATTAAACTGTCACCAAGAATGGTCACATTTTGACACTAATGTAGACAACATGATGGAAGCAACATGACAACTTGACAATATGATGAAAGCTATCTCCCATCATGTTTGTTTACTTTTGTAGTGGAAGAAATAGTCCTGCATACAGGAAGACAGCTTCTGTCATGTTGCTTACATTATTCTTAATAGGAACGGACACAGAATCAGTCTGTAACCATTCTCTACGACAAATTAATATCCTTTTCTGTCATCCTATGACGGAAGACAGCGACGGATTAGCAACAGTAGTGTGAACTCCCCTTTAGAGATCCATATAAATTTAACAGAAAACATGCCCCATCAAGCTTTATACTGTACATTCTCTGTTATCATTGCCTCCAGGTGAGAATATATGTGCACATACAGTACCCCATACAGGCCCATACAGGCCCACTCAATGTCTGCACTGAGGGTTCCATCAATTCAGGTAGAAGCGCTCATTCCACTGCTAATAGGAGCGAGTAGTAAATGAAAATTTAAAGGGGTTGTCCCATCTCAAGGATCCTATCTATACTGCTAGTTTAGTGGATTTAAGACTTTTCCTAAATACATTGCTTTATCAAAACAGCTTTGTTTGGCCGCTATCTTAATTTATTCACTTCATTGTTGACACTGCGTTTCCATAACCATGGACCTGGGGGTGGTCTTATCTCCTCTGCCAAGACAAGTGACATAGTTGCCTGCTCCAGTAGGGGAGGGGGAGATGAGTGCTCCGTGCTTGTATTTCTGAGCTGTTTATCTCTCTGCCCCAGACAAGTGATATAGCTCCCTGCTCTCAGATAGGGAAGGGGGAGCCAGGTGCTTGGGAGCCAGCTTGCATGTGAAGCCCTGCCCACCAATTATCGCAGAAAACTAGGAAGACAACTGCGTTTACTGCCGGCGAGCTGGAGAGCGAGTGACATGGGAATACCCCTTTAAGTCTTACTCCATTTTCTTAGCACATTGCACCCCCTCGTGCCTTACCAGCTCTGGCGTCGGTACACTTATCTCAGTCTGCGCCCAAGCAGGGAAGACACCAGGGGGTCCGACAAGCTAAGAGCAGTAATAAAGGCAAAAAAGGCATAAGGGGGACATTATACTTTGGAGGTATAAGGAGGCCATAATGCTGTTTGGGAGCATAAGGGGTTAATAATACAGTATACTGTGTGCATTATATTATATGGGGGGATACTATGGGGGTCATTGTACAGTTGCAGATTTTGCTGCGTTTTTTTGAGCCAAAGCCAAGGATGGCTACATAAGGAATGAAGAAGTTCTTATAGGGAGTTCTTATACTTCTCCCTTCTGCTCAGTCCACTCCTGGCTTTGGCTCAAAGAACCGCAGCAAAATCTGCAACAATAAAAACTGCGTTTCCGCAATGTGGGGCCTCAGCCTAAAAAAAGCAATGCATTTCTGAGCCATTTTTTCATAGTTTTTTTTTTTTTTTTTTTTTACTATGTTTCGCTATGTGGGGCCTTAGCCTACAGGAGTTTTCTGGAACTATGATATTGATGACCTACTCTTAAATTAGGCCATCAGTATCAGATTAGTGGGGGTCTGAGAGCTCCCACAGATCAGCTGTTTGATTTGGCTGTTGTGGTATTGCAGCCCAGTCTCATTGATTTAAATGGACTAAGCTGCTGTATGGCCCTGTGATCAATGGTCATGGTCCCCGTTTTCAAATTTCTGAATTTAAAGAGGACCTTTCACCACCTCTTCCATATCATGTTCTTAGCATCTTTAATAGTCCCTTCTACACTGATTCCAGCACAGTTGGAATTTATTTCTCTAGCACCCGCCATTCCTGAGCAATCATTGCTGTTAGCTTTGGAGCCTGATATGCTATTTAGACTCTGTGATGTGAGAAGGGCGGTGTCAGACAGGGGGTGTGTCTCCGAGCTCCAATCAGAGGCAGCCAGTCTCAGAGTTTAGAATCACACCCCTTGTTTGCTGCTGCCTGACCCCACCCCCCTTACAGTGCAGAGCCTAAATAGTATATCAGGCATCAAAACTAACCGCACTGAGTGCTCAGAAGTGGTGAGGGCTAGAGAAAAAAAATTCAACTGTCCCAGAATCAGTGGAACAGCAGATGTAGAGATGGACATGTTGGAGGTAGTGAAAAGTTCTCTATAACACTCTTCTATATGCAATATTTAGGGATCTTGAAGGACATTTAAGCTTTCAACTAAAGCTGACTAACTGAATATCCATAGAATGAGGATTCGGACATCCCGGAAGTAACTTGTAACAGGATCTTAATGAGGTGGTCTGGATGACAGAAAAGGGTCAAAGTTTTCCAGAATCAGCGCCACTCTTGTTATGTGGAAGTGCCTGGTATTGCATCGACATCGGATACTCCTCACAAACCAACAAGGCTTTGTTTCTGGGGTCGAAGACCCTTTCCTCAAGTCCTAGACAACCCCTATAAGTTTTCCAAAAACCTATTAATCACTTGAATATTTTTGGGTTCTAAAAATAATTTGGGACCTTTGTACATACCCCACATAAGCGCACACATCCTTTCTGTGTATTTAGGGTAAATAGTGAAACATATTTCATATGGAAAAGGTCACCACTTACCACCGACTCCCTTCCGCCGCCAATGTCATGCCTGGAATCCGGTTTCGGGTTCCACCCCAGCTGTTCTTCAAGGATTTTGGTTATGTTAATTAACAAAGGCAAACTCACAAAGACGCACAAAGTATGGAGTTTACAAGGGAATGTCAAGTGTATTTTTGCTGGACTGATAATTCCCCCCTCTTATTTTTAGTGTTACAGACTAAGTGCTCCTCAGACGTCTTCAGAAGAAAGCAGTGAACTCCTGCCAAATGCCTAAGAACAAGAAATAATCCGCGGAAGGCCTCTGATCTTCCTTTATTTTTAGGGTGAACTTTTTGTTGCTCCTTATGTCTGATGAAGACGTCTCTACGCCTATAGATACGTCCTAGTGAATGATGACTGTATACATTAAAGTGGGGGGTAGACAACCTTAAGGAGTTACAGATCTACTCTTGTAATGTGAGAGGGATTAAGATCTACGTGTTACTGAGTGGTGACACCGCCATGGAGAGAATGGTGGGGAAGGGGCTTGTTATAGGCAACGTGTCAATGGTAGACGTTATACACAAAGCCTAAAACTTAAAGGCAATGTGTAGAATAAAATCATCTCTACATTAACCTAATAAAGACAAGACGAATATAAAGAAGACGACTAAACAGTGAATACAGCCCGAGTGATGACGTCCATTTTGTTAATGGATGTTACACGGCAGCATTTCACTGTCAGGGGCACATCTTCAGTGAGGTGACCTAAGATGACGGCCTCAGATGGATACAAGATACAAAGGGGCTTTAGTAGCATAACCAAAGAAAAACATTTAGTGTTGCTAAAGCAAAGAATGGTTGGGGGTGGGGATGGGCATGGGGTGTGTTGATTGGGGGTTCATGTGTCCTTGGGGTCTCGTCGTTCTTGTTTGAGACGTGTGGGTATGGGTGGGCGTGGGGTGTGCAGGTGATGGGTGGACTTATAGGTCTTTGGGTGGTGGATGGAGCCTCATGGAGTAAACTGGGGGACAGCATTTTTTGTTAATCAGTTGCTACTTGTGTTATTGTAATGGGGTAATAAACTGGGGGGGCATAAATACGGGGATCATATGCTGTGTGTGGGTGGGGGAAGGGAATCATATACAGTCGGGGTCACATACTATATGTGGGGAAGGGATCATACATTGCGGGGGCCATAAGAAAGGGGTCATATACTGTGGGGGGGGGGTAAAAAAAGGGATTATATATTGTGGGGGGCCATAAGAAAGGGGTCATATATTGTGGGGGTGGTATAAGAAAGGGGTTATACAGTATACTGTAGTGTGCTTTAAGAAAGGGGTTATATACTGTTGGGGGGGCCATAAAAAGTTTGGTCATCTGCTATGGGGGCAAAAAAATGAGGTCACATACTATGTTGGGGGCTAAAAAAAGGGTGTCATATACCATGTGGTGGGCCAGGAAAAATGGGTTAAATACCGTGTGGGAAGCCAGATAAAGGGGGTCAATACTATGTGGAGGGGGCAGAAAAGTGGTTACCTGCAGAAACCCGCAGACCCCAGATTGCTCACCTGTTTAGGGGATGAAAACACATGTACCGCCAGCTCTATGATATGCTTATCTGGTTAGTCAATGTCATCAGTTGGTGCCAAAATGGCACCATGCTGGTGGGACGTGTTTTCATCCCCTAAACAGGTGAGCGATGATCTGTCATCCTCTAATCAGGGGGCAGTTTGACATTGTATTATGTATAGCTTCCATAGCTATAGGAGAGATATCTATGATATGTTTGGTACTTCTTTTTGGTCTTGTTGTCCACTTTGTAGAGTAAGACCTCCTTCCATTCACCACTATGTTGGGGAACAAGTAGTATTTTGTCAGAAAACTGTAGTAAGGTCCCCTGATGATCGGTGCCAATGCACCCTGAAACACGTAGGACACTGTTAGGGACAACATATATTTTTTGTTGAGGGTACAGCTTGGGCTTGACCTTGTCAGGGTGGGGGTCATATTGGGGATACAAGGGCAGCACCTCAAGGAGAGCCTTGGCGCCCATGACTCTGCATTCACTTTTGCATCCATGTGACCACAGCTTGGTTAAGATCTAACCAAACATTTATCTGCTTTTTTTGTGAATTTGGTCAATCTGATGTGACTCTGACATTGTCCTTTTATATTCTTGGTCTTTTTGAATTGCCTGTTTGCTTATAGTCATTCTCTACATGATTCCAACTTTTTGGCGGTCCTAGTCTTAATAAATGGTGTATGTGCACAAAAATATTCTCCCCTAGAAGCAATACGTATATTGTTCACGTTTTTTAATTAAGCTAAACAATTAACTGATTCATCTTGAGCAAACTGAAAAGGCCCCCGCGAAACGTAATGCGGTAAATTATTATGGTCCAGGGTCATGATAGTCGGCATGTCCATGTGACCACTGAAGCCCAGTCTCAGGCCTCAGCAGTGACCTAGGAGGCTCAAATGAGATGAAGGGAGGTGAGTATAAAAGTTTTCTTTATTTTTTTTTTGCACATCCTCGAAACGTATCAGGGACCAGAGTGACCTGAACCTGAAGTGAAACAAAACTTGAGAGGTTTGTCCATCTCTAATCTGTATATATGAGTAGGTTATAATCATGTAATGTATAAAAAACATTGTTATCCTTAAAAGCTGAATGCTAGATATAGTTGCTTATGCTTGAAACTGGTATCCTACTAATAATATAAAGGTGAAAGTATGTGAGTTTGGATGTCTGTGTGTTTGGATCTTTGTTCCTCAATCACACCTACACGGGCGAACGTATTTGTCTGAAATTGCGCACATACATACCTTGGGCGGAGCTATCGGCCGTCCGCCGTCCACAAGAACATGGCGTCTCTCAGAGGTCCGGAGCGTCCTGAACAAGCGCCCGTACTCTGAGGCAGCAACAAGTGCATACGCTGTCCCGCTTGTGTGGCATCACCACGGGCCCGCAGTGCTCTGCTGTGGCTAGGCAGGGGGTCGCCTGCGCCGCGCTCTGGAACGCCGGTTCGGCCAGATGTCCTGAAGTGGCTGCAGTCTCTCAGGACACTACAAGTCCGTCGGGGATGTCGGTACTCTCATTCGGCTGCGGGAGAAGGCCTGTGATGACAGGTGAGTTGGGGGACTTTGAGAAGGAAGACAGATGGGATGTTGGGGGTGAGGAGGTTGCCAGTGCAGTGGGGGACGTGGGAAAGGGGGCCTGGGCAGGTACACCCGGAGGCCCCTGGAGGGGGACAGGGACAGGGCCGCCACTGCCCCCACAGATGGCATGGGGCCACATGGCTTGCATAGGCACCCCTATAACGTCGGTGCACGGGAAGCCTGGGGTGTGGTGAGGCCGGGGCCACAGGTTGGTAGGGGGAAAGGGGACACACGGTCGGCAGGGCCTAGGGGGGAAAAGGGGGCACGGGGTAGGTAAGACGGGGAAGGGGGCATGGGGGGAGGGGCACGTGCCTGGGGGGCAAAGGGGCACGGGGTAGGAGGAATGAGTGAGCACATGGGGGAGCGGGTTGGGAGAAAGGAGGAAGAGGAGGAAAAGAGATCCAGTGGGCCGCAGGGTGGGGCCCGGGGGTCCATGGGCCCATAGGTGTAGGAAGGACCCGCTGCGGACACAAGGCAAAGGAACAAGCCTGCGCGGCACTCCAGGTGGGTCACGAAGGGGGTCAGGGTTCCGCGGACGAAATCGCGGGTATTGCTAGTCAGGGCCGCCATCAGGAATTTTGGGGCCCCATACAGCCTAAGTGTCTGCCCCCCCCCCCCCCCCGCCATTTTAAAACGACCTTATTTTGCGACACACCAATTATGTATTACATTTCCCTTTATTTAGCAGCATTACAAGGCTTAATCAGATTCTATTTGCAGGTACACTGTGCTACGTGTGACAGCGCCTATAGAGAGACAACACCATTTATAAGAGCCTCCTAATAAATCCTCAGGGCTTATTCACATTGCGTTTTTGGCCTCCCTTGCCGGGATACGTTGGTAACCAGTAAAAATCAGATGTCAACTTATCCCTGCACAAAGAACTGGCCATTAAAAAAAAGGGGGGCCTGCAGTTCTCCATGCAGGGATAAGTGGGGAACTGATTGTGACTGGTTACCAACGTATCCCGGCAAGGGAGGCCAAAAACGCAATGTGAATACTTCTTTAAAGTGAAAGTCCCACCCCCAAACAGGCTGCTATGCTAGTAACATAGCGGCCTACATCATTATTATTCTCCAGCTAAAAACTTATATATTATATATTATTGCCCCAGTTCCCTCTCCGCAGTGCCGCACACCCGATGTCCCAACAATCCCCCCCCCCCCCGTCCACCCTCTAACATCTTTCCATTGCCCCCTGTACCCATACCTCCCAACTTTTGAAGAACCAAAAGAGGGATAAAATGTGTGGCACGCTTTGCGCGCCGTGGGAAATTTAGCCCCACCCACTGTTATGTTGACTCCGCCCACTCATTAATTTTTCATGTGCCCGCACACTGTATAATCCTCCCACATTCACCCGTAAATTATATGTCCCCCCTCCGTCTCTCCCCCAGCTTCATATACACCCTTCATCTGCCCCCAGATTCATGTCCCCTCCATCTCTGCCCCCAGATTCATGTCCCCCCATCTCTGCCCCCAGATTCATGTCCCCCCATCTCTGCCCCCAGATTCATGTCCCCCCATCTCTGCCCCCAGATTCATGTCCCTCTTTCTCTGCCCCCAGATTCATGTCCCTCCATCTCTGCCCCCAGATTAATTTCCCCCCATCTCTGCCCCCAGATTCATGTCCCCTCCATTTCTGCCCACAGATTCATGTCCCCTCCATTTCTGCCCCCAGATTCATGTCCCCCATCTCTGCCCCCAGATTCATGTCCCCTCCATCTCTGCCCCCAGATCCATGTCCCCTCCATTTCTGCACACAGATTCATGTCCCCACATCTCTGTCCCCAGATTCATGTCCCCTCCATCTCTGCCCCCAGATTCATGTCCCTCCATCTCTGCCCCCAGATTCATGGCCCCTCCATCTCGGCCCCCAGATTCATGTCACCTCCATCTCTGCCCCCAGATTCATGTCCCTCCATCTCTGCCCCCAGATTCATGTCCCTCCATTTCTGCCCCCAGATTCATGTCCCCTCCATCTCTGCCCCCAGATCCATATCCCCTCCATTTCTGCCCACAGATTCATGTCCCCACATCTCTGCCCCCAGATTCATGTCCCCCATCTCTGCCCCCAGATTCATGTCCCCTCCATCTCTGCCCCCAGATTCATGTCCCCTCCATCTCTGCCCCCAGATCCATGTCCCCTCCATTTCTGCCCACAGATTCATGTCCCCACATCTCTGCCCCCAGATTCATGTCCCCTCCATCTCTTCCCCCAGATTCATGTCCCTCCATCTCTGCCCCCAGATTCATGGCCCCTCCATCTCTGCCCCCAGATTCATGTCCCCTCCATCTCTGCCCCCAGATTCATGTCCCTCCATCTCTGCCCCCAGATTCATGTCCCTCCATCTCTGCCCCCAGATTCATGTCCCTCCTTCTCTGCCCCCAGATTCATGTCCCTCCATCTCTGCCCCCAGATTCATGTCCCCTCCATCTCTGCCCCCAGATTAATGTCCCCTCCATCTCTGCCCCCAGATTCATGTCCCCTCCATCTCTGCCCCCAGATTCATGTCCCCTCCATCTCTTCCCCCAGATTCATGTCCCCTCCATCTCTGCCCCCAGATTCATGTCCCCTCCATCTCTGCCCCCAGATTCATGTCCCCTCCATCTCTGCCCCAGATTCATGTCCCCTCCATCTCTGCCCCCAGATTCATGTCCCTCCATCTCTGCCCCCAGATTCATGTCCCCTCAATCTCTGCCCCCAGATTCATGTCCCCTCCATCTCTTCCCCAGATTCATGTCCCTCCATCTCTGCCCCCAGATTCATGTCCCCTCCATCTCTGCCCCCAGATTCATGTCCCTCCTTCTCTGCCCCCAGATTCATGTCTTCACATCTATGCCCCCAGATTCATGTCCCCTTCATCTCTGCCCCCAGATTCATGTCCCTCCTTCTCTGCCCCCAGATTCATGTCTCCACATCTATGCTACCAGATTCATGTCCCCTCCATCTCTGCCCCCAGATTCATGTCCCCTCCATCTCTGCCCCCAGATTCATGTCCCCTCCATCTCTGCCCCCAGATTCATGTCCCCTCCATCTCTGCCCCCAGATTCATGTCCCCTCCATCTCTGCCCCCAGATTCATGTCCCCTCCATCTCTGCCCCCAGATTCATGTCCCCTCCATCTCTGCCCCCAGATTCATGTCCCCTCCATCTCTGCCCCCAGATTCATGTCCCCTCCATCTCTGCCCCCAGTGTCATGCCGTCCTTTCCATCTCTGCCCCCAGATTCATGTTCCTCCATCTCTGCCCCCAGTGTCATGCCATCCTCTCCTTCAACTGCCCCCAGTTTCACGTTCCACATAATCCACATTACACTTACCTTTTCCTCGTTCCCCCGCTGCTCTCTGCGCGCCTCTCTCTCTTACTGGCGCACAGTTGTAGACGCGATGTGACGTCATCACATCGCGTCTACACTGCCGGGTAGCCGGCGGCAGCGGCGAAGTGAGGAGCTGACACACGTCAGCTCCTCACTTCAGCGGCTGAAGCGAGCTGACCTGTGTCAGCTCCTCGCTTCGCCGCCTCTCTCGCTGACACATATGCGGCTGAGCCAGCCGCATATGTGTCAGCGAGAGAGGCCGCAGCGGCGAAGCGAGGAGCTGACCTGTGTCAGCTCCTTGCTTCAGCCACGTATGTGTTCAACTCAGATCTGCGTCCTCTGGACGCAGATCTGAGTTGAAACAAACAGGACATACAATGACTGCTGCCGGCGCCAGGGGGCCCGGCCCCCCCCCCCCCATTTTTAAATTTGGCCGGGCCCCTGACGCCAGTAGCAGTAGTACTGGCCTATCGGCGGCCCTGCTGCTAGTAATGTTATATGATAAGATGGCGCCTGCATCCAGGATGGGTGCAAGAAAAATCAAATGCTTGGCTTGCTGCCAGAAGACATCTCGCCAAGGTTACCACGCAGGATCGGGAGTAGCTGGCTATATATGGAACTGCTTATACTTTTTCTGTTTGATTAAGATGTACCAAACCAATCAGGAATGAATAAGAAAACTTACATTGTTGTTATCTCTCTTCCTTTCTCTGCTACTATTTAACCCCATGTTCTTTTAATAAAAGTGCGTCAGTATTTCCTCCTTGGTTGAGAGAGGAACTAATACCAACATTGTGTGTCTGGTGTCATCTCCTTACTGCTGGCACTCAGCCTGAATAATTAGGACGACGAAAGTTACCCGGGATTATTGGTCAATTAGTCATAAACACAGCTTTGACCTTATCATATATACTATGTTGATATGTCTACATATATATGTGAGATGCCCTAACAATGTTTCATGAATGTATAAGGCTAACGCCACACCACTAAACCATAATGCCAGCTAAATTTTTGGAACAGCCGAAGAAGGCATAAGGAAATCGTAAGAAACACACAACTCCTGATTTTAGTTTCAACTTTTGGTTTTATTCAGCTGAAAACTTGTTCTGTCCCGATGTCAGATGATTTGGTATAACCTTGGCTCATTGGGAAGACACCATTAAGTTGCAGGTATTGGTGCTGGTAGCGCTGATTTTTACAAGCAATCGACATAGTCATGAACTCATGATCAGTGGTTGACCTTAGTATGACTATGATTTTCTTCTGTGGTTTGGAAAAGCTAGACATGATGGGAAATAACTTTCTTTGGTTCCTATGGATTATTGTAGCTAAGCACAGAATGAGTATGGATGATATGTACACAGTGCCATAGACTTATTCATGAAGCCCCTTCAGTGCTGAGAAGACATCTCCGTCACTGAAGGGGCTAGTAACATTGACTTAGATATATCCGAGCAGCATCACACAGTCCGTTTATTCTTGGTAAGACTTGACCAGAAGCCACATCAGCAGCACGGTGATCAACACGATCATGAAGTTGAGGAAGAGCTCTTGTGTGGATCGTTCCATCTTCAAGTAGAGAGCGTGGAGCTGTGTACCACAACCAAGTCAAGAAACACCACCAAGGTCTTCACCACAACCTAATGGGCGAAAAGTAAAGAGAATGTTACCAATAGTGATCAATGATAAAAACTAAAACTGCATTCAATGCTTCCTCATGAGAGTTCGGGAATAATACAGGTTGGTCAACTGGGATCTTACCCGAAAGCTGACCTGATGGAGGTCTTTCAAGGCTTCTAGGCCTTTACCTCAGGCCTGAAGAAGAGGTCTAGAAGCCTCGAAAGCTTGCAATCTGTCATCATTTTAGTTAGCCAGTAAAAAAGGTATCGACTACTGAAGACTCTCATTTTTTTATATTTCATATCCACTGGCTAACACGGTACAAAGAGATTTTTCCTTCTACAAAATAATGCAGTACCGGACACATCCTTGAGAACAAGAGATGTTCTTTGTAACCGCTCGTCGTTCTCCAAAAGGATGGAGATTCTTAACTTAATGTCTTCTTTCTTAAAGAGGTTGTCCTATCCTTTCCTCATAGATGTGTGGTATTATACCTTAGAAAGCCGAAAGTTTGTTGAATTCATTGCACTGTTGGCTTTCCCGGTATGCACCCTGAAATTGGAAATATCGGTGCCCTTGTTCTCAGCACCGATATCTCCACACTGTTAGAAGGACGTGCATTCATTGCTGGTCTCTGGAGAATGGCCACCACCGGCAGTATTATTCCATAGACTTGTATTGTAAGGGGGGTGTTCCTCGTAGTCCAGCGATGGCACTGAGCTGTAAGGCCCACACTTCTGAAAGTGGGGAGATATCTGTGTCGAAATTAACGCCACCGACATCTCCAGTACTGGGGCAGCCACTGACATCTCCAGTACTGGGGCACGTACCAGGAAAGCTAACAGTGCACCTAATACCGCACATCTATGAGGACATGAAGGGTCTTCTTTACAAAAGGTCAGCAATGTCAGATCAGTGGGGATCTGGCACCTGACACCCAGCCCCTCCATGATCAGCTGTTCACAGCAGACTGCCAATGCTGGAAATACACAATAGACAGAGGTGGGAGTAGATGGCTCAGTTAACTGTTTAGTGGCCATGTTGGGTTACCAAAGCTCAGTTCCTACCGCGTAGTGACTCGTAATGGTATCAGCTTTTGGACTGCCAATGATCTGATATTGATGATCTATCCTAATAATAGAGACTAATACTAATGAATTCGTCGCCTGGCACCATAAGGTAAAATAAGCTAGGAGAGGTAAGTGTCAGTAAAGAATTAAAGGATTTATACAAAATTAGATAAAATGTGTTTTTCCAGGAACAGCGCCCCTCTTGTCCATGGTTGTGTCTGGTATCACAGCTCAGCCACATTCAAATTTGAAGTTGAAATATCACTCATGGGAAGAAGGTTGGTATTCGTGGAAAAAATTATATACTCTCATCCAACGCCTTTAAACATTTTGCTTTATATATTGGATTTGATCCATACGTAATCCCCAAGTAGAGATGAGTGAACGTATTTGTAATGGGTCCACTATGAATTTCCAAAAATGTCAGGTTCAACATTTTGGGGGTTCGCACCCATAATTCATTATTATACTCTAGGGTCTCTTACAAGACACTGATCCTCAACGCCCCACACCTCTCCTGGGCTCTCTTGAGGCATCTGGTGTTGTCTTCCAGGGGTCTTCCATCGTCTTCCAGCCCCCTGGGTGATGTCAGGACCTGTAATTGGGCCTCTCTGGTGATGTGGAGCTACTGATGTCACCCAGGGGGCCTGAGGATGCCCAGTAAAGCAAACTAGACACCAAAAGGGAACCCAATAGGGATGAGGGAAGAATTACTTTCACACACCTCCTCTTTTTGCTGGATTATTATAGTTTGGTGTCTGAAGAGACCCCACAATGGTAATGGAACTTCCACCTTGGGCTGAACAGGTTCCATCCAAACAAATCTTGCAAGATTCACCCATCTCCTCCTTTGAGTGCTCAAGTAGCTAAGTTCTGTGTACCAATTTCCTTAGACTACACCACCATTATCCGATCAATCCAATTCTCGGCACCTAATGAAGGGTCCTTGAATTCAAGTAACCCTGAAATTCCCAGAATTTCGACCCCCTGTCACCAGTCCTGGTGATCTAAATATCACTGCAGAATAGAGATATTATTACATATTCCATATAGAATTGCAGAAACATATGGCAGGCGCATTCCATCACCAAGCAGCGGATTATCAGATTATCACTCATGTCTACCAAACACCTACGACCACATACCCCGGACAGGAATATGACTAAAGACTAACTTAGCATTTCTAAGCTCAGAATGCAAAATTTTATTAGATTTTTTTTTTTTTAATATTCATTGTGATTTCTGATTTGCTGCAGAACCCTAATGTTAGGTCCTACTCTCCGATACCTGGTGTATTACACGCTGCAGCAGCTGATCCTCGGTCGCCCTGAGTCATACTTGTTATCTGATATAAATCCCAGGGACCCCCGGCATTAGCTGGCACACTTGTAGGCTTATAAGTAGACGGAGATTCCTTATAAGCCTCAGACATAGAGGAGTCATGGCGTGTGAGTCTCTATATGGAAACATCAGCGCTCTGATAAGCATTTACACCATGTGCTATAAACTCAGACTGTATACTCAACATCCGACTAATATCCGCTGCTTTATTTAGAGACGTATGAAGGCAATTGTTAAAAAAGCAGCTACTGCATCTCTCTCTGCAGCATACAGGGGTCACAGACACACGGAGGTCAGAGAGCTGTCACTCATGGGTTACTATGCTATAGATGGGAGAAGCTGCAAGCAATGCCCCCGATGTATTGATGATGTGCAGGCTGCTGATTGACAGATTTCTCCCTATTACCCCAGCTGATTTTGTCAGGGGGACCACAGAAAATCTGGCATCCCCCATAGCATAAATGTGGTATTGCATGTCTCACTACTGATTTTACTGGGTCAATCCTGCAAACTGGGTTGCAAAAGGGGCAGGGTTCACGCCAGCCTGTCCAAAAGTTCATGTTTTGATGGTGTTCCTGGGACCAGACTTAAAGGGGTTGTACCAAAAAAGACAGGATAGGGAGATGTGTCACATTGCACAGGGCATGCTGGTATGTGTAGTACGTATCAGCAATGTTATAGTTTAGCAGTCGCTGTTTGTTCTCGATGCCATGGTTAATGTCTGGAGCATAGAGGGTTAAACGACTACAGCAAATCCCTATAAGATCCCATATTTTCATGAAAAGGAAATTAACATTTCCCATATTGCAATTTAGGCAGAAAGGTTTCATTGTATAGAAGTGGACTTGGCTTTGCTGGATTGGGGCAGGGATTGGTCATTCTCCTTCCAAGTGCCGTTTCTCACAGAATGAACATAAGGTCTATCCTAGCGAGGGAGAGATGTAACCTGAAACTCCTTGGCCCTAATACAAGATCTGCAACAGGGTCCGCCACCTATCATGTCTCATTTATAATGCTGGGGTCATTGTATGTGGCATCCAGGCCTGGGTGCCAACTGTAGAAGGTATCACAACATATGGCATCCATCTGGAGCCCTGCTAATAATTCCTTCTGACCTTCTCAGCATGTTTTCCTTCTGCCTGGTACAGAGTAATGCTAGATAATAAACAAGGGTAGCCTATGAGAAATCTCCAAAAATTAGCAGTATACATGCACCTAAATGTGTGCACACGCATACACATACATTACTCACAAATCTTCCCATACACACGCAGTACACCCGATGTGCCCATACACATACTGTACACACAATTGTGTCCATTTACATACTATAACTCCATAGCAGAAGAATTTGGTGGAAACAATGTTGCTTTCTACTCATGTGGATTCCAATAAATACCATTTCTATAAATCTACTGTAATAACCCACCCAGGACTAACACCCACCTACATATGTGCAATAGTCTGCAGCCCCAATGACAAGTTTAACTCTTCTTCATCTGTCCACCTAAAGCATTCCAGACGTCACAGCGCTCAGGTTATTGATATAGATGGACTGGGTTTGTCACTGATCTCCACTCCTAAATCAAAGACCTGAATATGCCAATGTAGCGGTATTATATCTGATACTTAGCATGGTAATAGTATGTATACAGCGGCCTTAGGTCTGGTTCACATCTGCATTCGGTATTCGGAATATCGAACGTATTGACAAGTGGTGAGCTTATGAAAGCACATGGACCCCATAGACTATAATGGGGTCCATGTGCTTTCCGCGCGGTATCCATACTGAACATGCAGAGAGAAAAGTACTTCATGAACTACTTTCCTGTCCTCGTGCAGAGACCGTGCAGAACATACATGGACCCCATTATAGTCTCGGGGTCCATGTGCTTTCATTGCTCACCGCTTGTCAATGCGTTCTGTATTCTGTTCGAGTGGACCCCAAGCTAACTCCTGGAATGGAATACCGAACGCAGATGTGAACCAGGCCTCACCTAGGGCTGCAGGTAACCTTACTGTCCATAATTCAGCTCTGCTATATCTGTATATCCATAATATTCTATATACCACAGCTGTGGGTTTGTCTATGAGGTTACCAATGGGCAAAGCTCTTTCTCTGCATCATCAATGTTATTATCAGGGACTGCGCCTAAACCTACTGTATTACCTTATGTTATTAGAGTGTTAAAGGAGATGGCTACATTTAAAGGGAGTGTCACCAGCAGCCAGCAGATAGATAGGTTTGGCTCACCTAAGTCACACTGTGTTGTCCCCTTGTGAATCACTGCCTCCACCACTTTTATAGGTAAATGTGCCCTATGGAGCAACAAGGTGGTCGCCATTGCTGAACAGAACACACTTGCACATGGAGACGATTCACAAGGAGAAAGCACTTGTCTGGTTTCTGGTCGCAAACTCCCTTTAAATGATAAATTCAGCTCTGCTATATCTGTATATTAAAGGGATGTTCCCATCTTATTTGAGATTGGAATATACAGCTCTTCCCCCAAAAAAAGGTCGGGTTAGTGCAGCAACGGAAAACATGGCTGTTCTACGCTGTTTCCATATAGGTACATAGGAGTAACAGAAACAGTGTAGCACCGCTTTATTCAGAAACAGGGTGAGACCGCACGTTGTGGAATTGTTGCTTTGTTAAGTGCAAATTTAGTTGCATTTTTTAAAGCCAAAGCCAAGAATGGCTGCAACAGCAATGGGACATATATAGGAAGTTCTTATACTTCTACCTTCTGCTCAATCCACTCTTGGCTTTGGCTCAAAAAACCGCAGCAAAATCTGGAACAAAAAAAGTTGCGTTTCTGCAACGCCTAGAAATCTAGATATCACAATACTTCATCTAGCAGAATTCATCTGATATCAGTGACTTTACCTAGGACTAAAACCTACTACATTACCTCGTGTCATTAGACTGTAAAGGAATATATGGTCCAAGATCACAACACACTTAGCTCTGCTACATGTGTCTATATAAACAATTCCACATACCTGAGTTTGTCATTTGTCACAGGTAACCCTAAAAGTAAAAGCGAGGACCCTAAAACATTCATGACAGATTCAGCTCTGCTACATTTGGTTTGCAGGGATTGAGAAGCAATCCTATATTTTTAGATGACTTTAATGGTACCTATATACTAAGCCATATAACCCAACTGGACGCTGCAAGTCCTATTCCCAAAGGGCACTTACTGTACGGACAGGAGATGCCAAGAATGCTCAGATCACAGAACAGCTGGCTGTGGGTATTGGCTAGAACATACCAACGTCTTACATACCAAACTTAGAATAGACTATAAAGTATAATAGAGCCTACATGCTAAGCCCATGGATACAAAGAGACTATTATAATGGAGATCAGCTTAGAATATGATTACCTGGGCTAATGGACGGGTCGCTTAGTTCGGGGGCACTCGATGTTATCAATCCCTTCTTGGCTTTGGCTCTTGTCACCTCTCTGGGCAATGTGCTTTGCAACTGTCTGTGTTGGAACTAAAGTAGCAGGAGGGTGGAGAGCATCGAATGTACTGGCAGAAATTCTGATGAGGTCATGCTTTCTGTATATATAAGGCAAGTACTGCATATACATAGCCAGCCCGAATCTATGCTATAGGATACAATCACCCAAGTCACTCATTTTATGGACTCTTTTATTCGCCATTACGGTTCCCCCACGTTGGTTACCTGGCATCTATTCATAGATAGGGCGACGTCCTCGCCCTACGCCTACAGTCTACACTTTAATGATTCGTGAAGAGCCTGACAGGCCCCTTATAAATACGCAGCTATTTCCATCCCGCCCTCAGACGTCACTTTTGATACCGTAGATCCCTCTATTCTTCACAGACACAATTACCAGACTGCCCTTGAGATGGTCAGAAATTATTTCTAATGACCTTTTACGATTCTCCTCCCTTCCACTTTACACAATCGGCCTGTCACTTCGGATTAGAGAACACGACTAGGTACTTATATGTAAACGGATATTAGGACGTGATAACACCTCCCCTATGAGACGCTAAATGGGACGTTACCATTAGAAAAGGTTTGATGGAAAGGATACAGTGGCGCAACTAGCAATGGCGGGGCCCGGTGGCAAACTTTTGAGATGTCCCCACTTCACTGAAGACCCTGACTGACCGACCCCCCCCCCCCCAACATTCCTAAACAGTATTATACCCCATAGTGGACCCTGCACACAATAATAATAATAATACATTTTATTTATATAGCGCCAACATATTCCACAGCGCTGTACAATTTGTAGGGTTCAAATACCGACAGAAAGATACATAATAGAGATGAGCGAGTAGTGTTCGATCGAGTAGGTGTTCGATCGAATACTACGGTATTCGAAATACTCGTACTCGATCGAACACTACTAGCTGTTCGAAGTTTAAAGTTCGATGCAGAACTAGCGTTGATTGGCAGAATGCTATACAGTCTGCCAATCAACGCTGGTTCTTCTCTTACCTTTCCGAAGTCTTCTCCCTTGGCGCAGCGCCCCCACGGCGTCTTCCGGCTGGAATTCACTCTGCCTAGGCATCCAGCCTAGGCTGAGCCGACTGCGCATGTGCGGGCATGCCCTCGCATGCGCAGTCGGCTCTGCCTAGGCCCCGATGCCTAGGCAGAGTGAATTCCAGCCGGAAGACTCCGTGGGGGCGCTGCGCCAAGGGAGAAGACTTCAAGGGGAATTCAGCCCGACTGTCACTCGTGGACTTGGTAAGTATAATTTTATCGAATTTTGAGTACCCCTGAAACGAGCATTTCCCCCCATAGACTATAATGGGGTTCGAAATTCGTTCGAACAGCCGAACAGTGTGCGGATGTTCGAATCGGATTTCGAACCTCGGACATTTTAGTGTTCGCTCATCTCTAATACATAACAAAGAAAGTCATTTCACACAATGGGACTGAGGGCCCTGCTTACAATCTATGAGGTAGAGGGGGTGACACAAGAGGTAGCAGGGGCGGCATTGCTTATACAGAGGTCAGACAATGTTGTAATAGAGGTGACTGTCATTACACAAACATAAAACTTTATGAGCCATCAACAGTCGTGTCCTTTAACATGTGGATGGAGCTTGGACAGATAAAGTTATCCTGAGATGGCATCATATCATGTGGGGTAATGTGGGAGCGGAGACAGAGGAGGGATAAGGGTTTATGTTAGAAATTGTGATAGGCCTGTCTGAAAAGATGTGTCTTTAGTTTGCGTTTGAAACTGTAGAAATTGGGAGTTAATCTGATTGTCCGGGGTAGAGCATTCCAGAGAAGTGGTGCAGCTCGGGAGAAGTCTTGTATACGAGCGTGGGAGGTTCTGATAATAGAGGATGTAAGTGTTAGGTCATTGAGTGAACGGAGAGCACGGGTTGGGCGGTAGACAGAGATGAGGGAGGAAATGTATGGAGGTGCGGCATTATGGAGAGCCTTGTGGATCCTGCACACAGTATTATGCCCAATAGTGGCCCCTGCACACAGTATTATGCCCCGTAGTGACTCCTGCACACAGTATTATGCTCCATAGTGGCCCCTGCACACAGTATTATCCCCCATAGCGGCCCCTGCACACAGTATTATGCCCCATAGTGGCCCCTGCACACAGTATTATACCCTATAGTGGTATAGTGGCCCCTGCACACAGTATTATACCCTATAGTGGCCCCTGCACACAGTATTATCCCCCATAGTGGCCCCTGCACACAGTATTATCTCCCATAGTGGCCCCTGCACACAGTATTATCCCCCATAGTGGCCCCTGCACACAGTATTATCCCCATAGTGGCCCCTGCACACAGTATTATTTCCCATAGTGGTCCCTGAACACAATATTGTGCCCCATTGTTGGACCACCCATGAACAATTATTATACTCTGGGGACTTTTCAGAAATTGGAAATTTGAAAAAATAACAGTGCAATTTTTTTTACAATACAATTTTTTCAATACAGTTTTAGTAACACAGTAAATAACCTGGAAATATTTCTTATCCTCATCATTGTATTAAATGGGGATTAAATTACGTTACGCTCTTTTTTTCTTTCTTTTTTTTGTTTGGCAAAAACAACAGAATATATTTATATAATTTTTACAAAAAAATTAGCAGGTAATCAGTAAAAACTAAAATCTCTGCTAATTTTGGTGCACATTAGATTGGGGTTGCACAGGGATTTTGCAATGATACCCAATGTTGCCATGGTCATAACTTTGAACAAAAAAAAAAATCAGTGCACAATTTTTTTGACTTGAGTGGCGGCCACCCTAGTCCTATTCACTTATGGCTGATGTTGCAAGGTGAGTATGAAGGAATTTATCATGGATTTGGGAGCGGATTTTGCTGCAGAATCCAGGACAGATTCCTCCCGCAATCCGCCTCCCGTTGTTTTCAATAGGAGCCAGAGATCACAGCATCAAACGGAAAAAAGAAGCGTCCTGCTCGATATTGACTTGAGACCTTCTGCTAATTAGGCCCATTCCATACCTCCCAACCATCCCGATTTCCGCGGGACATTCACGATTCCGGTAACATGTCCCGCGGTCCCGTTTGGTGGGATGTATGTCCCGATTTCAACTCAGATCTGCGTCTGGAGGACGCAGATCTGAGTTGAATACATACGCGGCTAAAGCAAGGAGCTGTCACAGTTCAGCTCCTTGCTTTGCAGCGTCCTCCGGGCTACTGGCTGTGTAGACGCGATGTGATGACGTCACATCACGTCTACAACTGTGTGCGAGAGAGAGCGGCGGGGGAGCGAAGAGAAGGTAAGTGTAATGTGTACACTGAGGTGGAACGGGGAACCGCGGGCAGATGAAGGAGGGGGCGGCATGACACTGGGGGCAGAGATGGAGGGGGCATGAATCTGGTGGCAGAGATGGAGGGACATGAATCTGGGACAGAGATGGAGGGACATGAATCTGGGGGCAGAGATGGAGGGACATGAATCTGGGGGCAGAGATGGAAGGGACATGAATCTGGGGGCAGAGATGGGGAGACATGAATCTGGGGACAGAGATGGAGGGGACATGAATCTGGGGGCAGAGATGTGGAGACATGAATCTGGGGGCAGAGATGGAGGGACATGAATCTGGGGGCAGAGATGGAGGGGACATGAATCTGGGGGCAGAGATGGAGGGGACATGAATCTGGGGGCAGAGATGGGGGGGACATGAATCTGGGGGCAGAGATGTGGGGACATAAATCTGGGAGCAGAGATGGGGGACATGAATCTGGGGAGAGAGATGGGGGGACATGAATCTGGGGAGAGAGATGGGGGGACATGAATCTGGGGACTGAGATGGAGGGGACATGAATCTGGGGGCAGAGATGGAGGGACATGAATCTGGGGGCAGAGATGGGGGGACATGAATCTGGGGGCAGAAATGGAGGGGACATGAATCTGAGGGCAGAGATGGAGGGACATGAATCTGGGGGCAGAGATGGGGGGACATGAATCTGGGGGCAGAAATGGAGGGGACATGAATCTGGGGGAAGAGATGGGGGGACATGAATCTGGGGGCAGAGATGGAGGGGACATGAATCTGGGGGCAGAGATGGAGGGACATGAATCTGGGGGCAGAGATGGGGGGACATGAATCTGGGGGCAGAAATGGAGGGGACATGAATCTGGGGGCAGAGATGGGGGGACATGAATCTGGGGGCAGAAATGGAGGGGACATGAATCTGGGGGCAGAGATGGAGGGACATGAATCTGGGGGCAGAGATGGGGGGACATGAATCTGGGGGCAGAAATGGAGAACATGAATCTGGGGGCAGAGATGGAGGGACATGAATCTGGGGACTGAGATGGAGGGGACATGAATCTGGGGGCAGAGATGGAGGAGGGACATGAATCTGGGGGCAGAGATGGAGGAGGGACATGAAACTGGGGGCAGATTAAGGGTGTATATGAAACTGGGAGAGAGATAGAGGGGGGACATATAATTTACGGGTGACTGTAGGAGGATTATACTGTGTGGGAGCACATGAAAAATGAATGAGAATGGGTGCCGCACATTTTGTCCCTCTTTCTACTTTTCAAAAGTTGGCAGGTATGCCATTCCCATTTAGCGGAAAGTCACGACAAAATGCAGACGGCATCAGCATCCCATCGCAGCTAGATTGCCGGCAAAAATGTTGGCGGCGTGGATTTGAGTCTTAAAGGGGTTGTCTGGGAATTTAGATTCACTTACCTGTTCTGGTGATCTTTTGATGATGACCCTGGGGGTTCTGCCCTATCCTAACCCTTGGATCACATGATCAGAAACAGGTAATTACAACCATAGCACAGTTATTACCTGTAAGATTGGGGAAAGAGGGAGGTGGTAGAGCAACCCAGAGGTCGGAGTAATGTTTCTAATCATGTGACCTGGGGGTATGGGATGAGGCCAGAATCCCCGGATCCGTGTGAACCCAGCGTGAGCCAACTAATAGGTGGTATAAATGTAGACAGCATAAAGATACATCAGACTTATCATCCAGCATCAGTCACTGTGATAAATCTGGTGTAGTATCAGATCGCCTAAATTTATAATGTCTAATTATTAGGATATGCTCACACTACAAAGCATGACATCAACTGATATTGATTGCAACAAATTCTGTGTCCGGTCCCATTGACTCTAATGTAAACAACATGGTGGACACTTTCTTCCGTCATGTTTGTTTACTTTTGTAATGGAAGAATGCAGGATTTTTTCTTCTGTCAAAAAGATTTTTTTTAAAAAGCATGACTTGAGGAAAGCTTCTACCATGTTCTCTACATCGGGGGGGAATGAAGAAAGACACCTGACCGAGGGGGCTCCATTAGCATCTGTCAATCCCTCTGTGACAAGTCTGTTTTCTTTTCTCACAGTCCGAATACAGGTCAGACTATGAGAAACACATTACTTTACCGCCACCTGTTGCTGTCAGCAGCTCCTAATATAGACCCAACAGCTTCTGCAGTGTCTCTCTATGTAACCCCGAAGATAGCGTTCCGAAAGCTTAAAAGCATCTTGTATTTTATAAAGATAATACCTAACTTGCAATGGAACATTGAACTTGTATGGCGCTATAATACCGCCATGTACATTACAATTCACGCCAATATGAATTTACGTGCATTTAAAGTGTTGCAGAGGCAGGACAAGACAGCAAAAATCCAGATATTGGGAGCTATAACAAAGGGTTAATTCCTGCAATCAGAAGAAACGCTGTTCTAAGGCATTACCGCCGGATCTATGCATGAAACAATGGAGACCTGTGTGTTATGGCGTCCGCTCTCCTTCTGAGCAGGTGCTGTATTTAGGCTAAGACCCCACGGGATGATCCACAGTGCTAAAGCGGCGTGGGAAGAACCGCAGCGGGAACGCATCGCGTTTCTTTCCGCAGCGCTTTGGACAGAAAGTTCACTGAGTTTTCCTCCGCGGACTTTCTGTTACCATTATATTTACGGGGAAGCCGCCGACGTTTCCGTAGATATAATTGACATGCTGTGATTTCCAAAACCGCGCCGGTTTCCGTGTATCCACACTGCAGTTTTAAATACAAAGTGGGCATAGGATTCGCATGAATCCCATCTACTTTGTCTGTACTGTATAACATTGCGATTTTTCCCACGGCGTTTCCAGTGGGGACCCAGCCTACTAAGTCAGGGATCGGAGTACAGGTAGAGACTATACAGGGCTTGTTTGTTGCCTATTACATTTACATCTGCGTAGAAACGGCAAAAAAATTTGGAAATTTGTAACACTAAATAAAAATAGTTTTGACTGTGGACATAACACCGAGTATAAGGAATGGAGAACTACAGGTTGTCGCCATCTCCTCTACTAGAACCTGATCCTATAAGTATTCTAAAGGAGAATTTCCTTGGCTAAACTCGATGGACGTTACAAGAAACCACATCCTGTTCTGAAGACCGAGAAGCTTTTGGCGGTAACAAAGACACTGCGACAGCCATGCCATGACATTACAAGGGCTCTTAATATAGCCAGTGCTGAATTGTGAACCTCGGAGACCTTCATATGGTCAGTCAGCACTCACTATTACACATGATAGCTTGTGCTGACATATAAAAAGGATGTGTGCAAATTGTTATACGGAGGTATGTTCCACAACGTGACAGAGTATGGCACATACAAGTAGTTATCCAGGGTGTCCTTACAGCAGCCATAGAAGCTAAAGCAGATGATGATAAGGTATAATATAGGGAATATTGTGCCAGTAATGGGATTAGCCTTTATCTGGATAGAGGTCAAAGTACAGAACCCTTGTCTATGCCAACCAAGATGGCCGTATATAAAGGGTTTTTTCTCTGGAACTTATATACTATACCTAACTACAGTGGCATAACTACCGCCATAGCAGCAGAGGGACAGGGCTCGGGACATTAGGGGCCCAGTGACAGCCGCAACCGCTGCGTTTTTTTATTTTTTCTTAATAGGCCGTTACCGGCTGGAGTAACGGGCCCCATTCACTTACTGATCCTGGCAGGGCCAGGATCGGTAAGTGACACTGCAGGCCCCACAAACACTATCATTATACTCGGGGGTCTGAAAATAATGATAATGATACTATAATGATCGGAGGCCTGGGAGAGGTAAGAAACATAAAAAACAAACATAATTAGTATTTTCTGTAATGCCAACCTGTGTACTGTTAGGAAATAACATCTGATGAACAAGGACAAACACTGTGTTACATCGTGTTATTGTCCTCTGAGGTCTTTTCCTTGGGGTTCTGATGGTAGCATTTTCCTACTTCATACCTCTCTGCTCGCTGTCTGGTCTGTCGTTGTCCTCCATTGTCTTTTGAGTTTGGGTGGGTTTATTGTGTAATTTTTGATGAAATCTCCCTTGAGTTTGGATCATTTTAGTAAAGGTTACAATGCAGTATTTCTATGAGGATGACACCTTGATGAATGTAAGTGTTGTATAATACACTGGATGTTTGTTACGCTGATACTCATAATTCTTGGCTTCGGATCGATCTTCTAACCTTACACTACCGCGGTGCCAGAATTTCCTGCCCATCCCTTACATATCCACCGTGGGGGCTTTGGTCTATATTTAGTATTGCTGACTATCCAAAAATTCCTCCTGGGATTCACATCAAGAGGCACGTAGGCTTTGAAAATAACTGGTAACCACTTGGGCATGTAAACGTACTTGTCTCCAGAGACGCGGCATCTTACCTGCCAACCTAAACCCTCCACAGTCTGACAACCTACAGGATTTCCACACACATTTTCTTCAAAAAATTACTAGGAAAACAATGTGAACTTTGAGAATTATGACATCCTAGTTTTCCTAATTCTTTCCCACCGCAATGCTGTTTTTAATGGTACCTTAGCTTCGGGATTCTCCCAAACCCTTAACCTCGACCTTCACCATGTCCTTTCCACCATTACCCCTGCCCCTGTTTTTACAGATGTCATAAAGGGGGTTCCTATTGTTGTGGCAGAACTGGAGCATCCATGTATGACATAGGTGGACATTCATTTGCACACCCATCTCTTACCCTTCGTTCACAATTGCATTGGGTCCGCATGGGGACCCCCTCCAAAATGGAATACCAAACGCAATTGCAAGCCATGTGCAGTGAAAGCACACAGACCCCATAGACTATAATGGGGTCTGTGTGTTTGCCGTCAGATCTCTGCAGGGATCATGCGGCGAGGAAAGTAGTTCACAATCTACTTTCCATTTCTCATGATTCGTGTGGGCAGCACACGGACCCCATTATAGTCTATAGGGTCCGTGTGCTTTCACTGCACACCACTTGCCAGTGCATTTGGTATTCCGTTTGGGGGGGGGTCCCCATGTGGACTCCCCCGGACGGAATACCAACACAGATGTGAACCAACCCTTACCCTACAATGGTTACTAAGAGAGATGGGCGAACTTCTGAAGTGTCATTTCATTTTGGATTTGGACAAGTCGACCCTCCGATTCAATTTGGTCGGAACTTGTTCAGATAGAACTGGAAGCGACATTATTATACTCTGAGGTCTCACATCCCTGACCTCTTCTGGTCCTCTTTGGCCCTCTTAGGTTACATTTATGTATTTCATCTTTATTTAATTTGTTTTATTAGCAATTTTGCTAAACTTTATATAATTTTTCTTGCACCGTGTTAATAGGGTTTAACAGATGCATATTACAGCTGGCATACAGCTCCTACGCAGGTGCCATCCCCATCACATCTGATGTACCCCGCAGCCTCCTCCTGTATATAGCATACTCTATATCAGTGCTACAGTGCCTTGCAGTATTCACACCCCTTGAACTTTTTTGCATTTTGTCACCTTCAACCACAAACTTAAATGTCATTTCTTGAGATTTTCAGTAATAACCAATAGAGATGAGCGAGTACTGTTCGGATCAGCTGATCCAAACAGCACGCTCCATAGAAATGAATGGACGTAGCCAGCACGTGGGGGGTTAAGCGGCCGGCCGCCGTCAAAGCGGAAGTACCAGGTGCATCCATTCATTTCTATGGAGCATGCTGTTCGGATCGGCTGATCCGAACTGTACTGCTAGCACAGGCTTTGAGCCTTTATGGTGACAGGCTGTTACTGCTAGCACAGGTTTCAGGCCCGTATGGTACTGCTAGAACAGGATTTGGGCCTTACCATACAGGCCTGAAGCCTGCTAGGATTAACATCGGATCCCGGAGAGGTGAGTAACACTGCTTATTATGTTCCCTCACCTCCCCTGGGGCTCCGATTATTATACTCCGGGGTCTTTTGATCGTCCGTATCAGGCAGCAGAGAGGCTAGGTGGGGAGGGAAAAACGGAAATACAGAAGCGAAAATTGTCCCGGTCTTTAAGGAGTTAATAACATTTAGTATTGTTCTGCACATCTTTTCAATCTATGTATGTCCCAACTTTTTTGAGATGTGTTACTGCCATCAGTTTCTAGCTGGAGTTCATTTTTTCAAACGAAATGGAGAAAAACCTAACTTTCATGTTCTAATATATTTCCTATATTGTATTGTGTAACTTTCACCTTCTAATATACTGTATGTCCTATGTAACCATTGTGTAACTTTCACCTGTTGATACATGTCCTATGTAACTTTCATGTTCTAATATATTTCCTATATTCTATTGTGTAACTTTCACCTTCTTTTTTTTTTTTTTTTTTTTTTTAAATGTAGATTTTGAGCCCCACATAGAGCTCACAATGTACATTTTTTCCCTATCAGTATGTCTTTTTTGGAATATGGGATGGAAATCCATGCAAACACGGGGAGAACATACAAACTCCTTGCAGATGGTTTTATGCCCTTGGCGGGATTTGAACACCAGGACTCCAGCGCTGCAAGGCTGCAGTGCTAACCACTGAGCCACCGTGTGGCCCCTTTTCACCTTCTAATATATGTCCTATGTAACCATTGTGTAACTTTCACCTTCTAATATATGTCCTATGTAACCATTGTGTAACTTTCACCTGTTGATACGTGTCCTATGTAACCATTGTGTAACTTTCACCTGTTGATACGTGTCCTATGTTATTATTGTGTAACGTTCACCCGTTGATACGTGTCCTATGTAACTATTGTGTAACTTTCACCTGTTGATACGTGTCCTATGTAACCATTGTGTAACTTTCACCTGTTGATACGTGTCCTATGTAACCATTGTGTAACTTTCACCTGTTGATACGTGTCCTATGTAACCATTGTGTAACTTTCACCTGTTGATACGTGTCCTATGTTATTATTGTGTAACGTTCACCCGTTGATACGTGTCCTATGTAACTATTGTGTAACTTTCACCTGTTGATACGTGTCCTATGTAACCATTGTGTAACTTTCACCTGTTGATACGTGTCCTATGTAACCATTGTGTAACTTTCACCTGTTGATACGTGTCCTATGTAACCATTGTGTAACTTTCACCTGTTGATACGTGTCCTATGTAACCATTGTGTAACTTTCACCTGTTGATACGTGTCCTATGTAACCATTGTGTAACTTTCACCTGTTGATACGTGTCCTATGTAACTATTGTGTAACTTTCACCTGTTGATACGTGTCCTGTGTAACTATTGTGTAACTTTCACCTGTTGATACGTGTCCTATGTAACTATTGTGTAACTTTCACCTGTTGATACGTGTCCTATGTAACTATTGTGTAACTTCCACTTTCTGATATTGTTCTATGTTCTATTGTAAATAAAACATGGTTATATGAGATTTCCAACTTGTTGCATTCTTGTTTTCTTTACATTTTTCACTGCACCCCAATTATTTTAGAATTTGGGTTTTACTTTGTATTATGGCAATGAGTTTGTATGGCTCTGGATAATCTACTTATTGAGGACAGCAAAGAGAAATGAAATGTTTTTGACTGTTTTGTTTGGTTGCTTGGAACATATTCTCCGACTTCCTTACTCAGATAACCAAGAGCTGACATATAGATAACTGCCTGACACTAAATCATACAACGTTTCACTGAAGACAGCAGCATCATTGCTTAAAGGCTTTTGGAATGGAATTCTGGAATAGAGCCAATCCCTTGTTTGTCTAGCCATTCCACAATGTTAATTTCTTCCTGACCCGCACCTTACTAAAACATTGCAGCACTAACAGCTGGAACGGAAGAAAACTACCATTTAACCACTTTGATGCCACAGTCAGCAGAGTATGTGACTCCTGTGGTCTTACATAGGGAGAAGATGTCCTCCTGTAAGTAACCAAAATTAGGCATCCTACAACAGGGTCTAATAAGATGCCAGTAAGGTTGTTCCCGCCACTTTGGAAAACTAAGCACTAGAGATGAGCGATTACTGTTCGGATCAGCTGATCCAAACAGCACGCTCCATAGAAATGAATGGATGCACCTGGTACTTCCGCTTTGACAGCGGCCGGCCGCTTAACGTCCATTCATTTCTATGCGAGCGTGCTGTTCGGATCGGCTGATCCGAACAGTACTCGTTCATCTCTACTAAGCACAGCTCTTCTGTGGATTTCGGCCTGCTCCAATCCTTCTGGCTCTTCATGTCATCCGAGACAGACTGGATGATGGTGATATCAGGGCTCTGCGGGGGCCGGATCATCACTGCCAGGACTCCTCCTCCAAAGGGCAAAAGAAACTTTACAGCTACATTACAGGGCTCTAGATCCCATCTTGCAGTGACATTACAGAAAATAAGTGGGGTTTCCCTTTAACCAGAAAGTACTCTATGACGTCAGAGGCATCCCATACAATAGACCAGATCCCATGTTAGTAATAATAAAGTATACAGGTCAAAAATATCACTGGTTGCTAATGTTGCCCCATTGTGTTTCGCTACATTGTTGGTGACACCTCCTAGATGTATAGACGGGGTCCTTTGTGACCTTCATCCTCTTCATTCCGATTTTAAAGGAGATTATGATGACAAGTCCTCTGTAACCTGACCCGCTTCTATTTTCCTAATCTAAGAATAGAACATTCTAGGCTCCCTGCCACCTATCCAAGATAGCAGCTGTTTCCAGGAATATTATCTTGCGTGTCTTTTCATCCACATTTTATTGACCAAAAAAAGAAAAATATTCCATTTTATTACAAATACGCTTCTGATACGGAATAATAGGGGCTTTCGAGGATAAATTTTGGAAAATTAGGGCTGAAGTACAGAGACAATACAAAAAAAAATGGTTAGTCTGGTTTTGCAGCCCTCGGCCATGATGATGATATATGTAGCGAATGGAGGGGCTAGGACCCTGTTGGGCACCTTTAACCTGGATAGAAGATGAGATAGGGCTGAGCATGAAGGTATACAGGTTCCACATGGTATCTTGAGGCGCCTTTGCCTACAAATGTTGGAGCTGGGCCTGTAGATCCTGGACACTTGTAGGTGGCCAAAACTGGTGTCCCAGTTGGTCCCATAAATGCTCAATTGGTAAAACATCTGATAACAGGGCAGGCCAATGAAGCGTTGCAAGATATGGTGCAGGCATTGCTGGGAAAGCCTTGATTTGTGGGGGTGAGCATTATCCTGCTGAAAAATGCCAGTTGGAGGCCCTACCTGGAGGGGTAACATGTGTGGCCTGTACATATGGCTGAGCTGTTAGTGTCCCATATATCACTACTAGGGTTGACCTTCCATCATAAGTGATGGCTCCCCAGACCATCACACCAACAGTTGGTGCAGTTTGTTCCTCCACCATAAATACAGGATTGAAGAGCTAACCATGAGGCCTCTATACTCTAATTCCTTTATCAGAACCCCAAACAGAAGACATGTCATAGGCACCATGAAACCAAATGTCCATCTGCTAAGCACTTGGAAATGGTCTGGGCAGAGTCAGGGGTGTGTAATGAAGGTGCCCTCTGTGTCTTGAGAGAGGACATTGGGAGCTGCTTGTTACATAGTTACATAGTTACATAGTAGATGAGGTTGGATGAAGACATTAGTCCATCAAGTCCAATCTATAACCCTACAATCCCCTACAGTGTTGATCCAGAGGAAGGCAAACAACCCCATGAGGCCCATGCCAATAACCTCATTTCAGGGGAAAAAAATTCCTTCCCGGCCCTAATCTGGCAGCCAGTATAAAAACCCTGGATCAACGTGTCCGTAAAATCTAGAGTCCATAACCTGTAATATTGTGTCTGGGCCATCTGAAGTCTGTTCCCCGAGTTGGGTACCCTCACATAACTATTGCTTTCAGCACCTTCCTGCAACTAGGTCAGAATAACCAAGATGGAAGGCAATTCATCAAAACGTCCATCCTGTAATGACGTGTCCCCTCTTAAGGTCTGTCCATTGGGCAACATCTCTTCCAGTGAGTCGCAGGGGCCTGACTAGTAGTCAGGGGTCATATCACAATCAATAATACCCCTTTAATATAGTAACAGAGTAGACCACATAATCCAAGTATGATGATAAACAGCCAGAGGGAAAGGCTAATGTGAACTAGCTGAGCTGTAGAAATAGAAGGTCAAGATTTTGCTTTGGAAGGGGTCACGTGTCAAGACGAGTAGTGGGTCTCAGTTTCAGAGCAGGGTTTACACAGATCCAATGTAAGGGTCAGAAGTCAAAATCAACAACAAAGTATTGAGTTCAGAGTATCGCTGCTCCCAAAGCCTTGTAGACGGGAAAGAAAACAACTTGTCTAAGATGTGACTGGATCATATTCTGCTTGACGTAATATTATATCAGACAGACCGTTCCTCTTTATTTGGTTAGTTATGTAGGATACCTTTTGGAATTTCATTTGGTGGGACCCTGAACAGTCCATTAAAGGGATTCTACCAATTAAAAAAATTTTTTTTTTAAATTTCACACGTCAGAATAGCCTTAAAGGGATCCTATCATTCAGATGACATTTTTTCTAAGTACCATGACAGAATAGCCTTAAGAAAGGCTATTCTCCTACCTTTCATTGTCTTCTCCGCGCCGCCATTCGCCTACAATCCGGGTTCTTGTCGGTATTTAAATTAGCTCCTTTGCAGCACTGGGGGCGGGTCCCAGCGCTCAAACAGCGTCCCCAATGCTGCGAGAGAACTCTCTCCAGCGCCGCCTCCTCTTCTTCAGCAGCGTCATCTTCAGCCTCTTCTTCCGGCGGTGGCTTGTAACTTCTAAGGCCTCCGGTCTTGGGCAGAGCAGACTGCGCATGCCCATAGGCCACGAGAAAATGGCCCCTTGCATGCAGAAGATGGAAACCACAGAACGGAGACCCGAATTCTAGTGTGAACCTAGCGTCACTCATATTCCAACTGCGATACACACGGTCACTCCACATGCACAACCCAACACTGATATCCAAACTGAGATACACGCATCAGAGGATTAGATACACAGATCAGCACACAGTATCACACGCCAGAGGATTAGATACACGCATCTGCACACAGTTCCACACACTGAAGGATTGGATACACGCATCTGCACACAGTCCCACACACCAGAGGATTAAATACACGCTTCTGCACACAGTTCCACATGCCGAAGGATTAGATACGCGCATCTGCACACAGTACCACATGTAGGGGAATTGGATACACACATCTGCACACAGTACCACACTCCGGGGGATTGGATACATGCGTCTGCACACAGTTCCACACACCAGAGCATAAGATATGCACGTCTGCACACAGTACCACATGCCGTAGGATTAGATATGCATGTCTACACACAGTTCCACACTTGATAGGATTAGATACGCGCGTCTGCACACAGTTATACATGCCATAAGATGAGATACATGCGTCTACACACAGTACCACATACCGTAGGATTAGATATGCGCATCTACACACAGTTCCACACACCGTAGGATTAGATATGCGCATCTACACACAGTTCCACACACCATAGGATTAGATACGCGCCTCTTCACACAATACCACACAGGGGAGGATTAGATACGTGCGTCTGCAAACAATACCACACGACCGAGGGTTAGATATGCGCATCTGCACACAGTTCCACACGCTGAAGGATTAGATACGTGTGTCTGCACAAATTACCACACGGGGGAGGATTAGATACGCACCTCTCCGGGCCCCCTCAACTATAGGGCCTGGTGCAAGTGCACTGTTTGCCCTATGTTTAAAGCAGCGCTGTTCACCGGAACTATTTTTGTATGAAATGTTTTATAACTGGGGGTCTGCTTTAAGTAAGTAATTCATAACTGCAAAGAGAGTCTCCCAAGTCTGACACAATAGCACCTCCACAACGTGACAGTCTGTCCCTTCATCAATCAGCTATTGAGAGATGGAAGCAGATACCGTAACTCCATGTACTGGCTAGTGGCCAGTTGAGTTCCCATATATGATGTAATCTGAGCTGCAATAGCACGGTTTGGCCACTGCACAAAACACAGCGCTGTCTTCTGCCCTCTTCATACACTGTGCAGGGATCATCTGGTGTGGGGGCTAAGTGTCAGACCGATCTCATAATAATGACCTATCCTAAGGCTTAGCCATTCATTTTGGTCTTCAATAACCCCTTTAATGGCATTACGCTTACCTGCCTTCTTGCAATTTATGTTCATGAGTAGAATGCCAGTGCTCCAGTGCGGACTGACACACAAACAGAAGGAAACTTTATCTATGAAGACTAGGCCAATATGCATTCCCACTTAACTTTCTACTACGTGGCATTATACCATGCTGCAATACACCTCCGTTTTATGTCAGTCTTTACTGAAGAATCGCATTCTGTTCATGAATGTTAATTGTACGAGGTCTTATTAGAATGAAATGATCAACATGTATCAGATGTGAGTGACACCTTGTTCATTACCATTAGTCTATGCAAAATAATAATACAAGCAAAAGCATAACAATAGCGAGCATCCTATTAAGGCAATGTAGACGCCAGCTGTTCCAGTATATTAATACGCCGCTATATATAGTCCGGATCCTTCTCTCCAGCCGGGCCTTAGCAACAGCCTTGAGCTGTATTTACATTGGACGTGATTAAAGGGTATCCCTGTCCGCCCCGCTCAGTAACACAAGTCAATAGTGACAAACTGCTGCAGTCAAGTACCATGAATTATGCCCAGACATGCCGCCTCTTACCCGTCACCTTCTACTCTTATCCCCTAGACCGATGGAGTTGCCAAAGTGGTGGGGGCGTATCAAAGGGCACGGGCAATATTTAGGATTATGTTTTTGTTTTGCAAGATTTCTGCCCTGTTCTTATAGGATTTTTCATCCTAAATAAAACTTCTCATCTACGTTACATATTGTGAAGCTACGTACTTAATATCTATGCGGTTTTTTAAAAAAAAAATTATGTTTTTAAGCAAATTTACAGATTTAATTGTAATAATAAATAGAATTATAAATATTTCATTGAAATGTATTTATTTTTTAAAATTGTCCCATGGCCTGTCTTCTCTGATGTAATTAGGAAGACAGAATCTCAGTGAAATAACCCAATAAAGGCTGCTCCCTTTAACATCATACTCGACCTTCCAAGAGGCCTTTGTTTTGCAATGACGCTGGGATTATTACCAGGTATAGTCTCTCAACCGAGGACAGCCATTTCGATGTTATTGCATCTCGTCAGCCCGGTGTGACTGGCTTGCATATTCCAGTGAGCGCCCTCTATTGATTTGCAACACTGAGGCACCTGACTTCCTTATTACATCAAGGAAGACAGATTTGCATATTCTTCCCATGGTCCCTTGCGAAGTGGAGTGCTAAAGGCTTAATAAGTCTCCACACACCTATATGGTGGTCTCTCCCCAAGGAGTGACGATATCCCCTTAACCCTGTCTAAGCCTCTCACCTCTACCAGGTTAGTCTTCTCTACACTGGGCTGACGAGATGCAATAACATCGAAACAGCCATCCTCAGTTGAGAGACTATACCTGGTAATAATCCCAGCATCATTGCAAAACAAAGGCCTCTTGGAAGGTCGAGCATGATGTTAAAGGGAGCAGCCTTTATTGGGCCATATCACTGAGATTCTGTCTTCCTAATTACATCAGGGAAGACAGGCTTGCACACTCGAGTGAGCGCCCTCTATTGGTTTGCAACACTGAGGTACCTGACTTCCTAATTACATCATGGAAGTTAGATTTGCATATTCTTCCTATGTAAAGTTTGTACATGAGTACAATACAGACGACCATCAGTCATGTCTAGATTCTTACGAGTTTCAGAGAGTCACTGGCTCTTGTGCATCCCCTTCACAAATCTAGTGGCCTTCGAAACAATTACCTTTCATATCTACTGTCAACACGCGGCCGGCCACGCTAGTGATACTTCCATAGACATTAGATCCCAGCTGTTGGCTGAACTGTGAAGTAGCCACAAATAACCAGACTCCCGGATAACATGCATTTTTCGAGTTGTTGAACCTCTTTACGACACCTCCTGATATATTCTCAGGCTGATCATCCCCCATTCCCTCCATTTAAGGAGGCTGGTTTGGACGCCTGGTGCTCTAGCCTCAAACCTCATATGCCGTATGTGCACAGCCGTTCAAGAAATTAGTTGGCAGCAAGCTGCCTAGTCAGGCAGGTAGAGAGAATCTCCCCCCTTATGGGTTAAAATTGTGGGAAACCAGTCCCTTAGTATTCTGGAATCCCTCCTTTATTTAGTGTTGTGTATCTCCTACCTTGTGCAGGCTGCTACCTGTAGTACTCCACAGCGGGTGGCTGTGGTGGGTGCAGCCCAGTAAGCTACTAGGAGCACACAGTCTTAGTTTGGTTTGTGTTAGTCTTGCAGTGCAGTAACTGCAAGACTTTATAATGCATTTTAGCAGATGCTTTGTACTGCAGTGGCAGCTGCCCTGTGAGGTAACAGGGATCGCTCAGTTGGTGGTGTAACCCGGCAGTGAAGTTAACTGTCGGGCCCTGTTCACACCAGTGTGCCCTGTAGTTCAGAGCCCAGTGGGCTCTGCAGGCTTTTGTTTATTTTAGTTTTTTTTTTAAATAAGCCTGCAAATCGTAACACTAGGATAGATGCCGACAAAGGGCTTGGGACAGCAGCAGGAAATAGAAGTTTCTCCTGCCTGCTGTCATTATGCAAGTGCCAGGAGGCAGGGGTCTGGACAGCAGGTGGGTACAGTAGTGAAGCCGGCCATTGCTGGCTTCACTACTGTTAAAAGATGAACTGTGGAGTAGACAGCTTCTCTCCACTCGGCATCCATCTTCATGCAGCCCCCCGCTACAGTAAATAGAGCAATTTACGTGCTGGAATTACTCCAGCAGGTAACGGCCTATTTTTTAAAAAAATCTGCAGTGGTAGCAGCTACCACTAGTGTCTCGGGCCCTGTGTCAGCTGCTACCCCGGTAGTTACGCCACCTGTAGTATATAGTAAAAGTTATCAACACATAAGATTCCATTAGCTGTAGACTAGCAGGTATAGGCCGTGGCCTTGTACTTACTATTACTACTATGAACAGGCTAAGGCTCCCTCTGTCTCACCAGGAAAGAAGGATAAGGAGGAGAATTTGGTTGCAGACACGTACAATCCCCGTGCTGGAACGTAGCATGTGATTGATGGGATTACTGTGATTAATGGCCGCCCGCGTTGGCAGATACATCTCGCCATGGGAAGTACAGGAGCTCAGCACTTTTATTTGCACATATAATTATTGGAAGCCAGACTACGAGAATTAGAGGGAAGTTTTTTGTGGATTTTCAATTGAATGTAAAATAAGTGATTATCTTATAATAAAATAGAATGAAATAGAATTAGTGATGACAGATTATAACTAGAGATGGACAATAACTAAATGTAAATGCGCAAAGAAGCTGCGATCTCCTAGCGTCTGTTATCTCCATATACATTATTGTTACTCTTGATTAGAATATTCTATGCAATGGTAAAGGGGTCTGTCCTGGTTTTTAAAGGGGTTATACAGAATTACAAAAGCAAGGATACAATCTTCCAAAAACAGCACCCCCTTTAAAGGCTTTGCTCACCCACACTCAATACATTAGTATTGCAGTGTATGGTATGAGCAATCAGGCCATGGCCATCAGATACGGTGAACGATGTATCGGGGGAAAAACTTTTGCAAATTTTAAATTTTTTAAAAGGTATCAAACCATTACAAATCCTACTATTATAAAGGTGAAAGTTTGTATGTTTGGATGTTTGTGTATTTTTTCCTCAATCACACAAAAACGGCTGAACGGATTTGAATTAAATTTAGCACATAGTTTGTAACCTCAATTAAAACATAGGATACTTATTATCCTGGTAAATGACATGGCTTCACGACTGTTATGAATTTATGTTCATATACTATATTACATTGCTCCTGCAGCAGCCTTATGTCAGCCAGGACTGTTATCTCTCTGTGTAAACACTCAGTTAAGCCTCAGTGGATTGTCTACACACATTATATCTGACCTGATCCAGGCAGCGCAGACAAACTGACATGGGCAAACACCTTTAATCCAAATTGGCAATTTATCAGTGTTTAACATGCCTGGAAAAAGAAAATCTAATTTGTCGAAAACAACAAGAGCTATGAAGCCAGCCAAAAGTCACACAGTTCTCCTCAAACGGAGTAAAAGGGGATCATCGACGCCAACAACACATGCATTATATGATGGTGCAGCGAGTTGCTGAGATGCCGGAACAATTACAGGCACAAGGCGAAGAACAACTTCAGTGCCAGGCCAACTGCCGAAATGCCAGAGCAGGCAGATCATCAATGCCAACAACATGCTCATTATATGGCATTCCAGTGAGCTTCTGAGATGCCGCAACAATCACAGGCACAGCGCGAGGAACGAGTTCAGCGGCAGGCCAGCTTGAGAGTTGCCAAAACACCGCAGCATGCGGATCATCAACGCCAACAACACGCTCATTATATGGCTTCCCAACAAGCTGCTGAGATGCTGGAACAATCATGGGCACAGCGCGAGGAACGAATTCAGCGACAGGCCAGCTTGACGCCCAAGCAGCTGGATCATCAACACCAACAACACACTCATTATATGACGGCCCAGCGAGCTGCTGAGATGCCGGAACAATCACAGGCACGTGAGGAACAAGCTCAGCAGCAGGACAGCTTAAGAGCTGCCAAATCACCGGAGCAAGCAAACCATCGATGGCAGCAATTTGCTGAATATAGGCGGATCATTGACGCCAACAACACGCAGACAAAGTCGCGGGCAGAGGCTAGTACTATATAAATTTGGTATCGCCGTGATCGTACTGACTCACCGAATACAGGCAATATGTCATTTTTACCACAGAGTGAATGGCGTAAAAATGAAACCCAGAAGAAATTTGAGCAAATACGTTTTTTTTCCATTTGCATCTCATTTTGAATTTTTTTCCCAGGGACAGAAGAGCCGAGCAATATATCTGCCACGAACACGAAACCAATCCAATATGGAGGAAGACTATCCACCAGGTGCAGAACCCCACACATGATCATCTTCCAGCCAGTTATTGCACATTGATAGTGTTGACCATACTTTTCCAGTGAGGGCCTCTGTTTATGAGTTTGTCACTCAGCAGGAGAGCGTCTGTCTGCCCAGTGCAATGTGCGTGCTCACATAAAAAACTAAGACGCGACTACGGCTAAAGTTACAGGACAGACTTCTGTACCATATTGCAAATTTTATTTTAAAGCTTCAGCTTGGATACCAAGAAATGGGCAGAAGACAAATGAATCCAGAAGAAACGTACCCCAAAAACAAAGGAAAAAAAAAATATATAACCTGCGCTATACGACATACAATGCATTCAGGAAGTCTCTGGAGATTTTTCATATTTTGTTCAGTACTAAAATCAAAAAAAGTCGAGTTTTCCATTATTAATCTGCAATCCAAACCCCATAATGAGAAGGTGAAAAGAGAATTTTACAAATTTTTGCAAATTTATTAAAAAAAGAAAAATTATAATTTTACATGGACATAAGTATTCAGACCCTTTTCTTTGGCACTTGAAATTTAGCTCTGGGGTCTCCCAATTCTCTTAAAGGGCTTCTATAATTTTTCAGGTTATATCACGTCGGAATAGTCTGAAGAAAGGCTTTTCGTCCCCTACCTTTCTATTTCTGCTCCATGCCACTGTTCCGTTGATATATTGATATATAGAAGAGTCTCCAGGGATGCTTCCATCACCTCTTCGCCGCGTCCTTCATGTAAACTTCTTCTGGCGAGCCTGCGTTCAGAATCTAAATTTCACACATGCGCAGTTGGTTTTGCCATGGGGCTTCGGGCAGAGCCAACTGCACATGTCTGTTCAGCGATTTTACTGTGACCGCTTACAGGAACAGTACGCTGGTGTAAGCGGCCACCGTAAAATGGCCGAACAGATATGCGCTGTTGGCTCTGCTCGAAGCCAAATAACAAAGCCAACTGCGCATGCGCAGAATATAGATTCGGAATGCAGGAAAAAGACTACACGAAGGACGCGGTGGAGAGGTGTGGTTGTAGAAGATGGAGGCATCCCTGGGGAGTCTTCAGACAGTACAGGGGAAACGCTCCCTGTGCTGTCTGGAGACTCATTTGCATACTATAGAACAGCGACGCAGAGCAGAAATATAAAGGTAGGGAATGAATAGCCTTTCTTAAAGGGGCTCTATCAGCAAAATCATGCTGACAGAGCCCCACATATGCGTGAATAACCTTTAAAAAGGCTATTCAGGCACTGGTAAAGTTATATTAAACTACCCCCCAGTTTTAAAATAAAACTCTAAAACGGAATATGATCAACTTACCCATCGTGCACGGTGGGCGGGCATTCAGGGTCCGCCGTCTTCTTCAGCCACGCCTCCTCTACCAGCGATGTCCTCGGGTCCCGTCTAACTGGCGAACTGACATTGATAAAAAATGGTGTGGGCGCATGCGCAGTAGCATGCGGCTTCTACTACGGCTACTGCGCATGTGCCCAGGCCATTTCTTTTTATCAGTCTCAGTTCGCGAGCGCCGGAGGAGGACGGGACCGGAGGACATCGGAGGAAGAAGAGGCGTGGATGAAGAAGACGGCGCACCCTGAATGCCCGCCCAGCGTGCGATGCGTAAGTAGATAACAGTACAGGATAATACACACAGTGATGTCACAGTACAGGATAATACACACAGTGATGTCACAGTACAGAGATAATACACACAGTGATGTCACAGTACAGAGATAATACACACAGTGATGTCACAGTACAGGATAATACACACAGTGATGTCACAGTACAGGGATAATATACACAGTGATGTCACAGTACAGAGATAATACACACAGTGATGTCACAGTACAGGATAATACACACAGTGATGTCACAGTACAGAGATAATACACACAGTGATGTCACAGTACAGAGATAATACACACAGTGATGTCACAGTACAGAGATAATACACACAGTGATGTCACAGTACAGGATAATACACACAGTGATGTCACAGTACAGAGATAATACACACAGTGATGTCACAGTACAGGGATAATACACACAGTGATGTCACAGTACAGGATAATACACACAGTGATGTCACAGTACAGAGATAATACACACAGTGATGTCACAGGACAGGGATAATACACACAGTGATGTCACAGTACAGAGATAATACACACAGTGATGTCACAGTACAGGGATAATACACACAGTGATGTCACAGTACAGGGATAATACACACAGTGATGTCACAGTACAGACATAATACACACAGTGATGTCACAGTACAGGGATAATACTCACAGTGATATCACAGTACAGAGATAATACACACAGTGATGTCACAGTACAGAGATAATACACACAGTCATGTCACAGTACAGGGATAATACACACAGTGATGTCACAGTACAGAGATAATACACACAGTGATGTCACAGTACAGAGATAATACACACAGTGATGTCACAGTACAGGGATAATACACACAGTGATGTCACAGTACAGAGATAATACACACAGTGATGTCACAGTACAGGGATAATACACACAGTGATGTCACAGTACAGGGATAATACACACAATGATGTCACAGTACAGAGATAATACACACAGTGATGTCACAGTACAGAGATAATACACACAGTGATATCACAGTACAGGGATAATACACACAGTGATGTCACAGTACAGGGATAATATACAGTGATGTCACAGTGCAGAGATAATACACACAGTGATGTCACAGTACAGAGATAATACACACAGTGATGTCACAGTACAGAGATAATACACACAGTGATGTCACAGTACAGAGATAATACACACAGTGATGTCACAGTACAGAGAAAATACACACAGTGATGTCACAGTACAGGGATAATACACACAGTGATGTCACAGTACAGGGATAATACACACAGTGATGTCACAGTACAGAGATAATACACACAGTGATGTCACAGTACAGGATAATACACACAGTGATGTCACAGTACAGGATAATACACACAGTGATGTCACAGTACAGGATAATACACACAGTGATGTCACAGTACAGAGATAATACACACAGTGATGTCACAGTACAGGGATAATATACACAGTGATGTCACAGTACAGAGATAATACACACAGTGATGTCACAGTACAGGATAATACACACAGTGATGTCACAGTACAGAGATAATACACACAGTGATGTCACAGTACAGGGATAATATACACAGTGATGTCACAGTACAGAGATAATACACACAGTGATGTCACAGTACAGGATAATACACACAGTGATGTCACAGTACAGGGATAATACACACAGTGATGTCACAGTACAGGATAATACACACAGTGATGTCACAGTACAGGATAATACACACAGTGATGTCACAGTACAGGATAATACACACAGTGATGTCACAGTACAGGATAATACACACAGTGATGTCACAGTACAGAGATAATACACACAGTGATATCACAGTACAGGGATAATACACACAGTGATGTCACAGTACAGGATAATACACACAGTGATGTCACAGTACAGGGATAATACACACAGTGATGTCACAGTACAGGGATAATACACACAGTGATGTCACAGTACAGGATAATACACACAGTGATGTCACAGTACAGGATAATACACACAGTGATGTCACAGTACAGAGATAATAAACATTTCCCAAATTGGTATAAAAAAACCCAAACATCTGATCCCGCAAAAACAATACCTTATTCATCTCTGTACATGGAAATAATAATAAAAATGATTGTGGGTGTCAGTAAAGGACAAATCCAAAAACTCTTTTTTTTTTTTTTAGTAAAGGTTTGGATATTTTTGGAGGGTTTATTCATATTTGGCATTGCTGTAATTGCATTGTCATTGTCATTGTCATTTTGATCCATAAGAATTTTTTCTCCATAAGATCCATAAGAGTTTTTCTTCCACCCCCTTCCGAATTTTTTTTCCGGGTTCATTAGGAAAGGGTTAATAACTTATGTTTCCAAAAATCCATTTTCAATGTAGTAGACTCAAAACGATTTGCTCTCGCCCTTTCGCTGCTATGTCACGTCACGCAGCTGAATATTTTCCAGGGCGGCCAATTTAGCAGGGTAATAAAATGTATTAGGGAAGAATGCCAGCCAATAAATATGGAGCTGTCAGGGCGCACATGAATAGAGAGGTGTAATGCGGAGTCTATGCATGTCTTCCTACTTTACTGCATGGCTTTCCAGCCACCTGATATCTATCATATGAACGTCTTCCATCTGGAGATACGGATCAGACTTCCTCCCAGATGTAGGTTGCCATTTATTGATTCTAAAACAGTGTGAGCAAATCTCTCCAGCGGTCAGTTCCCCGTATGTCTGTAAATACAGGGGGCTGAGGCTGCAAGGACCAATGAATAGCAACCTTAGGGGGCATTCACACAATGTAACGTGACGTTGATTCTGACACGTAAACTCGTGTCAGAATCAGCGCTGCAAAACAGAATCCCATTGACTTCATTGGGTTTCGAAAACAATCAATAAATGGCTAGTGCAAGTGAATATAAAAAACTTTGTAATATATCTTTATTAAACAATAGTGAATCTTATCTCTAATAGCACTTATATCCTATCTAGGCTCACACACAGAAGTCTACGGAGGGCGGGGGAAGGGGGGACAGAAGGCTACCGCCAGCTAGTAAGTGATTTATTGCATTATGTTCAGTGTTAGAGCATCATCTTATTAGATATAGTATAGACAGAAGAGTTAGTATAGGTACTCCTCTCCATAAACTTCTATGTTAGACATAACGTAGCCTGATAAAAGAAGAACAAAGCATAAAGCTATCTATATTAGAGTGAAAAGTCCTATTTTAGCTACTAAGTGCAGCAGAGCTTAGTAGCTGCAGTGTGTGTGTGTCTTTTCCAGAAGCCTCCTCTTCACATCATGTCTTCATAGACTTCTATGGTAGAAATAACTCAGCTTGATAAAAGGAGAATAAAGTGCAAGGCTATCTATATTAGAGTCAAAGGTTTTATTTTAGTTACTAAGTGCAGCAGAGCTTAGTAGTTGCAGAGCTTAGTAGTTGTGTCTTTTCCAGCAGCCTCTTCTTCCTATCACATCTTCATAGACTTCTATGTTAGACATAACTCAGCTTGATAAAAGGAGAATAAAGTCTCAGGTTGTCTATATTATAGTCAAAAGTGTTATCTTAGTTACTAAGTGCAGCAGAGCTTAGTAACTACAGTATGTGTGTCTTTTCTACTAGCCTCCTCTTCACATCACATCTCCATAGACTTCTATGTTAGTATAAACTCCACCTGATAAATGGAGGAAGACGCATTCTTCTTTATTAAAATATATTACAAAGTCTCTTATATTCACCTGTAGCATTCTTGTATGCTTTTTTAACTTTAGATTTATATTTCTTTAATTTTTTTATATTCATATGTACTTTAATACTACACAAGCCTATGCCTTTAAGGCCCTGACACATTCCCTTTGCCTCAGCAGAAGACAGCCCTATGGGAGGATCACGTATAGCCTATTAGATTCTATTGGTGCAATGTTCTGTAAAGATGGAGGATGGGCCCTCAGGATGGGAGCAAGGATTTCTACATTGAGTGCTACAGATAGGAAGTTTTTCTGATTCTTTTATATGTTCAGTAGAAAATCAATACGGTCTCTTCCTTCATCTAAATAGTTGGGAGGTATTTATGGAGTGACCTATACATCGGGGGTTGTGTGCACGGCACCATATGGACATTGGTGACTGATGTGTAGTTTGATCTGCTATCTCTTGCACATAGAATCAATCAGGTAGAAGAGGAATGTCCCGCATGTAGTGAAATAACAAGGCTTATATTACAGCTTCATTGCAGCTGCCAGAATCCCAGCTGAGCGAATGTGTTATAGGGCTGGAGAAGCTGAATGCTGTCAACTATTATCGTATTATTTATTCTATATGTGTAATGCTAGCATCTGGTTATCGTATCGTACAACACGAATATTCCCTTACAAGACATGGTAGAACCACAGGATATGCCATAAATGTCCGGCAGGCAGGGGTCCAGCTCCCACCTTTAAGTCCCGCAACTATCTCCCAGCTCTCGTCCTGGTGATGTTATCAGCCACCATATAATGCACCCACCTGAATGCAGTAGCTGGTGTCATACCATTGGTGCAACCTCTGCAAATTCTGGATATATGTGAGGGTTTCAGCCGGACATATCAACAAGGCCATAGGTCTCAATAATTGAGGGGGCCATTTCCACTGAGATCTAGGATGCAATAGCTGCGGATGATGGAGGGGATGTGGAAAATTGAATGCGCCTCCAATATTCTACTGGGATATCATAATACCAGTGGTGTGACTAAAGTCTTGTGGGTCCCGGTGCAAACTGTAACGGGGACCCGCTATCCCATCCGTATAGCGTATTCTTGATAGCAGCGGTTATAGATGGTGTAGCAGTATCTCAGAGGCTATAAAGGGATACAACTGTAGTACCCACAACCGCCATTATCAAGAATACAGTGTGTGAGTAGCATAGCACCCGCATGTAAACAGTGAGGTGAATTGTGTGTTCTGCTAAAAGGCTGATCTGTGGGGGCCCTAACACTTGGACCCCTGACAATTTAAAGAATTATGATCTATCTTAACCCATCCCCAGCATATGCTTTACTATCACAGTGAATATCGGGTCTTTAAAAGTTACAAAAATTCACTGGTCTCTTCCGCCCCCGCGCCTTGTATGTTGCAGGATGACTCTTGTGCAGTGAGATACAAGAGCCATCCTATTCCTATGGCTACCAGGACCCTTCTGAAGGCTCCCAGGCCTGCCTTAGGAATATAACTACTGAGGAAGGTCTATGACACAAAACACTATTATATTGTTCGATGATCTCAGACTACAAAGGCCCAGGGGAGGTGAGTGAAGATAACAAACAGCTAGACTCACCTCTCCTGGGTATCCTTGTGTTCAGGGATAAGCTCTGCAGGCCCCCGACCCTTCCAGACCCGGCTGCTTTACTGGCTCAGTTTATACAGCTCTGACATGTTCATGACAGCGGAACAAAGAATCCTATACAAGGATGTTGCTTTCTATATAGAGAACTTGGGCTAAAGCCTTGGGGAAGGAATCCCCTCCACCAATGGCATAACTACCACCATAGCAGCAGAGGCAGCTGCCACAGGGCCCTAGGACATTAGGGGCCCGCTGACAGCCGCTACCGCGGCTATCAATATACTCAGGGGTCCTTTCGGACCCCCAAGTATAATGATCGGGGGCCCAGGAGAGGTAAGAAACATAAAAAACATTGTTACTTAACTCTCCACGATCCTGCCAGGCCTCATTCCTGACGTCTCTGACGTCACATGAACCCGGCCTGCTTCCCGGGTCATGTGACGTCCAACGTCATTGAACAAGGACGACAGTGGAGAAGACAGCGTAGGAGCCGGGGACAGGTAAGTAACAGTAGTTTTTTATGTTATTCTCCCCCTGGGTCTCCGATTATTATACTCTGGGGTCTGAAAAGACCCCCGAGTATAATAATTGTTTATGGTGTTCACTATGGGCTATAATACTGTGTGCAGGGGCCACTATGGGGGATAATACTGTGTGCAGGGGCCACTATTGGGGATAATACTGTGTGCAGGGGCCACTATGGGACATAATACTGTGTGCAGGGGCCACTATGGGGGATAATACTGTGTGTAGGGGCCACTGAGGGACATAATACTGTGTGCAGGGGCCACTATGGGGTATAATACTGTGTGCAGGGGCCACTATGGGGCATAATACTGTGTGCAGGGGCCACTATTGGGCATAAAACTGTGTGCAGGGGCCACTATGGGGATAATACTGTGTGCAGGGGCCACTATGGGGGATAATACTGTGTGCAGGGGCGACTATGGGGGATAATACTGTGTGAAGGGGTCACTATGGGGGATAATACTGTGTGCAGGGGCCACTATGGGGGATAATACTGTGTGCAGGGGCCACTATGGGGCATAATACTGTGTGCAGGGGCCACTATGGGGCATAATACTGTGTGCAGGGGCCACTATGGGGCATAATACTGTGTGCAGGGGCCACTATGGTGGATAATACTGTGTGCAGGGGCCACTATGGGGCATAATACTGTGTGCAGGGGCCACTATGGGGCATAATACTGTGTGCAGGGGCCACTATGGGGCATAATACTGTGTGCAGGGGCCACTATGGGGCATAATGCTGTGTGCAGGGGCCACTGAGGGACATAATACTGTGTGAAGGGGCCACTATGGGGCATAATAGAACGCGCAGGAATGCATAGGAGGGGGTCGGTCGAGGTCATCGGTGTCGGTCGGGGAAGGGGGGCCCCATGTCAAAAGTTCGCCATGGAGCCCCGCCATTCCTAGTTACGCCACTGCCCTCCACCATCCCAGGGTGACCCAGAAATGAGATGGCAGGTCTATTTTCCTTCTGAATGCCAGTTTTCCATATCACATTAGTGATAAAGAGATATATTATACTATATAGTCGGGTGACATAGACTCTCATCATATACAGTATACAGTAGTAAATGATAGCCCAGTATATACCGTGCCTGGGCTAGGTTCGGTTTTTATGCTATGGATTCATAGCTTTGCTGCCCCCTTCAGTTTGCTTATTCCCTTATAGGACACCCAACTAGGAAGCCTTTTCTTGATACAGTTTGGAGCTATTTTAGGCAACAGCTTTAAGTAATTTGCCCATTATAATATTCTTATTGGAATTGCTCCAGATAGCTATGAGAGCCGCCGAGTAGCCTGGAGAAGCAGCAGCAAGTCTAGACAAAGTAAGTCTGCACAAATATGGCATTACTGCTCATGTAATAATCCCCAGTTTATAGATCTATAGATCTAGATTTAATGCCCAGTGCTGAAGTTTTGTGTGTATTATCCTTGTGCTATGATGTCATAATGGGTATTATCCCTGTACTGTGACATCACTGTGGGTATTATCCCTGTACTGTGACATCACTGTATGTATTATCTCTGTACTGTGACATCACTGTGTGTATTATCCTTGTGCTATGATGTCATAATGGGTATTATCCCTGTACTGTGACATCACTGTATTATCCCTGTACTGTGACATCACTGTGTGTATTATCCCTGTACTGTGACATCATTGTGTGTATTATCCCTGTACTGTGACATCACTGTGTGTATTATCCCTGTACTGTGACATCACTGTGTGTATTATCCCTGTACTGTGACATCACTGTGTGTATTATCTCTGTACTGTGACATCACTGTGTGTATTATCCTGTACTGTGACATCACTGTGTGTATTATCCTGTACTGTGACATCACTGTGTGTATTATCTCTGTACTGTGACATCACTGTGTGTATTATCCCTGTACTGTGACATCACTGTGTGTATTATCTCTGTACTGTGACATCACTGTGTGTATTATCTCTATACTGTGACATCACTGTGTGTATTATCTCTGTACTGTGACATCACTGTGTGTATTATCTCTATACTGTGACATCACTGTGTGTATTATCTCTGTACTGTGACATCACTGTGTGTATTATCCTGTACTGTGACATCACTGTGTGTATTATCTCTGTACTGTGACATCACTGTGTATTATCTCTGTACTGTGACATCACTGTGTGTATTATCTCTGTACTGTGACATCACTGTGTGTATTATCCTGTACTGTGACATCACTGTGTGTATTATCCCTGTACTGTGACATCACTGTGTGTATTATCCTGTACTGTGACATCACTGTGTGTATTATCCCTGTACTGTGACATCACTGTGTGTATTATCCTGTACTGTGACATCACTGTGTGTATTATCCCTGTACTGTGACATCACTGTGTGTATTATCTCTGTACTGTGACATCACTGTGTGTATTATCTCTGTACTGTGACATCACTGTGTGTATTATCCTGTACTGTGACATCACTGTGTGTATTATCCCTGTACTGTGACATCACTGTGTGTATTATCCTGTACTGTGACATCACTGTGTGTATTATCCCTGTACTGTGACATCACTGTGTGTATTATCCTGTACTGTGACATCACTGTGTGTATTATCCCTGTACTGTGACATCACTGTGTGTATTATCTCTGTACTGTGACATCACTGTGTGTATTATCTCTGTACTGTGACATCACTGTGTGTATTATCCTGTACTGTGACATCACTGTGTGTATTATCCCTGTACTGTGACATCACTGTGTGTATTATCCTGTACTGTGACATCACTGTGTGTATTATCCCTGTACTGTGACATCACTGTGTGTATTATCCCTGTACTGTGACATCACTGTGTGTATTATCCCTGTACTGTGACATCACTGTGTGTATTATCCCTGTACTGTGACATCACTGTGTGTATTAATCCCTGTACTGTGACATCACTGTGTGTATTATCCCTGTACTGTGACATCACTGTGTGTATTATCCCTGTACTGTGACATCACTGTGTGTATTATCCCTGTACTGTGACATCACTGTGTGTATTATCCCTGTACTGTGACATCACTTGTGTGTATTATCTCTGTACTGTGACATCACTGTGTGTATTATCCCTGTACTGTGACATCACTGTGTGTATTATCCCTGTACTGTGACATCACTGTGTGTATTATCCCTGTACTGTGACATCACTGTGTGTATTATCCCTGTACTGTGACATCACTGTGTGTATTATCCCTGTACTGTGACATCACTGTGTGTTTTATCTCTGTACTGTGACATCACTGTGTGTATTATCTCTGTACTGTGACATCACTGTGTGTATTATCCCTGTACTGTGACATCACTGTGTGTATTATCTCTGTACTGTGACATCACTGTGTGTATTATCTCTGTACTGTGACATCACTGTGTGTATTATCCCTGTACTGTGACATCACTGTGTGTATTATCCCTGTACTGTGACATCACTGTGTGTATTATCCCTGTACTGTGACATCACTGTGTGTATTATCCTGTACTGTGACATCACTGTGTGCATTATCCTGTACTGTGACATCACTGTGTGTATTATCCTGTACTGTGACATCACTGTGTGCTATTATCCCTGTACTGTGACATCACTGTGTGTATTATCTCTGTACTGTGACATCACTGTGTGTATTATCTCTGTACTGTGACATCACTGTGTGTATTATCCCTGTACTGTGACATCACTGTGTGTATTATCCCTGTACTGTGACATCACTGTGTGTATTATCCCTGTACTGTGACATCACTGTGCTGTATTATCCCTGTACTGTGATATCACTGTGTGTATTATCCCTGTACTTTGACATCACTGTGTGTATTATCCTGTACTGTGACATCACTGTGTGTATTATCTCTGTACTGTGACATCACTGTGTGTATTATCCCTGTACTGTGACATCACTGTGTGTATTATCCCTGTACTGTGACATCACTGTGTGTATTATCCCTGTACTGTGACATCACTGTGTGTATTATCCCTGTACTGTGACATCACTGTGTGTATTATCCTGTACTGTGACATCACTGTGTGTATTATCTCTGTACTGTGACATCACTGTGTGTATTATCTCTGTACTGTGACATCACTGTGTATTATCCCTGTACTGTGACATCACTGTGTGTATTATCTCTGTACTGTGACATCACTGTGTGTATTATCTCTGTACTGTGACATCACTGTGTGTATTATCCTGTACTGTGACATCACTGTGTGTATTATCTCTGTACTGTGACATCACTGTGTGTATTATCCCTGTACTGTGACATCACTGTGTGTATTATCTCTGTACTGTGACATCACTGTGTGTATTATCCCTGTACTGTGACATCACTGTGTGTATTATCCCTGTACTGTGACATCACTGTGTGTATTATCCCTGTACTGTGACATCACTGTGTGTATTATCCCTGTACTGTGACATCACTGTGTGTATTATCCTGTACTGTGACATCACTGTGTGTATTATCTCTGTACTGTGACATCACTGTGTGTATTATCTCTGTACTGTGACATCACTGTGTGTATTATCCCTGTACTGTGACATCACTGTGTGTATTATCCTCTGTACTGTGACATCACTGTGTGTATTATCCCTGTACTGTGACATCACTGTGTGTATTATCCTGTACTGTGACATCACTGTGTGTATTATCCCTGTACTGTGACATCACTGTGTGTATTACCCTGTACTGTGACATCACTGTGTGTATTATCTCTGTACTGTGACATCACTGTGTGTATTATCCTGTACTGTGACATCACTGTGTGTATTATCCCTGTACTGTGACATCACTGTGTGTATTATCCCTGTACTGTGACATCACTGTGTGTATTATCCTCTGTACTGTGACATCACTGTATGTATTATCTCTGTACTGTGACATCACTGATGTGAATTATCTCTGTACTGTGACATCACTGTGTGTATTATCTCTGTACTGTGACATCACTGTGTGTATTATCCCTGTACTGTGACATCACTGTGTGTATTATCCCTGTACTGTGACATCACTGTGTGTATTATCCCTGTACTGTGACATCACTGTGTGTATTATCTCTGTACTGTGACATCCACTGTGTGTATTATCTCTGTACTGTGACATCACTGTGTGTATTATCCCTGTACTGTGACATCACTGTGTGTATTATCCCTGTACTGTGACATCACTGTGTGTATTATCCCTGTACTGTGACATCACTGTGTGTATTATCCCTGTACTGTGACATCACTGTGTGTATTATCTCCTGTACTGTGACATCACTGTGTGTATTATCCCTGTACTGTGACATCACTGTGTGTATTATCTCTGTACTGTGACATCACTGTGTGTATTATCTCTGTACTGTGACATCACTGTGTGTATTATCCCTGTACTGTGACATCACTGTGTGTATTATCCCTTGTACTGTGACATCACTGTGTGTATTATCCCTGTACTGTGACATCACTGTGTGTATTATCTCCTGTACTGTGAACATCACTGAGTGTATTATCTCTGTACTGTGACATCACTGTGTGTATTATCTCTGTACTGTGACATCACTGTTATTATCCTGTACTGTGACATCACTGTGTGTATTATCCTGTACTGTGACATCACTGTGTGTATTATCTCCTGTACTGTGACATCACTGTGTGTATTATCTCTGTACTGTGACATCACTGTTTTATCCCTGTACTGTGACATCACTGTGTGTATTATCCTGTACTGTGACATCACTGTGTGTATTATCTTCTGTACTGTGACATCACTGTGTGTATTATCTCTGTACTGTGACATCACTGTATTATCCCTGTACTGTGACATCACTGTGTGTATTATCCTGTACTGTGACATCACTGTGTGTATTATCCCTGTACTGTGACATCACTGTGTGTATTATCCCTGTACTGTGACATCACTGTGTGTATTATCTCTGTACTGTGACATCACTGTGTGTATTATCTCTGTACTGTGACATCACTGTGTGTATTATCCCTGTACTGTGACATCACTGTGTGTATTATCCCTGTACTGTGACATCACTGTGTGTATTATCTCTGTACTGTGACATCACTGTGTGTATTATCCCTGTACTGTGACATCACTGTGTGTATTATCTCTGTACTGTGACATCACTGTGTGTATTATCTCTGTACTGTGACATCACTGTGTGTATTATCTCTGTACTGTGACATCACTGTGTGTATTATCTCTGTACTGTGACATCACTGTGTGTATTATCCTGTACTGTGACATCACTGTGTGTATTATCCCTGTACTGTGACATCACTGTGTGTATTATCCCTGTACTGTTGACATCACTGTGTGTATTATCCCTGTACTGTGACATCACTGTGTGTATTATCCCTGTACTGTGACATCACTGTGTGTATTATCCCTGTACTGTGACATCACTGTGTGTATTATCCCTGTACTGTGACATCACTGTGTGTATTATCTCTGTACTGTGACATCACTGTGTGTATTATCTCTGTACTGTGACATCACTGTATTATCCCTGTACTGTGACATCACTGTGTGTATTATCCCTGTACTGTGACATCACTGTGTGTATTATCTCTGTACTGTGACATCACTGTGTGTATTATCTCTGTACTGTGACATCACTTGTATTATCCCTGTACTGTGACATCACTGTGTGTATTATCCTGTACTGTGACATCACTGTGTGTATTATCTCTGTACTGTGACATCACTGTGTATTATCCCTGTACTGTGACATCACTGTGTGTATTATCCTGTACTGTGACATCACTGTGTGTATTATCCCTGTACTGTGACATCACTGTGTGTATTATCCCTGTACTGTGACATCACTGTGTAGTATTATCTCTGTACTGTGACATCACTGTGTGTATTATCTCTGTACTGTGACATCACTGTGTGTATTATCCTGTACTGTGACATCACTGTGTGTATTATCCCTGTACTGTGACATCACTGTGTGTATTATCCCTGTACTGTGACATCACTGTGTGTATTATCCCTGTACTGTGACATCACTTGTGTCATTATCCCTGTACTGTGACATCACTGTGTGTATTATCTCTGTACTGTGACATCACTGTGTGTATTATCCTCTGTACTGTGACATCACTGTGTGTATTATCCCTGTACTGTGACATCACTGTGTGTATTATCCCTGTACTGTGACATCACTGTGTGTATTATCCCTGTACTGTGACATCACTGTGTGTATTATCCCTGTACTGTGACATCACTGTGTGTATTATCTCCTGTACTGTGACATCACTGTGTGTATTATCCTGTACTGTGACATCACTGTGTGTATTATCCTCTGTACTGTGACATCACTGTGTGTATTATCCCTGTACTGTGACATCACTGTGTGTATTATCCCTGTACTGTGACATCACTGTGTGTATTATCCTTCTGTGACTCACTGTGTATCTGTACTGTGACACTGTGTGTATTATCTCTGTACTGTGACATCACTGTGTGTATTATCCCTGTACTGTGACATCACTGTGTGTATTATCTCTGTACTGTGACATCACTGTGTGTATTATCCCTGTACTGTGACATCACTGTGTGTATTATCCCTGTACTGTGACATCACTGTGTGTATTATCCTGTACTGTGACATCACTGTGTGTATTATCCTGTACTGTGACATCACTGTGTGTATTATCTCTGTACTGTGACATCACTGTGTGTATTATCCCTGTACTGTGACATCACTGTGTGTATTATCCTGTACTGTGACATCACTGTGTGTATTATCCCTGTACTGTGACATCACTGTGTGTATTATCTCCTGTACTGTGACATCACTGTGTGTATTATCCCTGTACTGTGACATCACTGTGTGTATTATCTCTGTACTGTGACATCACTGTGTGTATTATCTCTGTACTGTGACATCACTGTGTGTATTATCCTCTGTACTGTGACATCACTGTGTGTATTATCCCTGTACTGTGACATCACTGTGTGTATTATCCTGTACTGTGACATCACTGTGTGTATTATCCCTGTACTGTGACATCACTGTGTGTATTATCTCTGTACTGTGACATCACTGTGTGTATTATCTCTGTACTGTGACATCACTGTGTGTATTATCCTGTACTGTGACATCACTGTGTGTATTATCCTGTACTGTGACATCACTGTGTGTATTATCCTGTACTGTGACATCACTGTGTGTATTATCCCTGTACTGTGACATCACTGTGTGTATTATCTCTGTACTGTGACATCACTGTGTGTATTATCCTGTACTGTGACATCACTGTGTGTATTATCCTGTACTGTGACATCACTGTGTGTATTATCCTGTACTGTGACATCACTGTGTGTATTATCCCTGTACTGTGACATCACTGTGTGTATTATCCCTGTACTGTGACATCACTGTGTGTATTATCTCTGTACTGTGACATCACTGTGTGTATTATCTCTGTACTGTGACATCACTGTGTGTATTATCCCTGTACTGTGACATCACTGTGTGTATTATCCTGTACTGTGACATCACTGTGTGTATTATCCCTGTACTGTGACATCACTGTGTGTATTATCCCTGTACTGTGACATCACTGTGTGTATTATCCCTGTACTGTGACATCACTGTGTGTATTATCCTGTACTGTGACATCACTGTGTGTATTATCCTGTACTGTGACATCACTGTGTGTATTATCCCTGTACTGTGACATCACTGTGTGTATTATCTCTGTACTGTGACATCACTGTGTGTATTATCCTGTACTGTGACATCACTGTGTGTATTATCCTGTACTGTGACATCACTGTGTGTATTATCCCTGTACTGTGACATCACTGTGTGTATTATCCCTGTACTGTGACATCACTGTGTGTATTATCTCTGTACTGTGACATCACTGTGTGTATTATCCCTGTACTGTGACATCACTGTGTTGTATTATCCCTGTACTGTGACATCACTGTGTGTATTATCCCTGTACTGTGACATCACTGTGTGTATTATCCCTGTACTGTGACATCACTGTGTGTATTATCTCTGTACTGTGACATACTGTGTGTATATCTCTGTACTGTGACATCACTGTGTGTATTATCCTGTACTGTGACATCACTGTGTGTATTATCCCTGTACTGTGACATCACTGTGTGTATTATCCTGTACTGTGACATCACTGTGTGTATTATCCCTGTACTGTGACATCACTGTGTGTATTATCCCTGTACTGTGACATCACTGTGTGTATTATCTCTGTACTGTGACATCACTGTGTGTATTATCCTTGTACTGTGACATCACTGTGTGTATTATCTCTGTACTGTGACATCACTGTGTGTATTATCCTGTACTGTGACATCACTGTGTGTATTATCCCTGTACTGTGACATCACTGTGTGTATTATCCCTGTACTGTGACATCACTGTGTGTATTATCTCCTGTACTGTGACATCACTGTGTGTATTATCCTGTACTGTGACATCACTGTGTGTATTATCCCTGTACTGTGACATCACTGTGTGTATTATCCCTGTACTGTGACATCACTGTGTGTATTATCCCTGTACTGTGACATCACTGTGTGTATTATCCCTGTACTGTGACATCACTGTGTGTATTATCTCTGTACTGTGACATCACTGTGTGTATTATCCTGTACTGTGACATCACTGTGTGTATTATCTCCTGTACTGTGACATCACTGTGTGTATTATCTCTGTACTGTGACATCACTGTGTGTATTATCCCTGTACTGTGACATCACTGTGTGTATTATCTCTGTACTGTGACATCACTGTGTGTATTATCCCTGTACTGTGACATCACTGTGTGTATTATCCCTGTACTGTGACATCACTGTGTGTATTATCTCTGTACTGTGACATCACTGTGTGTATTATCTCTGTACTGTGACATCACTGTGTGTATTATCTCTGTACTGTGACATCACTGTGTGTATTATCCTGTACTGTGACATCACTGTGTGTATTATCCCTGTACTGTGACATCACTGTGTCTGTACTGTATTATCCTGTACTGTGACATCACTGTGTGTATTATCCTCTGTACTGTGACATCACTGTGTGTATTATCTCTGTACTGTGACATCACTGTGTGTATTATCTCTGTACTGTGACTCTGGTGTATTATCCTGTACTGTGACATCACTGTGTGTATTATCCCTGTACTGTGACATCACTGTGTGTATTATCCCTGTACTGTGACATCACTGTGTGTATTATCCCTGTACTGTGACATCACTGTGTGTATTATCTCTGTACTGTGACATCACTGTGTGTATTATCTCCTGTACTGTGACATCACTGTGTGTATTATCCTGTACTGTGACATCACTGTGTGTATTATCTCCTGTACTGTTGACATCACTGTGTGTATTATCCCTGTACTGTGACATCACTGTGTGTATTATCCTCTGTACTGTGACATCACTGTGTGTATTATCTCTGTACTGTGACATCACTGTGTGTATTATCCTCTGTACTGTGACATCACTGTGTGTATTATCTCTGTACTGTGACATCACTGTGTGTATTATCCTGTACTGTGACATCACTGTGTGTATTATCCCTGTACTGTGACATCACTGTGTGTATTATCCCTGTACTGTGACATCACTGTGTGTATTATCCTGTACTGTGACATCACTGTGTGTATTATCCTGTACTGTGACATCACTGTGTGTATTATCTCTGTACTGTGACATCACTGTGTGTATTATCCTGTACTGTGACATCACTGTGTGTATTATCCTGTACTGTGACATCACTGTGTGTATTATCCCTGTACTGTGACATCACTGTGTGTATTATCCTCTGTACTGTGACATCACTGTGTGTATTATCTCTGTACTGTGACATCACTGTGTGTATTATCCTGTACTGTGACATCACTGTGTGTATTATCTCTGTACTGTGACATCACTGTGTGTATTATCCCTGTACTGTGACATCACTGTGTGTATTATCCCTGTACTGTGACATCACTGTGTGTATTATCCCTGTACTGTGACATCACTGTGTGTATTATCTCTGTACTGTGACATCACTGTGTGTATTATCCCTGTACTGTGACATCACTGTGTGTATTATCTCTGTACTGTGACATCACTGTGTGTATTATCTCTGTACTGTGACATCACTGTGTGATTATCCCTGTACTGTGACATCACTGTGTGTATTATCCTCTGTACTGTGACATCACTGTGTGTATTATCCTGTACTGTGACATCACTGTGTGTATTATCCCTGTACTGTGACATCACTGTGTGTATGTATCTCTGTACTGTGACATCACTGTGTGTATTATCCCTGTACTGTGACATCACTGTGTGTATTATCCCTGTACTGTGACATCACTGTGTGTATTATCTCTGTACTGTGACATCACTGTGTGTATTATCCCTGTACTGTGACATCACTGTGTGTATTATCTCTGTTACTGTGACATCACTGTGTGTATTATCTCTGTACTGTGACATCACTGTGTGTATTATCTCTGTACTGTGACATCATCTGTGTATTATCTCTGTACTGTGACATCTCTGTGTGTATTATCCCTGTACTGTGACATCACTGTGTGTATTATCCATGTACTGTGACATCACTGTGTGTATTATCTCTGTACTGTGACATCACTGTGTGTATTTCCCTGTACTGTGACATCACTGTGTGTATTATCCTGTACTGTGACATCACTGTCGTGTATTATCTCTGTACTGTGACAACTTGTGTGTATTATCCTGTACTGTGACATCCATGTGATGTATAACCTGTACTACTCGTGACTATCAA